>NC_041065.1:7928419-8237169 GCF_900634775.1 Gouania willdenowi
ATCTTCCAGCTGTTGGTCACATGCTCGGCTACTACCAGGGCATTTACGATCTGTGGGAAAAGAAGATATTTTACTGTATGAACATATATACATTTACAGGATCCATGTACCCTCTCTCAGATCTATGGACACAGGTCAGATAGTGGAGCCCAGAGCTCACAGTAAACATGGTGATGCTGCGTTTAGTTGTTATGCTGCAGAGAAGTGGAACAAACTGCCAGCAGGGCTGAAGTCAGCATCTAATGTGAACATTTTTAAATCAAAGTTAAAGGCACTTTTTTTCTCTACTGCATATGATTGAGAGATAGATACATTTGCCTTGCCTTGCTTTATTTTGGCTCCCCATAATTTATGCCCCATGGTATAAAATATTTCTAAAAAATAATTTTATTGTTTTTTTTCATAAAGAAGGTACACATATTTTGTTTATTGATAATACATTAAACACATTTTTTGTTATATACAGTTTTGCTACACGTACCATTTAAACGTTTTAAAACCTTTGATATTGTTGTTTAAAGCATGGAATGGGTTGTTCGTGACTTAAACAGAGGGAGGAGCATAACATTCAGCTGAGCAGTGCTACGTGAGTGGGGGCGGGGCTATAGTACTGGTCTGTGGCTGTGTTAGGAATTGCATACTAAAGTACTACTCATACTAAGACTGACATCAAAATGAGTATGTAGTGTGTTCCATTTAGATAGTACAGAGAGATTGAGTATATGAGAAATACCCGCATTTATACTATATCGTATGCACGATGGCACACTAGTCATACTCAACCGCCCCATGATGCATTGCAAGCAGAACGTAGAATGGCCCAGGAACCGGCTTCAAGCTAAAAGTCAAACATTCCCTTTTCAAAGTAAAAGCATCTCTTCTTGTCTTCCATTAGCTTTTAACACTTTAGTAAATAAGGCTCTTGTTTTCAAGTTAACTGGAAGTTTAGTCAGTAGCACAATGGCGGGTCTCCAAAAATCTTTGAAATGTTGACATGAAATGTCTTTTTTTGAATTGTGAATTAGTTTCCCGTTCATGCATTTTCTGACCCGGTTGCTCTTTTTTTCAGGCTCACAGGGGTCTGCTGGTGACCATCTCCAGCTTTCTTTGGGCACTAGGCGGGGTCCACCATGGACAGTGTGCCAATTGATCGCAGCCATTAATCATTACACTTCTCTTAAAGATTATTTTTTGAATAAAAATTTGTATTAGTAAGGAAGCATATTTTGAGAAAAAAAAAAAAAAAAAGAAAATAAACTATTCCAGGTAAAGAAACCTGAGCACCTCCCGATGGTTTGAATGAGGACATTTTGGGTAAAAGAGAATGTATCTATATAACAATACTATGTATTGACCTATTTTACATTTTTTTGGTAATGTTTTCAGGTTAGCAAATGTAAACTATTGAACACACATTGATTGTGAGATAGCACTATTCCTATTGCACTGTTTTGTGGGTGTGTTGTGTATTCTACACTGAGAACAGGGGCTTCATGTGGCTAATAACACATACATAGTCTTTGGAGGACTAAGAAGTAGACTCAGTGAGAAAATTAACATTCAGCTAGTCTCCTGTATGCTCATCCTTCCACTGCCTCTATCTTTTCCACCATCTGTCCTACACTCCCTGTGGATGGACCTCATGTAGACTTATCCCTGTGGCTTGGTAAATCGCTGTTTGAAAGAGTTTGGTCACTTTGAAATGACTTCTCACACTAGGCTCTGGAGCTTAGAAAACCAAGAACATTGTATAATTTGTTTTCAGCTTCCTTGGCAGGTTTGCCTCTCTCCAGTTCCTTACTTACTACTTTAATAAGACTGACTTTGAAAACCAGAAAAGGAAATGGAATTTTCAATGTTTTTTTTTTTTTTTTTTTTTTTTTTATTGTAGCTGATATATGCTTGGCTCATTTTACTGTCATTCGTCCATCTATCCATCCACACTTCATCCCCTCACTTTTTCTCTCTTATTCAGAGTATATTAGTGTGCTAATATTCAGAGATAATCATTGCACACATACAGTCACTCTTTTCACTGTAGGGCCTCAGATCAACCTACCACAAACCAGAGGTGTAAAGAATATTGATATATCCTACTCAAGTAGAACTTATTTGATTAAAATTGTACTCAAGTACAAGTAAGTCATATATAAAATACTCAAGTAAAAGTAAAACAATAGCTCAACTAAATAGTACTCAAAGTAAAAGTTACTCGTTACTTTCACCCCCCACGTTTATTTTTGGTAATAAATCTTAGCATGGATCCCTTGCATACAGTAAACATCTCATATATAAACTTAAAAAGGAAGAGACCAGATCTTGACTATTTTCCTATTTTCCACAAAGGCATCTGTACAATTATTTTTTAAATAATATAACACCAATGAAATAAATTAAAAAATTGAAAATAAAAAAAAATAAAAAAATAAAAATATACATATATATATATATATATATATATATATATATATATATATATATATATATATATATATATATATATGTATATATATATATATATCAGGCTCTAAGTATAGCTACATTTATGAACTTTAAAACTGAGAAAATAACTTTCATTCAATGCTGTTTTGGTGCATTATGTTTAATCTGATTGGTCGGCTATGATGTGATGCTTTGATTGTTGTCTGGTAATTTTATTTTTTGTAGTGTCATAATGTCCATTGATCATTTTAAAACACAAAATGGTAATTTACTCAGTAATGATGGGGTACTTTACTTCTTTTGAAACGTATTTAAGTACAAGTAAAAATACTGATTTCAAAGTATACTCAAAAAGGTACAAGTAACCAAAATAGCAACTCAAATACAGTAACCCATCATTTTCACCTCTGCCACAAATACCCCCACCCAAAAAAAAAACCACACACAAGCACACCCACACACCCGCCGTTGAAGGATAGTTCCTTCACCACAGAATAGGAAGCAGAGAGGATTATAGATGGATAAATGGATGGTAAGGGCTGTAAATGGATAGTGTGTGTGGACACCTTTGTGCAATATCCCTTGTTTAAGAGTGCCCTGTTAGAGCCAAATGAAGTATTATGAATTAAACTAAATCGTATTGAAGTTGCAACTCTAACAGTCTCAAATGAGGCAAAATTACCCCCCTGATGTTATCAGGTCAGTACAACATGGTATAGATACACAGTGTAGTATAGAAACACAGCGCTGCAGCAACAGCCTCAGCAGGCGAACTCATTCCAGCAGCGTGAGCGAGAGACACCCTGCTGGAGTCTTGGAAAGATTCCATTTAGTGATTGTCTTTATGAAATCTAATAATATTATATTTATTGGTTTGAAAACAAGAACAAGAATAATTTTTGCAAAAAAAAAAAAATCTGGTTTTGCCCATAGAAAGTGTACTGTTACTGCTAGTTAGCAAAACCTGCAGCGCTGCTTAACGACATTAAACAAGGATAGGATATCTCTTATTTAAAAGAAGAAAAAAAAATTACCAGTTTTTCATGAAGGGAAAGCAATGCTTTCACATGCTCTGGGGTTCAGCCTGTGCCCATATTCATAAAGCATCCTGAGGCTAAAAGTAGCTCTAGTGAGATCATTCTTAGAAAAATCTTAGAATTCCTCAAATTTGAAGATTTTCCCGGTAACACTTTACTTGAAGTTTTATACATAAGGCTGATGTTACGCTGTCTTTATCTGTCATTAGCATGAATATGGTGTCATGAAGGCTGTCATTAAGCTGTCATTAAGTGTTGTTCGCTAAATTATGACACCTTTGGAGCTATGTTGGCATTTTTTCTGTTAAGTGGAGGGATCTAGTGGGGTTAGGTAGGGTTAGGGTTAAAGTTAGAGTTAGTGGTTAGTGGTTAGGGTTTGAGGTAATACAGGGTTAGGGTAACGAACAACACTTAATGACCCCGTATTCATGCTAATGTACGGTGACCAGACGTCCCGATTTACTCAGGACAGTCCTGTTTTTCAAAGTTACATCCACGAACCATTGATTTGTCACAAGCTCAGTCCCATTTGTCTTGTTTATTCAGAAATGGTGACAAAAAAGACCCTTAAAGTGCATTTCGCTTAAAAAATGTGATATCTGTGGACTGTGAGCTGTCATTTATAACAGTTGCCATGGTAGCGCTTGCAATATAAACCAATTAAAAGATTCAAAAGTCTTCCACGCATTTGCAACTCAATAATGATTGGTCGATGGCATTCACAATATTATTTGTTTGCGTCCTAGTTTTTTTGATTATTCAAAACAATTTTATGGTAACTTAAAATGTTACTTTTTTTTTTTTTTTTTTAACTGATGGTCAGAAATAAGAAATGTAATTCATGTGACCTTTTTTCATTACAAATAGAAGCATATGTGAATAGATTTTCTTGAAAATCTGTTGTCTTCTTTGGTTAAATCACTGTCCTGGTTTTGAGTTTTAAAAAATGTGGTCACCCTATTCTATTGATAGGTGTCATGTCATAATAATGACAGCGTAATGTCAGCCTTTATGTGTAAAACTTCAACTAAAGTGTTACTATGTTTCCTTGATAAGATATAAGTAATTCACAAAGCATCTTAGACCTTAAGAGAGCTCTGAAGATAATAAAAAAAACAATGAAGAGGAGTGAGGAGGACTTTTAAGAATCCTAAGAGTGAACTCGACAAGATGGCAGAAAGACAGAGAGGACGGAGAGAGATTCACCATATAATTAACGACAGTGATATAATAACACGCTACAGCTTGATTGTGCAGGCATTATGACCAATCTGAGCGTTAATACAGGAATGAACAAAGCATTTTGTTTTTTTTCATAGTAATTGTGTGTGTTTTTCTGTCATTCTGTGTATGTTGGTTGTTGTCTTGCTTAATTGTTATGATTACATTTTTTTTTTCAAGTCAAAGTGTTTATTGTCATCTGTACAGTTAGAAACACGTTTCCCTGTACAATGAAATTCTTGCTTTGCCGACCGCCAGTGAATGCCTACGTAATAAAGGAATAAATAATAAAGGAATAAATCGAGATAAAAGAACTATAATAAATACAGTGGCATGCAACACTGTTATTCAACATTACATTTTGTACATTTCTGATGTTTTTTTGTCTATTTTCCTGTAAAATCTATGTTTTTGGAGTCATATTGTGTATTTATGTTGTCATTTAGCATTTTTGAAGTAATTTTTGTGTATTGCTGTTGTTGTTTTGCTTGTTTGTTAGTAATATGCGTTTGCAAAGTAATTTTTTTGTGTTTTTGTCGTAATTTTCTGTAATTTAGTATATATTCTTTTGTCATTTAGTGTATTTTTGTTGTTATTTTTGTGTTATTTTGTGTCATTTTGTGTATTACTGTTGTCAGTCTGATCATTCATGTGTTTTTAGAGTAAGTTCTGTGTTTGTATTGTCTTTTACTATATTTCTGTGCAATGCTGTATTTTATGTGTTCTTGCTTTTGTTTTGTGTATTTTTCTGTCATTTTGTACATTTACTTTGAGAGCTGTATACATTTAGACTAAGGGCTGCATGTGGGACATACTTTTCAGTCAAAGATACACATCATGTTAAAATAGCTGTACATGTTGAAGGCTAATGACATGTAAAGAAAGAAGAAAGTTCAAAGTTAGATATAAATCTAATTTTCTATCCTTCAATAAATAATGTCTAAGCCTGAGAGGAATGTTGCTGGTACTTGGCAGTCCTGGGCTTTACAGCTGCCCGAAGCTTACATCAGCATAGTCATTTCAGACTCACATAGATGCAAACAAGCACACTCACTTTCAATTTAAGTTTGCAATAGTTGGACAATTTACCACAATTTGACACTGTGGCTGTCAATAGCCACAGGCCTGCAGACTGAAATAAAATGACTGGTAACACATACACATAACTAAAAACATTGCTGATGATACAATAAAAGAAAACACGATGGCCACAAACAGACCCAGAGTAGCAAAAACAGATTGCATTTGGCCCTTCACTTATTGTGTATAGATCCACAGAGGTTTCACTGCCTGCTGCTCTGCTTTCAAGTACGTGTATATGCACCTCAGCAATTGAAACTAAAATGACCATATTGACCAAATTCAGAATAACACAAGTGCAACCAGGAGTTGAAATGATGTGTTGATTACAAGTGTACCTCAACAGATAAAACAAAAAGGTAGAATCAAATATCAAGGCTTTACTTTTTTGTATTTTCTCACATTTTCTCATCTGAGCACAGACCAGTTTACAATAATACTATTTTTTTATATGCATTTATTTATGTTATTCATCACAAGCATCATATAAAACAGTGGTTCTCAAACTTTTTTGGCCCAAGTACCCCCTTCATCCAACTACAACATTTTGCTCAGAATACTTTAAAAAACCATTCACTGTAGAGCATATCGATGGAATGAATGAGTGACAACACACATTTTAAAGCAGGGGTTCTCAACTGGTCTCACCCTGGGACCCACATTTTGCCACGGTCATTAAATCGCAACCCACTTTTTTAGTTTTTCAACAAAAGCTATATATTTTCCTGTGCAACATGCATTTCACAGCATGCCTTTCATAATAAAAGTTTCTTTCAAGTCCAACATGAGCGACATTAGGAATTTATTTCTTTATTTATTTATTCATTTTTTACCAGTTGTCCGCGACTCACCCAGTACAGGTTCGCAACCCATTTTGTGGTTCCGACCTACCAATTCAGAATCGCTGTTTTTTATAATTTAACTTTGTAAATAAGTGGAATGAAACAGTCTTTAGTACGGTGGTTGTAAAAGCTCACAACTAATGCTGAACGATTAACCTTAATCGCATCGATATTGAGGTTTTTACTACGGCGATAACCTAACCTCAGATGCTGAGCTTTTTCTTCCGTCTCCATCATTTGAGTGATATATATGTCCACCAATCAGATTTACTAAGAGCCGCCTTCCTGGGCTGCTGGCCAATCAGAGATGGTTACAGGACACAAGCTTGTATGCGCTGCAGCGAGTCTCAGTTACCCCTCAGTTGAGTGCGCTAACAACAACTACACTAGGGTTCTATAAAATCCATGTTAACGGAGTCACAGAATCGACCAATGAAAACGGAATTTTAAAAGCGGAAATGATGGACAAAATCGGGTTGAAACGCCATCACTGTGAGAAAAAGGAGTTTTTTTTTAATATGGTGCACTGCCCTCTACCTCCCATCCTGGCTGCTTCAAACACTGTCTAAACCACCCGAAACACCATCTAAACTGCCAAAAAACTATGCAAATCATCACTGATTGCTAAATACTGAGCCACCAGCGCCTGCTTAACTTTAACATGTCTATGAAACTGTTTCTCATGTAATTCTGCATCGCTCCGTGAAAACATGATCAGCTTTAATCAGCTTCACCTGCTCAAAGCAATTAAACATCTCATCAGAGGGGTATTCCATAAAGAAGGGTTAACAAACTCTGAGTCTATCCATAAACTCTGGGTCAACATACCCAGCGATGGGAAACTCTGGGTATCGGATTCCATTACATCTGGTATGAAGTGGGTCAATCAACATGCACGCGCATGATAAAAAGCCATCATCAATGTGTCAGAGATGACTCGAGCTGCCATGGCAACCACCCGGAAGAGAGTGATTTATTCACTCTAATGGGTAAAATAAGCCGGTGTTTGATGAATATGAGCCTGTTCTAAAGGTGCGTTCAGTCTTCAGTGACTATAGTGGCTTAAATCACCCGTAATTAGTCACACTTTTTGGTCACTTCATCACTTTATTGCTTCAGTGACGTGACAAGCTGGGAATAATATGAATAAAATGTGTCTGAGGAGACGTGGCAGCAGCATAGGATGTCTGCATAGAGAGTCCTCCTGTTACACTGGATATTAAGACAGTGACAGCCGCTTGATATCGAATCAATTATATTGATTTTTAATGTAATATTGTCGCCAGAGTCATCTCAACGTCCTAAAAAATGTCATAGAAAAAAAAAAACTGAAGCGGGACCCGAACCCGTGACCCATCGCTTGCACAAAAAAAAAAAAAAAAATGTAAAGCAACACAACATTAGTAATGATGTGAGCAGGTCTGTGGTGTGTCATGTGACTAATGGACTAATGTGTTTCAGAGAAGAGTATTAAGGTTCATTAAAGTGTTCAGAAATGGTGTTCAGGTGGGCGGAGCCAGGTAGAAACCCAGGGTTTCTTTGATAAAACCTGACAGCAACCAGGTTTAGTTCACGGACAATGTTGCCATGGTAACATACTCAGAGAAGAACATACCAGCTGTTTAGGAATGAGATACTCAGAGTTTCCCTCATTTAAGCCTGAACATACTCAGAGTTTGAACATAACCCACCTTATGGAATACCCCTCTGAGCTACAGAAGATCTGTTGATAAACTTGTTCTATTGTTGTGGACGAGACCATCGATACCAGGGATTGTAGAGTCTGAAACATGATAAAACTTCTGATACTATAAAATATTCTGGCCCCTAGTGGTGAAATAACTGATGCATCCTTACGTCCATTTAATTTTGTTTAATCATTACGGTCTGGAATGATGTCATCAGGATCATTTAAATTAGCTTAATTTAAATTAAGTTGATCAAAACCTGCTCCAATTCAGTAAACCTTTGATCTTTATATGTAGTGTTGGGAACGTTACTTTAAAAAAGTAATTAGTTATAGTTACTCACTACTTGTTCAAAAAAGTAACTGCGTTAGTAACTGAATTACTCTATAATAAAAGTAACTCATTACCAAGGAAAGTAACTATAAAAAAAAAAGTTGCTATATGTCAAAGAATTCAGATTTTTTAGATGCGTGTGTCGTTGTGAGTTGCTTAAAACGGATGTCGACAAATTCTTCACTCCTGGATATAATGTACACTTCACATGCACGTTCTTAACTTTCTTAACTATTCCAAACATTGTTTATATGACATGAATTATTAAAAAGGAGCACTCAGAATAATCCATGTCAGTACAACTTATACGTACCTTTTAATTGTATCTTACTCATTATTTTAAATTACATTTTTATTTTTGACATACATTTTTATTTATTTATAGTTTTCTTTTTTATTAAAATTTTATTTGCTTTCTCACAGTACAACTTAAAATGTATTAAAATTTCTAAAAAAAAAAATTTAATCGAAATAATGTGTAAAACACGGAGTTTGGAAAAAATATAACAAAGATATGTATGTAATATTTTTAAAAATCGTGAAATCAAATTGCAATCGCAATATCTGTCAGAAGAATCGCAATTAGGGTTTTTTGTCAAAATCGTGCATCCCTACTCACAACACAATACAAAACGCCCTGAGAGCTCACAACACAACACAGAATGACAAAAGCCATAACGCAACACAAATGCAAACCACACAACACAACACGAACGCTCACAACACAACATGAAAGCAGTCCAGTAAAAATCCACCAAGAAGAGTGACGTTAACATTGGTACATAAAACAATCCATGAAGAAGAGTGACAATAATGTTGGTACATAATGTTGAACAGCCCCCCAGGGGATGGGTTAAATTGCAGAGGACAAATTTCAATATATACTGTTTGTATAACAACATATATACACGACGAATAAAGGCTTAAAGCCCAGTCTAATTTAAAGCCCGGTCTAATAAAAAAAAAATCCACGAAGAGGAGTGATGTTAACGTTGGTACATAACAAAATACGTACAGAAGAGTGACGATACTGTTGGTACTTAAAAAAATCTACAAAAAAGGGTGACGTCAACGTTGGTGTGAGTGCCTGATCCTTTCCTCACTCTTCTTCAGGGATTTTTACCGCACTGTTTTCATGTCGTGTTGTTAGCTTCTTGTGTTGTGTGGTTTGTATTTGTGTGCATCTTCGTTTTGTGTGGCATTGTGGCTTTTGTCATTCTGTGTTGTGTTGTCAGCTCTTAGGGGTTTTTTTTTTTTTGTGTTGTGGGGTTCTTGATTTTGTGTTGTGTTGAGAGCTTTTTTTGGCCACCATAATTTAGAGCCTCCTGAATAGATTAATTTGTACAGTTTTTATAATTTCCTGTCATCTCCCGTCTGGTGTGGGACCAACACTGACCCTTGTATTTTCAGTTCATGTTCTAATCAAGATAATTTCTATCATCATTATAATTATCGTTTTTAACTAAAAATAAACATTAGAAAACCCCATATTTTTAAATATTTTATTTGTTAATTTTCCACTCTGTACCTCAAGTACCCCCTTTAGTGCCATTGTGTCCCCCAATTTGAGAAACACTGATATAGAAAGTAGTCTGGCATTGCTGTTCAGTGAGGTGAGGAGTCAAATGTTTGAATGATTATTTAAGTTGAAAGTGCAACAGGCGATTTGCACTTTTCTTTTTGCCTCAAGCCTGGAAAACCGTTGACTTGCAGTATATTGAAGTAATAGGTGGTTTGAACATATTTGAAAACCTGTCTTGTAAATCTACTCCACAATAAAATAACATCCTGACTCTTGACTTTCCAGCAATTATGTTAGTAGAGTGAGCTGAGAGAGTGTGGAGCAGTTTAGTAGTACGTTTACCACATACAAACATATCAAATAGTCATATATACATCAGTGAGGGGAAAAAGCAGATTCTCAGTGCACTCTAAGGGACACTGAACATTCTCCCCACATTTTTGTACCCTGTGTTTGGTTTATTTGGCACACCATAACCACTGAGCACTTCTGAACACTGCCGAATGATGACAAGCAATGCCATTCCACCGTGGCGAGGGAGATTTGGATCTGGATCCAAAAGCAATTTTTCCACTAATGAAGGGCTGAACGGCTTGACTGTCAATTGAGAACTCATAGGCGGAGTTTGAGATTCTTGCCGGGGGGGCAGCAAAAAAGAAGGAAATTAAAAATAAAAATAAATAAATATATAGAATGTCTTGAGTTTTGCTTCACAAATAATAAATGAAAACAAATGTATCAATCTAACTGTTTTTATTAATATTATTTTTGAATGCTTTTGAAATGCTCAGCACCCAATGCAACTTAAAGAACGAGAGAGTAAAGTTGCTCAAATTCGGCAGTGTTATCCTTTATCATGTTCTATATGATATACCATACAACACTCGATACATGTGCTTTAATATGGGAGATACACTTTAACATGGAACGATAGACTTGCTGTCAGTTGTAAACCACTAAGTTAAACAACAGCAGGAGAGAATAAAGGGATCCATATAGATTAAAAGTATTCAGTCCAACAACGCAGATGATGGCATTCAAAGTCTATAACAACGTATCTCCACCTTCGCTGATTGTCTATGTTCTCCAGTGGTCGGTAGATGCTGATTTTGTCGCGGGGAGGCGTTCGAGTAGATGACACCGCTCAAAGTGCGCATTGAGCGCAGAGTTTGCTCGTTCTCAGTTCCAGCCACATGTTTTCTCGGTGCATCACTACAAACAACAGACTTATTGGTCTATAGATCACCAGCTGTGTCGGCCATGTTGTAAACAATGCACTAAGCTGCTACGGGAAGCAGGAGGGTCAAATGTCATCGGCTGCTGGTCCTTTAAAACTGTCACTGTGTTTTTGGCACTTAACATATGTGTATTATGTACATTGTGTTAAGGGGGGAGGGGGGGTTCTCAGCATATGTGAGAACTTTGTCATTCAAAGGACAATATATTTACAACAATTTTGCACTCTGTTTAAAACTCCAGAATACATAAATATAGGCTATCATCGCTGATCAAGGCATGTCCATGTGTTTGAATTTACCACAAGAACTGGTAAAAACTAGACGCTAGTGTAGATAAAATTAGAAATGTGTAAAAATATACTGTACACATGGCTAAGCAGGTCTGGGCCTGTTAGTAATTGGATAGGAGACCACTGAGAATACCAGGTGTCACAGTGGGGGACAGTCACTCCAGTGGTATTTGTCATTATGTCCTTGGGCAAGGCACTTCACCCAAATTGCCTAGTATGAATGTAGTGTGTGAGTGAGTGTTGGTGGTGGTCGGAGGGGCCAATGGCCTACAGTGGCAGCCTTGCTTCCGTCAGCTGTGGCTACAATAGTAGCTTACCACCACTAAGTATGGAGTGAAAGAATAATGCCTAAATCTATGATAAAGCACTATATAAAATCCAATGCATTATTATTATTAATGTGTAGTCCAGTCAGGTCTTATCTTTGTTCAATAATAAATGATAAGATGAACCTTGGAAATGGATTACAGACCAAAAGAAGCATTAGTCAAAAACACAGATGGCTTGATGATATTTTAAATGGACAAACTCGAGTAGTAGTAGTAGTAGTAGTGTAATGCAATATGAGTTAAGATATACATTCTTACATACAAACCTATTCAAATACATTATGATTATTTGTGTATTATTATTTTTTTACTATTTTAATTTATTATATAAATATATACCGATAACCATTATGTATGCAGTATAAATGTAAACAAATGAATACCTATATACACAGGTGAACACATACATACATACATACATACATACATACATACATACATACATATAGTTGTCTTCACAAACATTATTTTTTTTTGTGTGTGTGTGTGTGTGTGTGTGTGTGTGTGTGTGTGTGTGTGTGTGTGTAGAGGTATAATCCAAAAAGGATTCAAAAGGGTATCTGATTCCATTACAGCTGGTATGAAGTGGGTCAATCAACCATGAGTATGTAAACCTTAGGTTACTTACAGTACGTGCACACGCGCGATAAAAAGCCATCATCAATGGAGCAGAGATTACACGAGCTGCCATGGCAACCACCTGGAAGAGAGTGATTTATTCACCCCGATGGATGAAATAAGCCGGTGTTTGTGGAATATGAGCGTGTTCTAAAGGTGCATTCACTAAGATCGCCACTTCAGCAACTATAGTCTTGATTAGTCCCGCTTTTTAGTCACTTCATCACTTCATCACGCTAGGGACTTGACGACCTTTTAATAATATTAATAAAATGTGTTTGAGGAGTCGTGGCAGCAGCAGTGGGACGCTGCATTGAGAGCCCTCCCTCGCATCATTTGTATTGATTTTTAATGTAATGTAGTCGCTAGGCTAATGCTAATGTTAGATTAGCACTAATTATTAGTTAATGCTAATGCTGGGTAATGCTATTGCTATGCTAATGCCAATGCTAGGTTGATGATAATGCTAAAAATAATGCAAGCTATGTAAATGTTATGTTAATGCTAAAGTTAATGCTATATAATGCTAATGCTATGGGTTGCTGCCCTTGTGGCGACCCACAGTTCTCCCACTCCTGTCCTCCCATTTTATATGTGATTGTCTTTTCATGTTTCATAGACGGGATGCAACTGAATTGCCCCTCTGGGATAAATAAAGTATTCTGAATCTGAATCTGATAATGCAAGCTAATGCTAATGCTAGCTAATACTAATGTTAATGCAAATGCATGCTAATGGTTAGTGAAGTGCGACACGGGCCAGCAGCTACAACCTCACAAGATAAATATTCTAGTTATATATGTTACACTCAAGACGGTCTGTATATTCAATTCTATTTTCTGGCAAAAATGGCAAACTGTGCTTATGACTTGCATAGAAAACGGAATCAAACTCCTTTAACTAGACTGAAAAATGTAAAGTCCTCTCAGCTGCTATCCATTAATACTCTGAACTTTTTCAATACTTGATCCCAGTGATCAAGTAATGCTTGCGGGTTCAAACAAAAAAAAAAAAAAAAAAAAAACAATAAATCATGTGTGCTGATTACAAGTCTGTAGCTCCCTTTGTTACAATTTATATTGGACTGCATCTGTTTTGGCCAGTGGGTCTGTGACAGGCATTGATTTATAGTTGCTGCACATTATTTATTAACAGCAAAGCTACAATGACGGCTTTTTAATCATGATTCACTCTGCCACTTACAGTAGGAATGTGTAGTCAGTCACTGTATTTAGAAAAATCATCTGCTGTATAATGTCACAAATGTGGTTTTTATTTTATGATGATTTTAGCTACATTAAAAGCAGGTCTTTCCAATGTTTCATTATTCCCCTCTACATTAAGGCTTACTACGTTCTCATTTTAGCAAAACTCAATTAATCCTCCCATGTAACAAAGCACATTCTAATTGTCTCAGAAATGAATGCTGATATCAACCACCTTCTTGATGTTTTAATAGAGGCACTGAAATGGATCTGATATAATTTTTCTGAAAGTTACAACCCTAGACACTGCGGTTAATGGTTAGGACAAATTAGCACCAAGCTATCGTATCATACAATAGAAATCTACAATGAACAGTAAGACTGGAAATCTGTGCAGCTTTAAATGTTTCTCTCTGTCTGTCACTTTCTATCAAGAAACCTGAAACATTATTAAG
Organism: Gouania willdenowi; assembly: GCF_900634775.1. NCBI lineage: Eukaryota > Metazoa > Chordata > Actinopteri > Blenniiformes > Gobiesocidae > Gouania > Gouania willdenowi. The sequence continues at coordinate 7,942,720 of NC_041065.1, forward strand.
TTAATATGAGGGAAGAACTGAACTAATATAACCTTAACATCGAAGAAAACCGTAGTAAAATCATAGTATTTTCTACAGAAAACACCACATTTATTTGTGATTAGTTCAGGAAAGCACATCATATTTATTTGAAAGTAGTGTATTTGGTTTTGTATTCATAGATAAGGTCAAACTCCTTATATTCATAATATTCTTTAAAGTAAAAAAAAAAAAAAAAAAAAAAAAAAAAAAAATCACAAACTGAATAAATCACAAACAATGAGCAGTGATGAAGAAATTAAATTCAATAGAAATGATTGTTAATCTTTACACACATGTACAGGTTATAATCAATAGTCGAGCTGTAAAAAAAAAAAAAATAAATCAGGAGGGATGGTGTATTATATTGTTTAGGACAAATATTTTATGCTCACGACAGCACACATGTGAAACCAACTGTGTACCCTTCTTATTGTTTTTAAAGTACAAAGATAATTATAATTTTATATGATCCTAAAACTACACGTGTATTAATGGTAAATGGTCTTAATTTATTTAGCACTTTAGTACTACCAGAGTAGTCCCAAAGTGCTTTGCATTATCAGCTCATTCACCCATTCACGTTCACACTCACACACCAATGGCACAGAGCTGCCATGCAAGGCAGCAATCATTACAAACAACATGGGGTTCAGTGTCTTTCCCAAGGACACTTTGACACACGGTCAGGGATAGCCTTAGGATCGAAGCACCTCAGAATTGGAGTCGGTCCCCAGGCTGCCATGGCTATCACTGCTCAGTAATAAGGCAGGGCACTTCGTGTACGTGCATGCACAAAAGCACACACACACACACGAACACACGCATTGCTCGAAAATGTGCAGTCCTTCGCAGTGGTGGAGCCAGAGAGTAGCTAATGGGTGGGCTTGGAAAAATCAGGATGTGTCTGATTATTTTTAAAGCTGATATGAGATGTATGTTAACGATTTATGATAGGCTATAATAAAATCTGCTGAGCCACTGTAAATTAGCCTATGGTATGAATAATATACTGTACCTACGAGTGGATGTACAGTAGAGACCGCTACTCCACAACTAGACCTCTGTTCTGTTAAATTTCACAGTCTGATGAGGTTTTTAGAAAAAGTTGCTTGAAGATACAGTAACTGTTTAGTTTGTTTAGCCAGTGTCCAACAGCTGTATCTAGCTGCTCCAGTAACCCACATTCTGATCACTGGTGACTTAAGCTTTGTGCCGGACTTCAGTCAATCACTTTAAATATGAACTTTGTTTTTGTTACCGGTCCCAGGCGTGGCGACCACGATAACAAAAAGATTAAATCTGTAAAATAAAGGCAGAGTCTCAGAGGAAGAAACACACAAACACTCTTATCCTTCTCCACGCTGCGTCTCTTTTTTCCTTTAAAAAACAATTACAATTGAACTTCTTTTCATTTACAATTTACATTTTGTCTATAAATCCAGCTCAAATATATTCGAAACATGTATATACATAAATCCATTAGCTTAGTTTACTCAGCAAAACTAAATTATTAAATAATAAATCAACATTCTCTCATTATGCTTTTAACATTATATTCTGTACATTAAATGAACAAAAGTGCATATTATTCTTTGAACGCTCTACTAAAGTCATATATGGAAGTCTTAGGAATGAACTGGAGCAATATACATATACATCTACTTAATATAGAGATTTGATCTAAAATAAACATTCAGAGCAAGCTACACAAATCATCCCTACATTACCTACAGCTTCTTTTATAAGTAACACAAAGCTTAAGTTTACATTTATGGTGACTTTAACTAAGTACTGACCTGTAAAGGCAGAGTTTCAGAGGAAGAAACACAGCAGGAACCAGGAAGTGCATCTACTACGGATGAAACAACTACAGTGCTAAAGGTTCTACTTACCATTCCACCTCTTTACTCTTCAGATTTTACATAGAAATGTGTCTAATAAATCCAGAACAAAGCTCTGAATTCACAGAATATATTTTCACAAAATAGAATACATACATAAATATATATTTTTTTTTTCATGAATCTCACTGGGTGGGCAATCTGTCAATATGGGTGGGCCTGTGCCCATCCAGGCCCACCCATAGCTCCGCCCCTGGTGCAGACTGCCTATTATGTAAATGCATGTCTGTTATCATTGCTGATGCACACACTCGACTCCTATTAGTTAAAGACCTTATTGTCCCCTTTGTTTTTTTTATGCCTGTAATCTCTATTTTTCCTTCTATACGTTATAGATCTGTTTATTTGCCGTTGTAACCTAAATTGCTGAACTATATCATCACCATTGCCCCCTGTGTGGCAGAACAATAATAAATAGAATAGATAGGACACTTAATGGTGTGCAGCTCTAGACATAAAGGTAATGTTATAAAGATATGTATATATACTTCACATCTGAAAAAGTCAAACTAAAGTAGAACCACTAACTGTTTTTTCTTCTTCTTCTATTTTTAAAACTCAAAGCAGGGCTTTTAAAGGCAAACATACTCTGGCATCTTCCTGTTGATGGTAGGTTACATTGTTTGATTTATTTTGTCCATTCAATTGATTTTGAAAGTCTGTTTTCTATTTATTTTAATATTTTTTTTATAGACTGATGTGCGTCATGATGATGGAAAATGTTTATGGAAGGTAAGGCTTCTGTAACCCTCATATTTATTTCACTAGAAAATGGATTCACATCAAGGTTCTTATTTCTATTATCCCATTATTTCCCCTCAGTGGCCTTTCATAACCATAGCAAAATGTTTGCCCACTGGGCAGACGCATCAAAAGCTCTCTTTCAGGGTGGAACCAGTTTAGAGGAGGAGACTGGAACCCAGTTCTAAGGTGTTCATCTCATCCATCTTTATATTGGTATCCAATACTGTATATTCTGTGGTATAGGGTGCACCGCTGGGTCAGCCGCTTTTCCCATAACATAACAATATTCGTAGAAAGTGAGATTAAGTTTTGGTGTTTTATGACAGACGATAAGTTATCATTGGAAATTGCATATAGATTACACAAAAGTTAAAATATCCACATTTATGGCTGTTTTCCATAAGGTAAAGCAGTCACTGAATCAAAAGTATTTGTATATTTTGTAAACCTCACTGATTGTTCCGTATATGACGTATTGTATTGAAGTGTGGGGCAGCGCCTGTAAATCGTACACAAATCCATTTTTGTCTTTTACAGAAACGAGTCAAATTATCAAGATCACTTAAAATGTGATGTCATTCTGCAAATGGTAAATCATGTATAGTTTAGTTTTAATGCACATGTGCATGAATTATAAGCACGTTACAAATCCTTGGAAAACCTTTAACTTACATTTTTTTTTTTTTTTCATGATACGAGAACACATGAAACATTAACACAAACTGCACATGCTTGTCTAGCGTAAAAACAATGTCTTGAACATTTAAATATTGTAGCATAAAACAATTAGCTTTGGACTGTAAAAATCACTTTAACCACTATTAAATAATGAAAAAAAAAAATATATATATATAATACTATATATAACTGTGACGCTCTTATCATGAAACATACTTAAATTAAATAGTTAACCTTCATGTGTTAATATACTCATACTTAATAAATACTTTAAGGTTTTCATAATGTAGTGAATATTTAAACATTGAATTGATCCTCCACCCATCCCTGTTTTACGGTTAAAACAAGGAGGTTGTGAAAGGACTGGAGAGCAAATAAAATAATAGTGTTTTTGCTGACAGAGGAGAACTGCAGCTGGAACCTTTTCCATGATTTTTACAGTTTTCCCCCTAGGTAGAATGCTAACTGCCCCCAATCGCCCCTCAACTAGAGTAGTGATTGTAATATAATCTAAACATCAGGGATCAACAATGAAGCATTGCCAGGCTTCAAATGTAGAAAGACAAGGAAAAACAAAAAGTCAGATCATGACAACTGCTAAATCAAAGTGCCTAGGAGATTTAAAATCAATAGCAGTTGATAAGTTTTTATATTAAATAAACCATATTTAAATGTTTATTTCTTTTAACAACTGTATAAAATGGTGTAAAAATACACTCCAAAATGTGATGTTGTGATGGGTGACCGTGACTCAGGTGGTAGCGGGTCATCTTCTGATGGAGAGGTTGGGAGTTCGATCCCAGTACCTGACTATGTGTCGAAGTGTCCTTGGACAAGACACTGAACCCTAAATTGCTCCCAGTGGTCGACTAGCGCCTTGCATGGCAGTCCTGTCCCACTGGTGTGTGAATGTGAGAGTGATTGGGTGAATGAGCTGATATGTAAAGTGCTTTGGGACTACTTCAGTGTGGTGATAAAGCGCTATAAGTCCATTTACCATAAGATTAATTGAAAGATGTATTTTGGAAACTATATTAGAAGTGAGTTGTTTGAAAAATTGAAAATTCTCAAAACAACAAAAAAAAAAAAAAACACACACAAGTGTTGCATGTTGAAACGTAACTTGTATATTGTTAATAATTCTTATAGATTAATTTTTCTACCAAAATATAATTGGTCTGTGTACTTTATCAAGTGTGCCTCAAACTAGTAGCTCTTCAAATTACTTTGGACATTCACATATATACTCAAACACTAGTCATGTTTTTTTTTTTTTTACGTTACCACCTCATCACATGCTGAGTCATGATAGCAGAAACGATGACCACGACTCCTACGCTTTCTGACTTTCTCCACTTTTGTCCTTTTTTTTTACCACAGTGCTGCACTGCAGGCCCTGTAGTTTATTTGAATAAAGTTCATTAAACTGTTTTGCCTTGGAGGCCTGGTGATGGTCACAACCTTGTTACACAATAATTTAAAAACTCTTACTGGCTAGAATAAACAAGTACGTGACCACCAGCTTTCTCTAACCTAAATGTAAGGAAATGTGATGATGTAAAATGCAAGCGAAAACTTCTCCCTGATATTCTGCTTCTTGCATGTGTTGTTGCTTGCATGCCTTTTCTCTTTATTTTCAGCACGTCAGGCTCTTTTCTCTGTGTGCTGAGAAAACTCAGGGAAAACCCCAACATTCTGATTATTGTCTTTTTAGAGAGGCATCTTTACAGACCAAAATATAGTAATTCTGATAGGGCATTTGTTAGTGTAGCAAAGAGGCATTACAAATGTTTTACATTAGCAAACTGATCGCTGTAAAGAGGCTGGATCCCATATGGGTTTATCCACTTGCGAAAAGGTATTATAGTCGTAGGGTTGTAACCAGTACATTTTCTCTGTCGGTTTACAGCACAGGTGCTTAACATATCAGTCAAGTCTCCCATTTTGGCCAGAAACTACCCCTTTATCCCGTATTATAATGCAATAATGATTAAAAGATTAATAAATATAAACATTCCTCTGCCTCTCCAAACTGAAAGCTGTCACTAGACTCGCCAGAACTACCACCTGCAGTGGCCTGGGTGGCAGTTCTCACGAGATTTGATTACATTAGATCAGACAGCAGAAACAAACCTAGAAACTACTAAGAAGAGAGCTGGAAAAAAAGGAAAACAGGAAGAACTTGTGTAATACCTTGGAAAATGGGACAGAATTTATCTTCCTAAAGAGCAGCAGGAAGGAACACAGATACACGGTCTGTAAGGTTTGTAACTGAAATTTGAGCGTTTCCCACGGGGGAAGAAACGATGTCACCATGAAAAAAATCACAAGTGCCACAAATATACACTCCTTTCAAAAAGTGTTAAAGGATGTAAAGTCTGCAACAAATATGTCTAATAAGTCATTAGTGAATACCAGAGAACCACATGAGTGAGCATGAGAAATTAAAAGAAAATATGTAATTAAAATAAAATGCAAATGTCTAACTTAAAGACAATCAACGTGGAATTAACAGTAGCTAAAAATGCAATGTGTTGACTTGTATAAAGAACTTTTCATGTTCTGTTTAGTTTTGTTCTTGCGATCTCTTTTAGTTTTTCTTAGTTTTTTCTGTTTTCTGAGTCTGGCCTCCTGTGTTAACTCTTGTCTTTGCGTTTCAGGTATTCCTGCTCGTGGCTCCACCCCCCAGTGATGTCAGTATGTTTGAGTTGTGACTGATTAGCTGCCACATTGTGACAAAACTGTAAGTAAATTAAATTTAAAAAAATTGACTTCATATACCCTTTAATGTTTTCATTTAAGCTGTATTATAATGTAGGAATTAGGGCTGGGCGATATATAGAAATTCAAGATATAACAACTTTTTTTTATTTTGCCAATATAGAAAACTACAATATTGCATATATATTATATCTTATTTTGTATCGAAATACAATATCGTGTTTTAGGAGTCACTGCTTTCACGACTTCTCAGAACAACATGTAAAGCTCACTTAGATGGATTCCTGAGAGCGTTCTAATCCAGACCTTCCCCATAACAAGCTCACTCACACATTATAGAAGAAAAAGCCAAAAGTGGCACATGTCGTGTAGCTGTTCGTTAATAAATGTGCCTGTGTGACATTTTGCATCAGCAAATTTAACCAAGAATTGTCATTCTGGTCAGACTTCATTTGAAATAAAATAATCAAGCTATATACCGTATATCACAATTTTGGGAAAAAAATATTGAGATAACAGTTTTGGTCCATATCGTCCAGCCCTAGTAGGACTGTTCACAGCCTTTCAATATCAACAAAGGTAGGTATACCATATTCTAATCATAGTAAGTGGTTGACAAGTGGCTGTTTTAGATTTCTTGTACACCTGTCTTAAAATGTAAGGGATACTAAAGCTTAATGGGGGTGGTGGGACAGCTCGTAGTGGGCGACATATTACCCATATTTTCAAATTCAAAACTTGACAAGTATGGTGCTTCAACCAGTCAACAGAGACTCCTTATGTCCTCCCCAGATCACAAAATCACACAGTTCTGTAAGTTTTTAGGTTTTCCTCCCCCAATGGACCAGCGTGAATCCCTTTTTGTCAAAATATCTGAGATACTACCAGCTGCCACTTCACTTTTTGCTTCTTGTCTCAGCTTCCAAAGTACTTAAAAAAAGGGAAGAATCATGTAGCACAGACAGCCTATCTCCAATGCTTACACATTCTTGTGCAACACTTTAACTTAGAACAGACCGAGATAAGCTGTGAATTTTACCTGTCTCAAACTCTCTAGTGCCATCATCTGTCCTACCCCTCTGATCCTCATTTAGGAGAAAAGATGAAGTAACGTACAAACTCATCTTCATTTTGGCTGCTAATCCTTTTGCCCATATAGATATATTTAATCTCATATGTGATCAATGGCAAGACATTTTCATGCTATTGTTCTTGTCCCATATTTGATCCGCATCCCTTAAGTTTGAATCTTTCCAAAAGTTGTGTAAAAGTGCACCAGGAAATAGGAGCACACGACTTTGATCAACATATGATCTGTAAAAGAGCAAAAATTCTTAATGTGCAATTGTTTGCAGCTGGTCCATGTGCACAATGGTTTTACCTGTATCATTAAACAACTATTGATTGTTGACAATAGCTGGGTTTCCATTATTTTTGGAAATGCACAAAATCTAAATACAGTTGTCCCTCACCATAACGCGGTTCACCTTTTGCGGCTTAGGTGATTTGTAGATTTTTTTAGTGTAATTTTGCATGCATATTTTTTACAGCGTATGAACATGCATTGTGTTCTGTGTCCTGATTGGCTAGGGGAGAACCCGTGCATTGTGTTTTGCATAGTTTAGCTGCTGCATTCACATCAGATGTGTCACAAAATGTCCGTACGTCCAGATTACATGTAAAGTCAATAGTTAGATGTGTCCCAGATGCAAAATCTTTCTTGTGCGCCAGTGCGGTCCTGCATGACGAAAGCCAGATTCTTTGTTGACGATGATGTTAGGCCATCAACACGGACCCTGGTCTGTTCACCCATTCAACCATGGAGTAGAAGCTGTGTGTGACCACCTGGCCTTTATAACCGGGACCAGACTAGGAAGGATTTGGTGAGGAGGAGAATCAGCAAGGAGGTGGTAGTAGCAGGTAAATGTTCTCTCTGTAGTTTTCATCTTTGAAAGTTGGCACTGAGCTAGGATTGCATTAGCCCCTAATCACACCGGCTTTTTTTCACTGGTGGTTTATGTTTATGAGGAGAAAAAGGAGCACAGCTCCTCGCTTCAACAGGCAGTGAAACTCACCGAGTTGGATGTGTCGCTGATGGGTGGTGCTTCACTTCAAACGCGCATATGAAGCAAATTTTTTGATCCTGTGGACCCTGAAGTGCTCTATGTTTGCAAGTTTTCTCCCCGACAAAACCCACAATGTCGACATCTGTCTGAGAAAAGTGTATAAAGTGTGTGGTGAGGGGTTGCAGAACCTTAAAACATGCATAATAATTGCAAAAAAAAATAAAGCTGACTACTTTGTGGATTTCGTCTAGTGCGGGTAATTTTTAGAACGTAACCCCCGTGATAAACGAGGGACTACTGTAGCGCAATTAAACTTCAGACCTTTTGATATTGAAATGTATTGCAAAGGTGCTATGGAAACACTTTTTCCGCAATTACACATCACATCACGTGCCGTACCTGGTCACATGATCACTTCACTCCATGAAAACATGGCTCGGTACATGGAGGACACCGGGCCATTTCTTAGTATTATACTTACTGTACCTATAAAATATTACTGCCACATTAGATGTGAAACAAAAAAGGAATACAGAGTGTTATAAAGAGGTTCTTCCTGCAAAGAAGTCTCGCAGGATTAGATTCCATGGGAGTTACGAGGCACCAAAACAATCTTCAATGGAAACACGATCGAATTGTAATTATACTTTGTCGACATTTTGAAATATCGCTATTATTTTCCAAAAATCTGTAATGGAAACAGCTAATGATGTAACATTTGTGCTCTGTTCCTCATCTCTGCCAACATGTCATGAGACATTTCTAAATGTCCCAAAATGAGTAATGCCATACTGTCAATTAATAATGTCATTTCAGAATGAGGTAACATGTTGAATAATATGTAAACGTGAGTTTTCTGGATCAAAACATGTGTTCACCATGCCAAACCTTTCTCATACAGCACTGGCTATGTCTACACCAGATCAAGATTGTGCAGACTTCAGCCAATACGGAGATGCAGGATTGGCACAGCAGCACAGTCAACACAATTACATTAAACAAGATATACCTGAGTGCAGATTGCACGTGAAAGCATTGATGACACATTTTTCTGTGAAAGCTCTTAACTGGCATGATAAATTTGTTTAACTCTTGATGTCACTGAGATTCCGTCATGTTGACTTACTTGTTGCAGCCCTTTTTTTTTTTTGGTAGCAAAACCATGCAATCTCCAGGGCAAACAGGTTTTGTATTTTTGCACGTTTATACTACTTCCAAACACCTGTACACAATGGCTTCATTTAATTTTTTTAAATAATTCTTTTTTTGAATACATTTTATTATAATGCTGCCTGATAGACACCAATGTTGATGGATCAAAAAGGAATTACAAGCTTTGATTTTGACATGTGCATTACACATTTGGTAAAATAACATATAAGTCAGTTCTCAAATATCTTTAACTGCATACATTGCATCTTAATACATGTATATACAGTTATTTACATGTAGAAATGTTGAAAACGGGGAATAATTAGACTATTTTTCTAATTTGAACAGGTGTTGTCTTGAGGTCTCTAAAGAGATCCAGAGTTAGTGAAACAGTGCTCACAAATGTGTCATGTTTCATATGTTTACCAAACATCTCTACATTAGAAACAAAAAGCTGTCCAAAGCAGTGCTGGGAATAGTGGAACATCACTTAGTTGTTTATGACCATCTTGTTCCCCCCTAAGTCACTAAGGTCCCCTACTTCTTTGTGGATGCTGGTTTTCGCTCTTGTCCCTTGACTAATGTCCCGTTGAAACTACTCCCTCGTCATCGTCATGTCGATCATCTTGTTACTGCGTCTCCTGATTTATTTATTTATTTTTTTTATCCTCCTGTCAGCCTTACTTCCACTTTGCCTCGACCACTTATGCTCCTCAGTCTCCCTTCACCTTGATCCTCATTCTCTGCAGATCTAACTAATTCCCTCTTTCTTATCTCTTCTAACTGCTTTCCTGTCTCTGCTTCGGGCAAAAATCTTCCTGATATTATCTACAGACGTCATGTGATAATGTTCCAAATAGTGATTTGGTTTCATTTATTCAACCTTTTACTCAGATTGTACTGGTCCACTGAGAAAACTCCCAGTACTCCAGGTGGCTATTCCGCCTCTGAAACTGGGGGATAACTTATTTATACTGGGCCCCAGTAAAGGGGCTCTGGTTTGAACTCATTTACTTGTCATTGTATTGTTCAGGTTAATTTTCAACCCAAATATGCAATCACACTCTTTCATAGACACACTGCACAAAGCCTGTCACTTGTGTCACAATCAAAAAGTCTAATAGCTGTAACTCATGTAATAGCACAAAAATGTCTGGATAACTGTCGTGAAGTCATGTTTGGAGAAATGCTTGATGATTTTTACTTCCTAATTTATGATGCCTGATTCTTCAGTCATTTTATGTCAGATGTAGCTAGTGTCAGGCATGCATAGTCCAAACCCAAAGGAAATACATCAACAAGGTGTGAATTAGGGGTGTCCCGATCCGATATTGGATATCGATCTGATATCAGCCTGAAAACAAATATCGGATATTGGATTCAAATTTCAGATTGTTTTAATTATTTTTTTTTAATTTATTTTATTCAATTGTAGAATACTGTAGATATTATGTTGAAGGTTCACATTTATGTAACCTATTGGTTAATAATAAATGGATCAGTTTACTGTTGGTGACTATTGTTCTCTGTTTGAGTAACATCACTTGATCAAACCTTTTCCAACATTACACACTACAAAATAAGTCATTATTATTGGTATCGGCCAATAAGCAAGGCTGCAATATCTGTATCATATCGGAAATGAAAGTTGTATCAGGACATCACTAGTGTGAATGCTTCATAATGTATTTTATGTTTTCGTGGGTAATGCAACGTTATATAAGAAAAACTAGAATATTTTGGTTTTACTTTAATCCACTCTCTGCTCTTGTCTGTTGGATTATTTTGCTGATCTGTTTTGGGCTTTCATGTTTCATTTAAAAAAAGTGGACACTGATGAAATTCATTAAATGATCAAATTCATTCAGGTTCGTATTCTCCGGTCTGGACTTCAGCAATTTTTTACACGTCTGCAGTTATGAGCCTTTTCTCCAGCGCTTATTGTCTGGTCCAGGCTCCTGACACGCCCACCTCATAAATCGACCCAGAGCACGTAGGTCTGTCAATGAAGGCGGTCTGAAGCCAAGGAGGTGGGCTGGGCCATGATGTTGTTTTTTTTGGGCTGTCTAGAAATCACGGAAATCCCAACACTTGTCAAAGTCACTGTTAGGTTGAAATGCCTTCATTGAAAAACAATGTAACAATATTATCAACACATTAGTCGTCATCATCTGTCATCAATACGGTACCTGTAGCTCTAAAGCGTGATCGAGTATGATGTGCTGAGGTTTGAGGGGAATAATACGAGGTATAGTGAATGTATTAAAGCTGGATGCTCTGCAGGATCACAGAGGAGACGGAGATGTTTGCAGTGAAACAGACCCATTGGCTTCCTACACAATACACAGTTTTATGGAGCTGATGTTAACGAGCCAGAAATGAAGCCGAGCATCAATTCTAAATATGTGTGGAAACAGTTTTTAATATTCATTCTCTCATGCACATTTCACCAACCTCTGCATATATGACAGCTTGTTTCACTTTATATTTACGATTGTAGTTTGATCAAACTGTAGCTTTACGTTGGACATAGTATGAAAATAGTTGGAAATCAGTCTGACCAGCGTGGACAGAGGTCTGAGGTCTGTCAGAGTTTCACATAATGAGTACGACACAGCACCCCACCTCCTGCCAGGAAAGATGGTGGAAGGAACGCATAAAATATAAAGAAAAGTAGCACAGTTTGTCCATGTCTACAACTATTAACTGTGTAAATGTGAACATATTGAACCCTCTCCCACCCCCGTGACAGTGTCAGTTTTAATAGATTCTTTCTGGGAGTCTTATGAGTCTGTGTGGCTTAAATTTTAACTGAGTCCAAACTTCTAGTGCGATATAATGTTGGTAATGTCTATCCATATGGTTGAAGTATCAATATACCGACATTCTATCCATACGCAGCACTCCTATTTGGTCACGTAATAGGTCAGTCATTAATCAGTTTAGGTCGTGTGACTAAGCCTAAACCTAACCCTAACCCTAAGTCAATGTAAATAAAACATTTAGAATAAAAAAGAACCTCTATAGTATAAAAAGTATCAGCTTTGTCCTGTCTTGCAAAATGATTAATGGCCAGCAGCTTTTCTTAGCATAAAAACAACTGTACATAGATTGGTTTGTATAATACACATATTGCTTTAAGAAAAATTGGTAGAAACATGACGAGCACTTTGTATGTCCAAGCCTAAGTCCTCACTCTTGTTTGTTTAGATGGAATAAAATGTAATTGGATCAAAGATACTGATCAATTAGAAGAGCCGTAGCTTCGCAGCAAGACCCAGCCTGTAACACTTTCCCAATTCCAGATCAGAAATGATCAAAATCAAATGTCAGGCTTTTCATTCCCTGTGAACTATCACTTTCCTCTTATCCATGAGACGCCCCTCTTTGAAACTACAGAGCCAACCTGCTGTCAGGGGGTCAAGAGATTTTGCCTCCTTGAAAAAGAAGGGGGATAAGAAAAACTCAACTGAAATCATAAAAAGCGAGTGCCCTTAGAGGACGATTGAAATCATTAACACAGCTTGTGAGTTTTCCATCTCTAAAGTCAATAACAACCTGGAGCCATTGTAAGAAGCAAAGGCAGCAGTAACTGTCAGCAAATTCTGCCAATATGGACAATGGGTTTCCATCCAAAACAGAGCTCCCTTTGTTCGATTCACTCCATTTTTGAAATTGGTCTCACGACTCCACACCAATGAATAAGCACGAGCATATGTTTACTATAGGCAGACATAAAATCTTTAGCTGTAAGCTTAGAAACTTGGACAGCTGGAATTTTTAATACATTATGGGGCAGATTCACTTAAGGTCTAGGGGTGTTAAAAAGTGTGCGAACGTCATTCCATGCATTAATGAAGGGTACAAACCCCAGGGAATCAGGACTGCGCATGTTCTGCGGGTCAAAATGCGTCCTCAATTTATTTAGCGTTTCCCTGTGATGAATATGTAAAGTAGGCAGATCTCATAAGGGGTGCAAAAAATGAGAGGGGGACATGCAAATAAATTACTGCAGAGGACACTATGCAATTCATCAAACCAGGAAATGTTTGCGCCAAAAATGGTACGACTCACGTGGCTGCCCTGAATGTTGACACAAAATACAGCGGAGTTGGAAAAAAGGCTCCAGTTAACCTTTCTAGTACAAGAAAATCAGCTGATCAGATGATGGGAAGTGCGATGTTTACATTGGCGCACGAGAGGAAAGGGGTTAAAACATACGTACAGTAGCTGACAACACTTACAAATGTGTGCTCACTGCTCACGGCAAATGTACGGTGGCTGGGAAGTGTCAGGTGAATGCATTTACAGAAACGAACACAAATGCAAACAGGTCACAACACGAATGCAAACCGGCCACAACGGAAGTGTTTCCGACGGACCGGTATTACAGTCGGACGGGTATTGCGATATGATAGCCTGATATGAAAAATATTAGAGTATCCTAATCAACTTCCACTTACTTTCATACGCGTTTCGATGTCTTCTTCTTGTTCTTCTCTGTTCTGGTGGGTTAAAAACATCCGTCTGTAATACCGGTCCGTCGGAAACACTTCCGTTGTGGCCGGTTTGCAACGATGCTGACTCCAACTTTTAAACAGAGCTGTGCACGAGGAAAACGGGGCTCGTGTACGCTCTCTCAAACACGTAGGCATTCCTTTTTGAGCAGGTAGAGTTTTGCGCATTTGCAGAGGGCGTTTCTTTTCTAAACTTTGGGAAAATTGTCCTCTATACCTTTAGGGGAATTAGGGGAAAAAATATCATTAGGTTTAAGTTGTTTATTTAGTTTTCTACATTATTAAATGTTTTTGCAGCAGGCAGAGAAGTCTAACTGCCTTCAATTTAAATTCCTCAAATGTCACAGTGTGCTTGTGTGCACTCACGTCTCCACAAAAAGCTCATTTAAATAGGGCGGTCTCCACCACTTCTGCAAGTGCACTAATCATTGATGCAATTTTAGTGAATTCCTCACAGCAGGTGAGATAACTACGTCACCAAAGGATTTAGGGACGCTCTTGGTTTACTACCCTTTATTTCAGATCTTAGTGACTCCGCCCCTGTGTTGCCTCTGGTTGTCTTCTGTACTTTGGTTGAGTACTTATAGTCCCTTGGATAAGGTATATCTCAGATGTAATAATGTAACAATTTTGAGGATTTGTTGAATCTATTTCAATGTAGGATATTGAAAAAATGAAAAGTTTTAAATGTTTAGAATGTTTTATTTTAAATCTATTGTTTAATAGAAGTCCTGGCCTTGCATTGATACCGAATCATTTCATCACAGTCAACGTCCCAAATGACTATTTAGGTTTGATTCCATTGTATACTGTTGTAATGTAATATTGTGTTGTTATGGATCAAATACAAAAGTAGTTTGCTTTGAGTCTTTTAAAAAGGTATTTTAGTCATATCCATGGGGACATCTCATTTTATTTTATTTATTAATTTTTTTTCCTGTGACTGACTGGATGTCATCCCACCATGGACTAACAATGGATTTCAAAGCTTTTTTTTTACAGTTTTCTACATTACCTTGAACAAATAACACATTACAGTCGCTGACAGGTTTATTTGCTTATATTCCAATAAAGACAATAGTTACGACCAATGTGATGAGCTGGATAGTCCATTGTTACAGTCGTGTGCTAGTGTGCTGTCACCTCTTTGGTCACAGAGCAGGAAAGGGCTGGTAATAAGATTACCATAAACTGTTAAAACAGATGTTTTCACAGAAATATAGGACTAAGTTTGTCCTTCATGAATTCAATAAAGAGCCCATAGTTTTATGTTAAAATATCACAGAATTCTATATTTTAAAGGACGCTTGGCAACTCTACCCGGCAGAGTCTTAAGTAACTGCTGATGTGGCATTTTATTCAACAATGATCATTGGCCAAATCAAGGGAAAATGTCTTTTAAGATGAAAAGTTCATAGGCACGCACATCCCAGAGGATGACTGGGTGCTGGACTGAACGATTGGTACACTTTTTTATAAAGGTAATGTGACAAAAACTAACGCTGCAAGACATAATCTAAATAATGAAAAAGTTTTGTAAAAACATACTATACAATGAGAGACAGACATCCACACATAGAAAAACATCTAGCAATCACAAAAAAAAAATTAAAAAAAATCCAAAAAAAGGCCTGACAGTCTCTCTTCCTCAGCCGAGGGCTCAGTTTGTTGGGTGTCTCCAGATTTTGTGCAGCTTTCTCATGAGAGGTTCTTGATTTGGCTTTTGATATTGTTTCTGCTTAGTTTATGGTAAGTAAGACAATCTGCTCAGGTAAGTTTGTAAGAGATGACAAAGAGTCTGAGCAAACTGTAAAAAATTAAACCTCACACAACTCCGGACAATGCGTTCCCCCTCGAACACAAAGAGCTACAGTACTTAGTTACTAATTCAGCCCTGAGCAAAGATTAATGTCATTGAGAAACATCTGGACACTTTGTAACTCTGGGATCATTTCCAGGGTTTCAGGCCTGGTAGCGTGTTTGCAGCCTATTGTAAGCAAGCTAACGGGTCTGTAGCTTCAGAGAAGAGCCTTAACGTGCCAAGACTTTGCTCGTACCAAGTGGGCAATATGCTGCAGGAAACTGGTTAACAATAACAACACAGTGAAATAGCAGTATGGGTGTGTGTAGGAGCAGAACAGTCTGAATCCAGGAGGGAAGGAAAGGCTTTCCCTGGGTCTCATGGGTACTCTGTGCCTGTTAGATATCAGATAACATAGGTGTGATCCTCAGAGAGGATATTGCACACATTCTATTTACACGTTATTATTGTTGGCAACTTGTTGCTCATAAGCAACATATTTCACAGGCTGAAGACCTGTTACATGGAACAAACTGGATAAGAAACCATGTCATTTTCATCACTGTAATATTTTGTCAAAATATTATTTATTAGGTTCACAAATATCTGTGTAGCATATAAAATCATTCCTGGCTCCTCCACCTCTTAGTGAGTTTCTGAGAATAAAGTCCAACACCAGTCGCCTCACTAGAGGAACATCCAGATGAGACTGTGTCATTCCACTCAGGAAAACTGTGAAAGCTTCTAAAGAATGGAACAACATTCCAACACCAATCGGAGAAACCAATAGTTATAATTCATTCTGCTCATTGTTAATATGTTGGCTCTTTCGCAATCAAACATGCCAGCACTGAATTCTCGCCACCGCTTTCTTGTGTCGTCTTGTATGTTCTTCTTATCTAATTTTGATATTGCTGCATTTTAATGTTCACTCTCCTTTTTAAGCCTCATAACTGACTAATGTTATAGACTGTCTTTTAATACTGATTCTAGTTGTTTCATAAACTGCTGCTTGTGCCTTATGTCCTTTTGTCTCCAGCTGCATTCACACTTTAGCTCTGTCACACATGAACTCTTTTTTGCTTGTGTGTTTTGTGTCTTATTCCTGCTTCTGCAGCAAATGTAATGTAATGTTTATTGTATTTTGCCATGTGATGTGTGAATCAACTTGTTTTACATATTTCCATAGTGTCTACTGTACATCTGGCCTAGGACTACAGATGAAAACTAGCCTTTTGGCTAACTCTGGCATATTCTACAGTTGAGCTGTTATGTTAATATGCACTGTCCTTGTAAATTCATTTCAAATTTCAACCTTAGAGTGAGTTATCCCTGCTAGTTACAAATATGACAGCTTTAACAGGCTATAAACTAAACTACAACCAGAGGTGAAAGGACCAGATTACAAGTACTCACGTTTAGAGTTTATATATTTAGTTACACTAAGAATTTAATCCATTGGCGTTATTTTATTTTAAAAATAAAAACATTTTATTTTATACAGATTAAGGATGCACCGATTGGTGCCGATTTCACGTATTTTGGGAGATTGGCAATCGACCGATCCTCGCATATGAAATCTTTTCTACCTCCGCAAACTTCTTTTATTGTAAAACTAAATACTGCTGTACACTGTATTTTTGGCAAAGTGCTGAAAACAGGTCTGCAGTGAAACCTGTTGCACACATTTAGTATTTGGTTTTTAAAATGTGAAGAATGAAAGACTAAAGGAACTGATATATTTTAGTATTTTGGACAACAATGTTCCAAACTTTTCATTTATATTTGAGACAACTACCTCATGTGCAGTTAAAACATTGTTTCACAGGTATTGTTCAATGTTTTACAATAAAATAAGGAATAGTCAAGGTGTATGATCTGTTTAAAAAAAAAAAAAAAAAAAAAAAATCAGAATCGGCTGGTCAGGCTTTTAAAAAAATCGGTGATCACGGTGATTGGCTAGAAAATTGCAATGGGTGCACCACTAATACAGATGCCTTTGTGGAAATTTAATTCAGTTCCACTTGTGCAAGATTTTTAAGTTTATCCATGATATGTTTACTCTATGCAAAGGAACCATGGCAAGATTTATTACCAAAAATGAAAGAAACTAGAAACTTTTACTTTGAGTACTATTTAATTAGTTGAGTTACTTTTTACTTGTAATTGAGTATTTTATGTATGACGTACAAGTATGTCATACATAAAATACTGTAATTCAATTAAGTAACAGTACTTCTACTTGAGTAGAATATATCAGTGCTCTTTACACCTCTGACTTCAACTATAACATGCTCAGGCTGTGTGTGCGAAGCTTCATTGCCTGTTCTGTGGAGGTCACACATTTGATGTAAAGCTACTGTTTACACAAAGAGCTTTTTGGACCAGCAACCGGTAAACACACAAATCATTCTAGAACTTGTTTATTTGCCACATTGGGCACAATGTACTTAGATTTGGAGATTTGGAAAGCCAAACATATTCCACCCAAAACAAAAATCAAAAGCTTCAAATCCAATGTTTAAACACTACGTCTGGTATTCCTGCTCGTGTCTCCTCCTCCCAGTGATGTCAGTGTGTTTGGGTTGTGAGTGATTAGCTGTCTCATGTTTCCACCCAGGTGTGGCCTGTTCCCATTACCCTTGGAAATGCGCAAAATCTAAATAGCACAATAAAAACTGGTAAAAATTCAAAAAATATTGCAAAAAAGTTTTTACGCTTTCATGAGGAAGTTTTTCAGATGTTTCGATATTGAATTGTGTCGTAAAAGCGCTATGGAAACATTTCATTCACAATCACACATCACAGAACATGACGTAGTGGGTCACAGGACGACTGCTCTCCAATAAAACATGGCACGATACGTGTAGATAGAAGAGAGACCAGGACATTTTCTAGCATTGTACTTAAAAATACAATTATACTTTGTCGACATTGAGAAATTTCGCTTTTATTTGGCAGAAATTTTTATTGGAAACAGCTCCTTTTACTCTCCTCCTGTGCTGCTGCGTTTTTGTACCCTGGTCAACGTTTTCCTCATGACTCCTTGTGCCTTTTGGGATTTGAGCTTTTGTTTGTTTCTGATCATTAAAATAGACTGGTTCTATGAACGTTATGCCTGCCTGCTTCCTGAATCCCTCCCTGCGCTTGGGCTCCCAACCACAACTCCTAAACATGACACTATTGTTGTATGGATCTGAAACCTGGAAAACCCAATCCAGCGCAATTAACAAGCTGCGAAACCTGTAGGAATGCACAAAACATGAAACCAGCTTTTGAGGGGAAAATGCAACTGTATAGGTCATACACTACAGAGCAACAAATCAGCCATAAAACAATATGCACTAACATAGAACCCACAAGGCAAAAGAGGATGACTGAAAAACCACCTGGACAAGGAGCAATAAACAAGTGTTCAAAAATAAGCTGGAGAGGACGGCCCAAGACAGACAAGGACACAAAGGTGTAATTAACTAACTCCCGACTATTCTTTATTGGAGGGGGTATAGGTTACGTAGGTATACTTCCTATAGAATAAAGAAGGTAACCATTTGTGAGTAGCAAATCAGCATTGACAGAGGTTCTCTTGAAATGGTAAATAGACTTGATTTATATAGTGCTTTATCACGACAGAGGTGGTCCCAAAGCGCTTCACAATATCAGCTCATTCACGCTCACAAACCAATGGGACAGCAAGGCAGTCTTGCATGGCAGCTCTATCTTGCCCAAGTACATGTAGACAGGTATAGGGAATGAACCCCCAACCTCTCAATCAGAAGATGACCCCTCTGCTACTTGAGCCACGGTCACCCGTCAAATAATTCAGCAAATAAATAATTTTTTCTCTCCAATAAATGTAGACTGTTAAGTCAAGTAAACTAAAGACAAAATGAAAAAGCAGAATTTGATATTTTGTATACAAGGATTTTAAAACATTTTGAGTCCAGTATTCGGATACGCTCTTGCACAATTGCTGTGTTTTGTATATCTTCTACTTTTGAAAATGTATTTTACTCTATCACGAGCAGAGCAAAGCAGATGTTCTATTGTAGAACACAGCAACTCTACAAGTGACTAGCATCCATCTGAACGCCTGTGCTGCAGCTGGCTGCCCCCGCTGAACAACATCAATTCATCTTAATGAGGGGAATAGGTCTGATAATAAAAAAAGTGCTTTAGCTAAACAGACTATAGCAATGGGTTATATTGCTGCTTTTGTAGCCTATATGGAAAAACAATGGGGGAGGGATCGTGCCAGCTGCTAAAACGGCATTGACGAACCTGAAACCAAATTGAAATGAAGTCAGCTTTCTGTGTTTCCATTTAAATAGTGGAGCTGGCTTAGTGTGTGGCCCCTGCAGCTAAAGGTTATTGAGCTTGGCTAAGTGGAATGTAGAGGACATAGCAGCAGGTGGCTGGTGTCCAGTTGGTCAATATTGGGAGTGTTTGATGTTGATTATCAGCAGACAGCAGATAGTTGGGGAAGGCCTGTGATCTTGCAATATTGCTGCAGCCTAACATTCACTACCCTGTACCCTTCACACACAAGTTCCTGTAAGCAGTGAACTGTGTTCTGTAATGTTTGAGAGACTTTTGTCACATGTAATGAAAGTGAGAGAAAAGTATCAGCACACTAATCAGACTTTTTATTTATTTGAATCTACTACAGGTGGACATCATTCAAGTTGTAGAAGCATCTTAATGTTCCATTATCCATCTATCATTTATTCATTATCGGGCATCAGGAGGCATCCTAATTGGGTGCCCCTTACCTGATCTAAGGCCCTGTCTATACGAGAACGTTTTCTGGTGAAAACACAAAAGTTTTGTTGCGTTTTGGCGATACATTTACACGGCAATGGCATTTTTGTGCTTGAAAATGGAACTTTTTAAAAACAGGCTCCAGAGTGGAAGTTTTTCCAAGCACTTCCCCCTCCGTGTCTGTGCAAACTGCGAAACTAAACTTTCTGTGTCACAGGTATGCGCACTGCGGCAGCAGAGCCTCAGATGTTAGCTTTAATCAGACCTACAAAGTTAGACATTACCCAATAAAGCAGTGCACATGTAGGCAAGTTTCTCTGATAACTTTATGTAATAGCCTTGTTCTGCATTAAACTGTAAACATGACAAGCAGCTTCATGTGATTCTACATGTTACGTACTGGTTCAATGCTGCAACTCACACAGCTCAGAGAGCTGCTCTCTATATATGTGACACACACAGCATGATGAGTTAAGAGTGAGTCATTTATACAATTTTATCACATCATTTGTTTATGTACCAGAGGACAGCCTCCATTCACCTCAACAAACATTTGTGCATCATCTTGGGCATATTGAAACACATCACCTTTACAGTGCAGCCTCCGACCTGAGTCCAACCAGAGTCCGTGTTAAAAAGATAGAAATAAGGCCCGACCCTGTGTTCAGTTAAATAGCTCTCAGTAGGAGTGCAGCTCTGTGATTTTCATCAGAATCTGGTGAAGGTAGGGATGTAACGATTCACTCAACTCCCGTTACGATTCGATTCACGATACTGGGTTCACGATGCGATTTTCTCACAATTTATTTTACAAAATGGGACTGTAGACAAATGATGACTGAAAAATATTCCTTTTTTTTTTTTTTTCTGGAAAATAATGCACTATTTTTATTTAATTTTTCATTGTCAAAATAATCCCTTGATAAACTATTTAAAACAATGCAATTTAACTAAAAATAAATCTTGAATGAAATAAATAAAGGAATAATACAAATGAAGAAGAAGCTTATTCATTTAAATTCTGGTTCTATAGTAAACAATGCAAAACTGCATAATAGTTCGTTTTCTTTTTAAAAGTGCAACTGAAAATGTAATTTGTGCCTTAACAATTGGACTTGAGAAAAAAAACAGTCATTGCACTGTATTTACATCAGATATTTGTTTGGAGCAGCAGAGGGCGCTGGTAACCCAGTGGTCAGTTGGCATGCAGATATTCTTGCAGTGAAGAAGAGATGCTATGCACTAGCAGACAGAGCTAATAGAAAAACGTGACTTTTACAGATATTCACGTAATATTACAGATATTCTTTTGGTGCTAAAAGGGTAAGGAATCATTTATGAACATGTTTAAGAGTAGAAGGTGACCAGAAAGAGAGTAGTACACTTCTGGACAAGAAAAGGATAAATAGATAGCGCTGTTTAAAAAAGTACTGCGATTCAATTTTCACAGTATTGATATGAACCGTGATACCTATGAATCAATTTTTAACTGCCTTACAATTAATCGTTACATCCCTAGGTGAAGGCATGAAATACGTCTCCTCTGATTCAAGTGATGGTGAAGTAAATCAACAGAAGTTCAGTATCATTCCAAAGAGTGCACACCAACACTGTTACTTGTGTCCGGCAGAAGTGTCTCTGCACATGGTTCATTGCAAAATGATACCTGTATCTACTGTATTGGCCTGGCATGTTTACTACATCATTTTATTTTATTTTTCCTTCAGTCTCATGTAAACAGAGATTATTTTGAAAACGTTGCCGTGTGAATGCAGAACTTTTTGGAAAAAGTCTAAACTGTGTAAACAGGGCCTAAAGGAAGGCTCAGC
This sequence comes from Gouania willdenowi, assembly GCF_900634775.1. Lineage (NCBI taxonomy): Eukaryota > Metazoa > Chordata > Actinopteri > Blenniiformes > Gobiesocidae > Gouania > Gouania willdenowi. The sequence goes on from NC_041065.1 coordinate 7,964,911, forward strand.
CACCCTACAGAGGAAGCTCATTTCGGCGCTTGCACCCGTGATCTTGTTCTTTCTGTCTCAGCCTGAAGCTCATGGCCGTGAGATGTACCTGTGTGTGAGTTTGACTCATGTCATAGAAAAAGTGATAATCCCTGTATACCACCTGTTATGTTTATTTGTTGACAATATTTTAAATGTATTTACATAAATGACTGAAAAGATGTGTCGGTTGTGTGTCAACTCAGATGAAAAGTAGGATTGGTTAGGGGAATTATTCTGATGAATCACAGCTGCGGCGGTGTGTTTGATTTGCTCTTCCTCCCAATAAATTCAGTGAGCAGCTAAAACCAGTTGTTGGTGGGCTGGGACAGAGCGAATGCACCAACAGTGCAGAACTGAATCATAATCTCAGGGGCCGTGATGAGTAATGATGAATACTACTGAACAGTGACAAGCATAAGGATAAACACACTACCTCACCTCTCTATGCATACAGTATGTGTTAATGAAAACCTAAAAACACTACCTTAAGTTTAAAATCACAAGGTTTGACATTAACAATTACCCGCTTGCCTTTGGCAAGTAAAAACAAGTTATCATTACACATGATTTGCTCGACATGCGAAGTGTAGCGAGCAATGTTCGAGAGGCTCGTAATTTCTTACATTTTGGTTTGTTGTGTATAGCAATTACTCCCACACAGCCTCGGAGTCACTATAGCTGTGCTGTATGGAAAGGAGAGAAACTGAGCAGTAAAATGCATGACGTTCATTCAGGAGTCTGCCATTCTATTTTATTATTATTAAAGCAATATATCTCAGGCAGGGATCGTGTTAACCAAATATTATCCATCGTTGACCAAATTACAACAATGGCGGAAAAAAATGCAACTTACATCCCTCGCCACTGGGTGACAAGTGAACATATTAATGTGCCATTTTTAAATATTGTTAAAAAGCAACTACTCACTGTAAATACATAATACTTATTAGGGGTGGAGGGAAAAATTGATTCACGTAAGAATTGCGATCCACTATTCTGAATGGTTTCATAAACTTCATAAATCAATTTTTAATTATTTTTTTTTCTTTATAATTACAAGTCAAACCATACAAGTAGAAACACAAAACCAAAACAACAACAAAAAACAGACTATGTACAGGACGAAAGCAGTTACACTATTCTTACAGTCACTGAGAGTTGAGACTTACTTCTGGAAGAAAGGGGCATCTGGCTTAAGCTTTTATTTAGGCAATTTTATTAAGTTATTTCTTGTACAGTAAGTGAGTTTTTACTTGTTTAGCATGAAAAAATGTTACCCTTTGTCCTAAGTTTACCTTTATGTGATTACATCATTGGAATCACTTTATTTACAATTATCTTATATAAACTGTATTGTTTTGATGCCATAATTTGCCTTAACACGCTATGCATTATATCAATTTTTGAAATGAGAATCGTTTGAATCAAGAGTCGGTTGAATCGAGAATCGGTTATGAATCGATTTTGAATCAAATCGTGACCCTAAGAAACAAAATCAAATCGAATTGTGAGACACCCCCTAACAGCCAAGTTAAAAAGGAAGTGACGTCAATATATTTAGCGAGTATGTTTGAAATGATCTACCACCGGCATATGCAATATTTCACCTAACAGACTACTACAAGCCAAAAATATGGACTTGTACACAATGGTGATGCTAGTGAACATAACATCAAACTGTATAAAGACACTGCACACAGAAAAAGGCTTTGAGGCACTGTGGGACCTCAGTTCCTCCAGGTATGGCTTCTGATGCTGATGCAGTGACCGGTACCGACCCAAGCAAGAGCCAACGGAGAGTGTGCAAAAACCTCTGTGGCTTTACAGTCGAGCAAACATTTGTGCAGCCACAAGGTGAAATAGACAGTGTTATTAATTCGGTGCAAGGTATAATAGATGCGTGTTTTGGAGATGGAGCACCTGCTGCTCTGAACCCAGAGGTTGAGCATAATTTCCTGGATCCATCAAAGCTAACCCCTCTACTCAGATTAGCTGGAAACGACGTGGTTGAAACTGAATTTACTGTAATGTGGCTTGTGAAGTCCTGATGAGGAAGATGAATGATGTCCCAGTTCATCCCAGGATAACATGTTTTTTTTTTTTTTTTGTAAGCCAATTGTTTAAAAAAAAAAAAAAAAAATGTGTAAGTGAGTCTACTTGGTGCCAATCCAAGCCCATTTTATTGAGTATGGATTTGTGTCAGTGATGCTAATAAAAGTAGACTAATAACAATTGTGCTCACACAGGCTTTTTATTTGCCCCCCCCTCCCCCAAAGACACAACGAAGCAGCTGCTGTTGTCGGCTCGTACCCCACCCCTCGCTCAGAGTGGTGTGAATTTGAATCATGGCGGCACCACTGATGACCATACATGGGTTGATGCACCGAGATGCTCTTTAGCAAAGTTGCTACCATAAAAAATCTGCATATTACCTCTGTATCACTTCAAACATTTGTGTTGTAGTTTTCAGGTTTTTCAGTTTTCAGGAATAAAATACAAAAATAATAAAAACTTCAGATGAGATTTTTCATTCTTAAAATAATATTGGTGTTTTTCTAAGGCAGTTGTGCTTAGAAAAAGTGATAAAACAAAGCACGTTACATAATAGCTGAATGACATACTTCGTACTTGTTACAACGTATGGTTTGTTTTGCTTAACACATTCCTACTTTGCCATGCGATAAGTAGATTGGATGTCCTATTTTCCTGACATGGCAAGTAATTGAAAGTTATTGTAAATCCCTACTTAATCATTATGAGCAGTTCTTTGTAGTTTTAGGACAACTCTGTGACATAGCAATATGTGAAGAAGTAATGGTGTGAATACTTTTTGGCCGCATTGTACGAGTATATTTACTTTTTGGACAAATCTTTATGAAAATGAAGTCGGTGGTTGGTTGTTGGTGAAAATTGATATTTTACATTTAGTCTTGTCTGTCCAATTGCAAGTTTGAGGAGATTAAAATTAATTCATTCTGCATTTCTTTTGCCCATATCTACATGCATTATTTATTTTGGTTAAAATCAATGGAGTTGTAAATTAGTATTTTTGTGATTGTACAGGTTTACCTCAATAAGCAACTACAAATTCACAAATGAAAAATCAAAAAAACTCTTTTTTTTTTGTATCATCTATTATCAATCATGTTATTTTTCCTTTATTGATATGCGTTTTTGTACCCTAGTGTATTTCTCTCCTACCCGAGCCACACAAACTATTCTGATGACAATGTGGCTAAAAATGGTGGTGGCCTTTTCCCATTTCAATGTCTTTGCAACCAATGCATGTCAAATGGAGCTGGCTGGTGCACAGCAGTTTGATGGATTCAAAAACAACGCAGTGATCTGTTGTCTGCAACAAATTGCGATGAAGTTCGCGGCTGTCAGCGCTAACGTGCGGCGTGGCAGTGTCCCTGAGCTTCACTGTAAAAGGATGTGTTTCATAAACAGTGGAGGACAGTTTAATGCCGTTGGGACTTTGAATCATCACTTACACAGTGACCTCCAATCTTCAGGGGGGTTGAGAAAGACCAACAAAAATCCTGTTGGAAATGTCAAATCTCATGATGTTGAGCAAAAATGAGGTTTGAATGTGACTGTAACACACAGATGGGATTATTTTAGACTCATAGGGCCCTATTTTGAGCAGCGCAGCCCACACGGTGCACCTAGACTGATTTGTGTACAGAAGGTGGTGGAGAGGTGGGGTACCTCTGTGCACATCATTGCTCCCACCTTATTCAACTCAATCAAACTTTATTTTGATTCAGGATCGTGCACCACATGCACATTGGCTGTGTACACCACTCAGCTCCCGACTGGTTCCAATGTCTAAAAGTTGTATGTTGGATTGAACGCTTTGTATTTCCCTGGTACTAAACTCCTGCAGAGTAATGTATTACTGCTCTTTAAATAACTACTGCTTATGAGAGACTAATATTTTTCTTACCAGTCAGATTAAAGCAACTGAGGGCTTCAATTTATTCTATCAAATTCATTTATTAATCAGTCTTATCATAAAAGAAGTTTCAATATCTGTGACTTTAGATAATGTTTATCCAGTGCTTAATTTGTAAATCATCAAGTCCCAAAACACTGGCCGTGGGTTGTTCCGGCAGTAAGAGAGAGACAAAAATGTCACGGAGTAATAAAAAATTCAAATCGCCTTTTGATATCTAAAAGGGCCAGTAATATCACGTGAATACAAACAACCATTTAACCTAAATGTTTAATAAGAATGATGAATCAACATTAAAGAAGCACAGACAATCACTCATTACTGAGAGCATCCGTCTCTCGTTCTGAGTGAACAGCTGCCTAATCTGCCATTTTTCAGCACCAAGGACAGCGCAAAATCACCTCTGTTTTAGCCACTCTCAATGTAAGGTCACTAAACTTTCAGAACACAAAAACCCACAAACACAAAATATTTACAAACGTTTACTCCCATAACATAAGGTCATAAGTCCTTTAATGAATCAGCAGCACAGCAGAAATTTAAAATTATAAATGTTCTCAGCTTTTCATTTGTCTAAACATCCAAAAAAAACAGCCATGGAGAACTTTGTATCCTTGCAACTTTTTTACATATTTTACAGCCGAGGCCCGGCTTGTCTTTCATAAACCAAGAGTAGCAACTCATCTTAGCTTTGAACTGAGCCTCTGTCCAAACTTCCCGTCTCAAGGGCCATACCAGAACTTTCACTATTGTCCCCTTCTCTTCTCTCTGTCCCTGAGTCCTCCTTATGTCCCCTGGAAAGTTCTCCTCCTGTGTCCTGTCTGTTACAGGCAGGTTCTCCTGCATTAGCATCTTCGCTACGCTAACTGCTGCTGTGTTGTGGCTCTTTTCCTGCGATTTCCACAGAAACAACCTTGGACTTCTGAATCTCAGGCTTAGCTTCACTTATTGGCTTAAAAAAAAAAACCTCTTTAAATCCAACTGCCTTTTTTTTAGCCATTTTCTACCATCTTCCAAGCTGACAGAGAACATATTTTGGCGTGGACGTGGCGTGACTTTACCCTCTCTTCCTTACTCGGGCTCAGTTTTCACTTTCAGTTTCATGAGTACAATGGAATTTTCAGTGATTTTAACTTAAAGCTGGGGTTGGCAATTTTCTCCAGATACACTTTTTTTTTTACATAGTTTTTGGTTTAAATTGTCTTTATGTCCTGACAGAAACTAAGATCTTATGTGCTCTGAAAAAATAACAAAGAAAATCCATCAACTGTAGCAGCTGCAAATCTGTAATAACGCGTCACCGCTGACAGAGTTAAAACAGAGCTTTTGGTCACGTTTTTTAACATATATAATGGCAAAGTTTATAGTTTACTTACTGCTGAATGAGACATGAGACACAATACAAGTGATGAGCTGAGCTCCTATATTGCAGGAGCTGTGTGCATGCATGTGAGTGAGATGGAGCACAGAGGGGTGGGGCAAGGGGGGTAAAGGCGGAGCCATCCGGGTGGCATTCAAAATCATGCTAGCTTTCAAAAATCACCTACCCTACCTTTAATAAAAGGCACAACTGTCCAAATATAATACTTCAAAATTTAATCAAAACACCTAAAAACAAATGAGGTGGTAGAAAAAAAGAGAGATACAATGAATTAAGTGCTGATTAAAATCTGGGAGGTGCCGGATCTTGTTCCAGCAGGATCCGGCCCAAATTAAGCTCTGTGTTTACCTAATAATAATCACACAGTTTATGATTATAATCTGTGCGATGTATTTACAGTGAAAGAAAATGTGGGTAATTACCACAAACCTGTTATATTGGAGGGTTAATAACTATAGTTGTCTCAATATCTTGTTAACGCCGAATATAACACACGTAAATTACAGTTTTCTTTCTCCATTTGTGGTTCATCAGAGGTCAGTTCATTAAATCGCAGACTGTGTTCCACCTTAAATTATGATGCAATATGGGAAGTTGAGGCCTAACATGTGTGGGAAGTGTTGCTTTTTTTTCTTTCTCCACTCTCTCGTTTGCTGCAAAGTGTGTGCTTGTGTGTGCTATGATCGACGATTAAGTGCAGAGTCCAGAATGTGTCATAAGAGGAATAAACGACCATTGTTCTGCCACTACCTGCAGAGCCATGCTGAGACTCAGTAAGAAACGTGATTGTCCGACAGATGTAACAACGCAGACATCTGTTTAAAGCAGTCACACATGGAGATTTAATGGCACGATCAATATTGAGGATGACTAGTTTTGGGATTGTTTACACTTATGTCTCAACTATGGTCCACTAAGGGGGTGTTTCTTTTTTTTCTTTTTTTGCTGAGCCACTTGTTTAAAACAAAATAAGCATGTTTGTCAGAGATAGTGTAAGAAATAATGGCAGTAGAGAGACTTCTACCTTTTACATGTTCCTTGCACTGCCTACAGTCAGTCCTGTCCTTGTGTTCCTGCATAACAGTGTGTTTGACAATGCCTTAGCTAATTGCATGCTCTGCTGTTAGCGGTTAAAAGATCATGCTTGATCATGTTATTATGACTGTAGTTTGGCTCACAGCTAGTTTAGCACTGATCTAGCAGTGGCTACAAGTGACTTGATTTAATTCAAGTTCAGAATTTCAAGGAAACAAAGTATCAGATATCTGCTGAATTGCACAATACATTTGCTAGAATAGAATTGCCTATTTTTATTTTTGAGAATCATGATTAATTCAGCAAAATCATGTGATAAATCATGCAATAAAAATAGTAATTGTTTGACAGCACTATCAATAATATAGAATGACATTAAGACTAACAGAATCATCAGTGTTTCTGTTTATAAATGAAGGTCTGCTGTATCGTATTGTAATATTTATGTGAAAATTGTTGCCAAAATTTTTAATAATTTAATTAAAATTTAGAGTTTAAGTGAGTTTAGCCCCTTTCAGCCAGCCTTGAGATGTGTGTATGTGACTATGCGTAACTTGGCCAGCCAAGCCCTAGCAAATTATCCATAGTCAATGTGGTTCTGATTGTCTTGGTTCACTTTTCACGCTATGTCCACGGTGGGTCATAGAGGGATTTCCTGGAAAGGTTCTGAGACCTTTTTGGTGCCAAAAGTGCAGAGTCGTCATAAGCTGAGATTAATTTTTCCTGGTCTCCTCACTTTCTTCAAGATTGGATGTACGATTTTTATATTTTATAACAAGGCTTTTCCTCTGAAAACGGTTTACTTAAAAAAAATGTAAAAATAAAATTAAAAAATGAAGTTAAAGAGGTTTAAAGGGGTTTAAAGGTTTTACTCAGTAAAACCGACACTTCCGCCATATCTGGTCCTGACCACTGAATGTACAGGTTACAGAATTCTCTGCTACATCCTGAAAATGTTTTTGGTGGGCCCATGCTTTACATGTGTGATGCGTTCATGAGTGAAGTTGTTTAAGCAGTAGTTTGTAAGTTGTAAACCTCATGGGTAGGGCACCGTTTATCTGTTTGATAGATGGTTGTTACCAGTGATGACCTAGTTCAGGGACAGCTCTGCTGTAAATAGGCTTCTACTCACCCAACCGGTGGAAAATAAGTACTACAGGCAATATTTTTTAATGTATATATAACTATGTAGTCTAAAAAAAAAATCACATATGGCATGACAGCTAACACGTTTCTTAATACTCATTTTATTTTAGGTATTTAAGACTTGTTTAAAAGTTGAAATATCTACATATTGCATGTTTAAAACAAACATGTGGTTTAATAAAAGACAAAGACTGAACTGAGTTCCATTTTGTTTCAGATATTTTTTCCTACAAAAAAGGATTCCGAGGATATGATGTTATTGGTGGCAGAAAAATGGAAAAAAGTCCCGAGGTTATATTTTATTATCATTATTATACAAAGTTATATACAGTAAGTGATCCATTCATTTTCATTATGTTATTAAATTGAAGGGTCTCCCCTTGTTTTCTCTTGACGTGAATACGTTACGTTTTCCCCCTGTCCAATCAGAACCCTTCCTAACCCTCAGACCTAAAGCGGAATTGAATAAAGCCAAATAAACCTGTTTTTCATTAAACATCTATTCGGAATTACCATTTCCATGTAAACAGAAGCAGAACACTTTTATTCCGAATAATTCAATTTCGTATAACTAATTCCGTATTAAAAAAACATAATGTAAATGTGGCCATTTGGTGAGTAGAGCAGTAAGAAAAGATTGGGAGACTGGAGTAGAACAAATTATTACATTTAGAAATTAATTTCAATCAACTCAAATTCAAGTCTCATGGCATGTTTCCCGTATTAGGAAAAAAGAACAAATGTTTCATTATTGATTTGTGCAATACATTTTTTAAATAGTTTGTTTAGGGAAAATGATGATGAGTCCTTGATGATTTTCATACAGTTGTCCTTACATGGATTGTCTCCTATAGTCTCTGTAGGAGTTCAAAGGTTCAAAGCAAATGTGGAAGGAGCTTGCAGAATTCTTCTGGAATTTGCCCTGTTGTGCTAGTTTTACAGAGGGCGAAGGAGCATTCGAGCAATAGTTTAAATGCAAAGCCCATGTGTGGCAAAGGAATGTGTGTACAGAATCATGTTTGTGTGGGAGAGAAAGATGATTGTTGAATGGCCTCTTGTAATGCCTGCTGTTTTCTACCAATATGCCTGCACAACATTTGTTAGTAACACTGAAACAAAATACATTATGACCTTTTTCATTTTATCTACCAATCATAACATGGAGTAAGATAGGAGTCAGAAATTGGTCCCTGAAGTGTGTATGAGCAGAATGACGTAAAGAATAGCAGAGCTGAAGGCAGAGCAGAGACATTGATGCAAGCTGATGGAAATCTGATGCCAGGTGTCCAAGCCAATTGGAAAAAGAGAATGGTTGAAGGACTGAGACAAACTGCTTGTTTTGACATTGTGAAGAGGGCTGACAAGCCTTACCTGGCATGGACACGGAGACATTTGGAAAACTAAAAACATCCTCAGCTACCCAAGAGAAGCTCCAGTATCCTTGAGGAATGCCAGCAGCCATTTTCCCATGTAGTGGTTCACCTGGAAAAAAGGAAAAACAAAATGTTTTAACATTGCAGTCACATGGAAAACAAGAAAACGCCTTTCATTAAAACTTTACACATCACTATGTGCTTTATTTGCTTTCTTACAGATTGTGGATTACATTTTTATTTATTTACCATATTCAACAGCATACAGAGGAGCAGCACAGAGTTGTGCAGGAATTACATGTCAGCAGAACAGCACAAAAACAAAAAAAAACAAGACTTCTGCCTGTTAGCCAACCAGGGCCGGCCCATTATATAGGAAATATAGGCAAATACTAAGGGCGCCATATAGCCAGGGGGCACCAAATTGGCTGAGTGAAAATCTTTTTTAAAAAGATGTAATTAAACAACCAAAGCGCTGATATTATAACATACGAAACTTGATATTATTTTTAATAATTAGTTTTAATGACAATAAAAAACTGTTTAATGTATGTTAGTACTGCTAGCAGCAAGTGCTAACATAAACAGATAAAATATGATTGCATGGTAACAGCGGCCTATTAATTGATTTCATTGTAGTTTAACGCAATTTTAAGATAACTGTTTTTTTATGCAAGTTGAAAGAGTGATGTCACAGTTTGTATTTTATACAATTAGAATGACCTTAACAGAGATAGCTGAGGTCTAGTTCATATAATTCTGCTGTTAGATATATTTTATAATGTTAAAATAAACACGAGTTGAGAGGAAACCTAATGTACAGCAGGTCATTTATTCATATTGGATAATTCATATCTCTCATTTTACTTTTAATAAAACTGTATTCTAAATGTAAACTTTTTTTTATTAGTATTCTGTGTCAATCTATTTCATGAATAAGTTTAGATGAACTACGGCCGGGCCCGCGTAACATCTCTGCGCCGAAGAGCACGTACCAAGTTCCCGAGAATTCAGTCAAATGACTCGGTTCCATCGAGTAAAACATATCAAATTGTGCAACGTAAAATCGTAAAAAAAAAAAGCTGAATTGCCTTTGAAACGATATATCACACCACTATGTTTCAATAGATTTAGAAATTACCGGAAAAAGGGGTGGGCCCTCGTCTCCCCCCCTTTCAAAAAGGTCTCCGAGAGGCTCTTGACATCTGCTCATAGAATATGGGCCCTCATCAAATTATGTGAGGCATAATAGTTGAATTGACTTTTGTTTTTTGTTTTTTTTTTGGGCGGGCCAAAATAAAAAATCGGTCTCCGAGCGTACACAGCCATAGATTATACCTACCAAAACTCAGCCTGATCCCTTCACAAATAACACAGAAGCAGCAATTTTAACTAGTGTGCAACAACACGAAGAAGAACAAAGTGAATGGCGTTTTCAGCTCAGTAGCCTGGCCTAAAAATAACTTTCATCTAGTTTTATTTGCTGTGTGCTACATCTTAAATCTGTACAGCTTTGATTCTATTTATAAATATATAAATATTTATCAATATTTAATCACATCATGCATATCCTATGACTTGACTTGCATAATAGGCCAGCCAGTGGGTTCAAAATATTTTTGTTTTTCCTTCAGATTCACTGAGAAAATGTGGCATCAATGACTTTGCTGGCAGGAAAACATGGATAATGAGTTATAAGGCTGGACTGAAGGACAGATGGGGCTTTTTTAGCTTGTGTTGGTAAATGCCGCTTAATAAAGCGCCACCAGAAAATCACACTCTTTTTGCTGAATAGTTTCTATGTGCAATACCTCTGTGAATTGCAAATTTTCAAGTTGATTTGTGTTCATTATGGCAATTTTAGTAATGTATTGTTAAATCTGGAAGTTTTTGATATTTTCACAAAATGTGAATGTCATTAGCAAAATTTTGTAGTCAGACAACAGCTTAAAATCAAAAGGAACATTAAAGTCGGTAACAAAACATTTAAAATCATCAACAAACATCAACAACACCATGACCAAAAATTTCCCTCTCAATCATACGCAGTAGAAAAAAAAAGTGTCATTAATTTTTATTTAGAAATGTTCACATGTGATGCTGACTTCAGCTCTGCTGCAGTTTGTTCCACTTCTTTGCAGCATAACAACTAAACACAGCATCACCATGTTTACTGTGAGCTCTGGGCTCCACTATCTGACCTGTGTCCATAGATCTGAGAGACCTGCTGGGTTCATACCTGACTAACATCTCACTGATGTATTCTGGACCAAACCCATTCACAGATTTATACAGTACCTTACAGTTCTGTAAAATTTGTCCTAAAGGAAGCATATAAAGGCTAAACAGAAGGGGTCCAAGAACAGAGCTGTAAGGAACCCCACAGGAAATTGGTAATTTGTCAGATTCAAAGCCTTCAATGCTTACAAAATAACTTCGTTCCTCCAAGTAGGACTTAAATGGTAAATGGTAAATGGACTTGATTTTATATAGCGCTTTATCACCACACTGAAGCAGTCTCAAAGCGCTTTACATATCAGCTCATTCACCCAATCACTCTCACATTCACACACCAGTGGGACAGGACTGCCATGCAAGGCGCTAGTCGACCACTGGGAGCAACTTAAGGTTCAGTGTCTTGCCCAAGGACACTTCGACACATAGTCAGGTACTGGGATCGAACCCCCAACCTCTCAATCAGAAGACAACCCACTACCACCTGAGCCACTTTTCCATTTAGTCCAACCCATGTTTGCAATCTGTGCAACAAAATTGTATGATCTACAGTGTCAAATTCAGCACTTTGATCCAATAGAATGAGAACAATTCCTCTTCTGGAATCAGTGTTCAACCTTATGTCATTGATCACTTTGATAAGAACAGTTTCTGTGCTGTGATGAGAATGAAAACCTGACTGAAATTTATCAAATATTTTGTTGAATGTTAAGAATTGACTCCGTTGGTTGAAGACCACCTTCTCAATGATCTTGGCCATGAATTTAAGGTTGCTGATAGAAGACACTTTAAATGTATGTATTTTTGTAGCAAAGTTGCTGCTATTTAGGTTAGATTATTGTTTGGTTTTAGTTTTTTTAATTTATTTAGGCAAAGCGTTTCATATTTATCTTGTTTTTTATGCAATGCATTACTCTATTAATATTAAGAAATGTGTATTTTGAACCTGTTACTTAGTAGTATATTTACATTGGCTTTTATTTACTTGTTTGTGTTCATTTAATACATCTTGGCTTTTCATCAAAACTTATCTGCAGCTTTTCTACTGCATGCCCAGTACAGAAACCCATTTAGTTTGTTAATGCAACCGATTAACAGCACTATTTGGTGTATTACCATCTACATCTGTTGCTCGATTGTTCAGTTTCAAATCACTTATTAGGATGCAAAGCTCTGCCAGCTGGTGGATTCACTTTAATCTAGATGAGGTAAAACTCTCAAACGGTTTGACAAGGCAGTAATAGCAAGGGACAAACTCAAAGTCCCTCTGAAGTTCCAGTTTGATCACGAGCATTGAAAAGTGGTGGTACTTTGTATTCTGTTGTTTAAATTTCAGGGAAATTTACAATGATCCGGTACGTTTTGGTCTCACAAATTGATGACTGTAAAATTAGGCAGAAGCTCTTAGCACTTTGGTCATAGGTAATAATTCCCAGCGAGCATATGACTTCAGTATTGGATATTGACAAGCTGCATAATTATGTAATGGTAGGTTGGTCTGATTTTGTTTGACTCTGTCACCTTCAAAACTCTCTCTTTCACACACCCACGCACGCACGCACCCACACACACACACACACACACACACACACACACACACACTTTTTTCTCTTAGTCCATGGTTTATTACAAAGTAAGGGATGAGTAAACAATGCATTTCATGGTTGCACATAACAAGAGTGTTGATTTAAGATATAATAGTCATTGTTATTTCTCTCAGTGCTCATGCTTGTCTTGAATCAGCAACAGTTTTTGTTTTGTTTTGATCCTGATCCACAACAACAACAAAAAAAAAAAGAAAAGAGAAATTCTAGCATAGTGCTTTAGTGTTTGGCACCAGACATTTCACCTTGTAAGACTCGGACATAGAAATACATGAACGAAACCCATTTCTTGTGCTTGCAAAAATGACAACTTTGGTTGAATAGGGGAACAAAATTGTGAGGTGTCATGGCAAAACCAACAACAAGTTGGCATGAGAGAAACAGGGAAAAAGGACAAAAACCTTCAATTTCCTGAGAAAATAATAATTTTCGCTCCCTCTTTGAATAACCATATCAGAGGTTCGGGTGTGGAATTTCAATTGATGAATATCATAACAGCTTTCTTTGGTTATACAAACAGTTTTGTTTTTGGTTTAGGCAAATAAACGACACGTTGAAGTAAAACACATTGCTACTTAAGCATCTATTCTGATATACCAACAATCAGCTGTTTCAAAAAACTCACAAGAGTCTCATGTTGGCTCATGGGTTAGCATAATATGATCAGCAGAATATTAATAGTCCATCAATTTCCCTTAAAGTAACCTGTAATTCAGATGATAAAATGTGACTTTAATGTCTACCCTGGAATCCTTTTGTATATGTAATACAGTTTATGACAAACAAAAAATAATATTTTTTACACTCACATAAATATGTTTCGTGTAGCTAAATACTATTATGCACATGGAATGAAAATCAAAGTCACGCATGCCACCCGGACACCTAAAGGAACGGACCAGGTGAAGGAGGCGATAGCGGCAGCTAACTCTTTTGCCACAATTATTGAGTGGATGCATTGAAAATTGTGATAATCGTTAATATCGTAATAATCATTGATTATTAAATTCTGAATAAAAACATTGTCATTCATATTTTTATGTATGTTGATTTTTCTGCCAGGCAGCAATTATTATTTTTTTTTACAAACCACAGATACATCATCTTACAAATCATTATATACTAGTGCAACTGGCTGCATTAGTGACAGCAGACATGTTGCTGACTGACAGGGCGAGGTAGCTGTGCAAGATGTAAGTGAAGTTGTTATGATTGAGCTGCTTGCTTGCTTCCTGTGAGGGCAAGTTGGCAATATGTTCTGATGTGAAATGATTTGACCTTTTAATACAAGAACAGTTCAAAAGGGCCGGGGGCATATGTCTAGTATAGTGTCTGCCAACTTCTCTTGTCCTTGTCTTTATTTTCAATTCACTGAGTGATGTGGCACTACCCCAGTGACAGGGACTGTACTGTGGTTTGGTGATGATTATGACTGATAAACTATTTATCAAGGAGTGCATAGTTTTTTTAAACTTTTACTTACATACTGTATAAACTGTCTGCGTCAAAGTGATTGACTAAAACATTAAAACCTATGTGTGACCTGTTTACATACCTTGAAAAAGGACACAAGAAAGATTCCTACAGTATGCAGACTGCATCCCAAAGGGAGGAAAGTCAGACAAGCTATTAGAAAAACTTCTGCCAACCCAAGTGTTCATCATAGTTCAAAATTTATTTTTTATCCGTTAAGCAACATTGTTTCCATCTGGTACTCTGGAGCTACTTTAGATATCGGTCCTTTTCAACTACAGGGTACTTGCCTATTAGAAAATGCCACATCAACTCAGCTAACAATCAAAAGGATTGAATACTTTCATGTTTAGTGACTTTTTATAATAAATCTGAATTAAGTGTTCCAGGTGTTTTTAGGTTAAATACTTCAATAATTTTGAGATGATTAACTGAGTGATTTCAAATTTTTCTGGAATTCTTAAAGGTTTTTCATCTCTTGGCTTTAGTAGGACTGTAAACCATTCATGACATAGTCTTGGTTACCTGCTTGTGGTTATTGTGGTACCACAGGTTTCAAATGTAGGACACCTCAGCCAGTTTGTAATGGTACGAAATAACGAACAACATAAAGTTGCCAAGTCACCACATTGTTCAGGAGCGATCTCCCTACAGACTCTGGAGCCCACGGTTAGAAAAAGTGACACAGAGAGCGGAGCATTCGAGCAGCAGCCTGGTTATAATAAAAATGACCATAAAAAACTACAGATGGACTGATATGTGGGGCAGTGAGGAGGTGAGTACATGTGTAGATGGAACCGCTTTAGTTGAAACTCATCAGAATAAATAAATCTCCGTCATTCAAAACAGGAGTGTAGCAGCTCGCCTACCTGCGCATTCTGATTGGTTGAGTCATTTGAAGGGTAACCTCATCAGCCAATAGAGTGCAGCTTTTGTCACGGAGTGGCCAATACGTGGATTTTTACAGAAATATATCAAATTTATTAGAAAGACATTCCGCCAATACAGCGGCCCACGGAAAATTTGGTAATTACTTGGTCATCCATGCAGTGATGGTCTTGTTGTTGTTCTTGGTTAATGGCGCGTTGCAACCAACTTTAATAGGTGCATATCACCACATACTATACTGGAGTGTGCCATCTACTTCAGATTAAAAAAAAAAGCAACGTACAAATGATGGTACTTAGTGTACCACCATTAATACGCTAAGTACCTTGGAGCAGTACGTCATAATTGCAAGGGTTTAACATAATGGTCTTTGTCAAGGAGCTTCCTTTTATTTGGTGTTTTTAGTTGTTTATGCTACCACCACCATGCAACTGTTTTACCTGTCAAAGGTTACTTGAATTTCTGACAATTCTGCTCAGAAGTGGCTCGTGTCTAGCCACTGCAATATAAAGGGCTGACTGATGGGCTGTTTCTGAGAGAACTGTCCCCTGGCAGGTTGTCCCATCTTTGTAGAGCACTTCTAAATCACATGTTTTCAATCACTTTCAGACTGCAGCTGATACTACACTTTCAAAAATGAAATGGTTGTTGAGCCCATTTTTTATTTTCCATACATTACAAAGCATTGAAATGACTCAAATGTAGCCATTTTATTCCAAACAGGAATTTTCAACAGCAGACACTCTATGTGCACTGTTTATTACAGCTATTGGGGAGTAAGATGGTTCACGGGGGTAAACAGGATGGGAAAGGAACAACAATTTGAGGCTTTTAAAGTGAGATTTAAATGCTCTTAGAAAAGGTAGAATCCAACTGGCTGGACTTAAGTGTAAATGCTCCTCCTTTTCCTAAGGCTAGTGTGAAGCTAGCCGTTTCCACCAACATTTACTTATACCAGCACTTATTGTTTCATCTCCAATTGATTTCAGAACCCCAACAACAATTGAGGTTTATTTCCCCAAACTTTTCTTGTCTTTTATTATTTGTTAATGCTAATGATGGCTCTGTTACGTAACACGGCTATGATATCTGACCCGCCCATTAAATCCTGAACACAGAAATTTGAAACACAGTTTGTGAAACCTAGCTCCACAATTACATTACAAATGATTGAATGGCTTTTTACATGTTTTAAGGAATACATTTATGACCAATTTAATGTGTTTAGAAGAAAATGGCTGAATTTGCCTTACACAGACTTAAACTGTGATATTTACTCTTTGTTTTACCTTGGGGTAGTTTGAGAGGGAGGAGCTCACCTTCTTATGTAGGGTAGGAGGAGCCAGGATTGTCAGGAGGAGGAGTTTCCCCTTTATGACGCATTAGTGGGGAAAAATCCAACTCGCCGGTTTGGGGCGGACTTTTTCTAAAATGTGGAATAACAAGGGAGGGAGGAAACGGAACTTCTTCAATGTTGACCCTCTGAATGAGGCTAAAGGGATGTATTTTGTGTCGGGTTGCTTTATCAGGGCTGAGGCTTCTACCTGTTTGAGGAAAGTCATTTTTTAAACGGCTGAGCTATTGTCTGATTAAATAAAGTACTCAGCCTCTGTCATGTTTTGAGCAACCTTAAACAGAAACCTATCAAACGCTTGGTGGATTATTAGTGAAGCTCAACTCAACCTGTCCCTTAGACGTGCCCATGAAACAATGTTTATCTCTTTCATGCCTCATACAACCCAATGTTTTTTTTTTTCCTTGATTTTGTCTCACATTAGCTACTAACTATAATTCCAATCAGTCAATGTGTCTAAAAGGCTTCTATAGTCCTTTAGCAGTGTAACAAAACTCAGATAAGACAGGTGGAGGCGGAAGAATGGAGCTCATATTTTTGGAATGGACAGTGCTGTGCATGATATATGTGGTGCTTGTGGCCTTTGTTTTATTGCAGAGCAATGGTCCAGAAATGAAGGCAATTACCCGAGTAAAGTGGAAACAGGGGACAAGAGCAGGGAGCAGATGTGTGGAAACTGGTGTGGCCTTCACTAAAACCTTCACTTTAGAAGGTTGAAAAAGGGCAAAGAGATACTTTTCATAAGTTGGTGGATTACCCCAAGAAGATCACAAACAATATTATAATAATAATGAAAGTATTTAATAGCTACAAGCATGGTTGGGGTCAATTATAATTGTAACTGCGTAATTGGTAATTAATTAAATTAAATATGACTGTAATTGTATCTGGAAAAAATATGTAACTGTTGAAATGTAATTAATTTCAGATAACTGACTTTATAATTGTAATTGGCATGTAAATTCTATAAGACACTCTACAGTTCAATTATGGCTTACACATAGATAACAGTTATTAAAATGTGTTTCACATCAAGTTTACCTGTCAAAGTTTAAAAAGTTGTTTTCTCCCTCCCTTGCTATTGCATGTTTTGTAAAAAGTCAGCTCCAAACAGGCGAGTTGGATTTTTCTCGCTACTTGACATCACCTAGCGGAAACTCCTCCTCCTGACAATCCTGGCTCATCCCACCCTATACGAATGTAAGCTCCTCCCTATCAAACTATCTCACAGCTAAAACAAATACTGCAGTTTAATGTAGAATACATTATACTTTAGTGTCATATATGTGAAGCTCCATACACAAAATGTGTATGTAGCATTTAACCCCTCCCTTAGGAGCAGTGGGCAGCAACGGAGTAGCGGAGCAGTTCCATTTTTAGTTCCCGTTATATTGCCTTGTATTGCCTTTGACAAGATTTGATGTGTTTGTCACAATACAACGCAGCGGTTGGACAAAATAAATGATTATCACCTTAAATGCACTATTCCTGTAGTTAATACAGATGATGAGGAGAAAAAAGTGACTCAGCAGCTTAACACTGAGTGTTTGAAGCAGCTGAATTACTTTGCTGCTACTGCTGCTGCTGCTGTGAAAAAACACACATCCTGAAGCACTGAGACGGACTCACAATTACAATGGCCGCTTAAATAGCCATGTGTTTTACGGTAATGTGCAGTTTTTTGGCTGAAAACAATAGTGTGTGGATAGCAAAAATAAAATTGCTTTGGTGATCACGCCCACTCATGAATATGCATAAGTAGACCCCAAAACAGCCTGTTTATAGAACTCCTCAGAATGTTACTTTTCTGAGGGCTAAAACTCTGGAAAACAAGCAACTATGGGAAAATAAACCTCAAATATTATGTTGTTGAGATACCGCTCCTTTAATACCAATATTTTGATGGATAAAGAAGGTAAGATGAAAAACAACTTGGATGATAGATAATAGTGTTTAGTGGATTTTACAGCTGATTTAAGACATGGGTCAAAACCAACCTGTTATCATGAGAGATGCTAACAGAAAGCTAACACAAGAGGAAGGTGACATTTTTTGGGCTTATTTATTAATGACTGTAATTGTGATTAATTGTATTTGAACTTTAGTAATTGAGAACGTAATTGTAGTAGATTTCAGGGGGAAAATAATAATTTTAATGTTAATTTTAATTGTAAAAACTGCCAGTCACCGTAATCATAATTGAGTTGTAACTGAACATGTATAATTGAAGACATATTTTTAAAAAGTAATTGACTCCAACCCTGGTTACAGGTAATTCAGAGGGAAATGAGGAAACTTCCCTGTCACCCTATTGGTTTCTTTACTCTTTCCTTCTCTAAATCACAAATGTCCTCTTCTTTCTACCCATTAATTAAAGATTTACCAAGGGATACATACATTACTGCCTAAATAAATTGATTACCTGTCGAGGCCAGTGACACGTCATTAAATGCTTGTCAAAGTCTGCCCATGCCATATCGGGCAGCAGAGGCCTGTGATTGGCTGCTCTCGCTCTGCGACAATGGACCAGATTGATCTCCATCAGAGAAGCCCTTGTGTTCACAAAGCACTGACTTTCATTACTGCTGAATTTCAAACATCTTGTCTCACCATCTCCAAAAGGTTTATTCATGTGTCCACACCCTTTACCTGATCTCCCGCCTTAAAAGGCAAACACAAGAAAAACACAACTACATTGTTTGAACAAGAGCATGGTGGCAGTGAATTACTCATGATTGACTCCGCACTAATAGAAATGTCACGTCTATCTAAAGCTTTAATCTTATTTCAACAACTACCCAGCAAGGTTAAATAGGGTTAATAAGAAGAGTGTGATGCAAATTATTCTTGCTAAGAAGCCACCGAATGAGGGTTAATGTTGAAATTGGGACCAACTTTTTTTTTATTCAAGGATGGTTTTGATGATGCAAAGTTGCAAATGAAAAGGCTCAATGGAAGACGACCCAGGTTGTTCCTCCCAGCTGTAACTTCTACAGATTTACTGTGCGCGCTCGTGTGTGTGTGTGTGTGTGTGTGTGTGTGTGTGTGTGTGCAGCTTAAGAAATCTAAACTTATTGTGGAATAAGTGACATAACTTTGAAGCTATATTACATTTTACAGTTCAGGCACATTCAAAACAAATGTACAACTGAGTAAACTAATAACTGCAACCTAAAAGATAAGAGAATCATTTGGCGTCCCATCTGTCGGATTTCCATAAATGAACCATGTATTATACTGCTTACTTTAATTCAATCAGATATACCATTCAAAATTTCCACACTAGCCACATGAAATAGCCGGACTAATAGAATCTTTAATAGACTGTGAGAAAAATACAACTTCCTCTGTTTGTTTCTGTACAAGTTCAAATGAATAATTGAATAAAATCCTTCCGTCTGACCTTTAGACAACACCATGGAGTTTATTAACGATGCATTCTAAGTTAGTGGTTCCCAAACGGTATGCTGCTGTGAGGCAAGTCTGGGTGTGCCGTCCGATTTTGTGATAACCATGCATTATTGCAATATACCACATACACAAATATATGTGTTTTTTTTATTTACTACTGTGTATGCACACATTGCATAGCAAAGGCAAACTTCAGATATATATATATATATATATATATATATATATATATATATATATATTATATTTTTATGAGTAATATAGTTGTCTTTGTTACATTTTATTTGGCATTAGTAAAAACACACAAATTGATGATGAAAAAGATCTTGTTTGTAACATGAACAGACAATACAAGAGTCAATCTGGGTCCCTCATTAGGAGGGAGATGACGGGACTGAATACTGTTTCTTTTCTTTTCAAAATCTGATTCTTTAAAATGTGTTTTATCACTCATTCATTCCATCATTATGTATAGCAGTTTTTACATAGTTTACTGAGCAAAATGTTGTATTTGAACAAAGGGAGTACTTGGATTCAAAAGTTAGAGAATGGGGGTACTGGAGCCAAAGAAGTTTGAGAACCACTGGGTTAGGGTAACAAACAACACTTAATGACAGCTTTCATGACACCTTATTTATGCTAATAACAGGTGTCATGTCATAATGATGATATAAAATGTGTAATGTCAGCCTCATACATAAAACTTAAAATAAAGCATTACCCATTTGTTATTAGTAATGTAATTAGAAAGCCTAATGTATCCATAACTCATAATAATTAATAAATAATTTACAATAAAAGATGCAAAAATCTTAGCTGGGGAAAATCTGTGAGAGAATGTTTATATGAAAAAACTGAGCTATTTCATGTATTCCAGCAATAATAATAAAGGCATATTAAAATAAAACAGCTGTTCAACAAGGGAAAAGGTAGCTACTCAGGCTGAAAAACACCCTCGATTATAGAAAACAAAGGCCTTGAGTCAAAACAGTTTTGTCTTTGAGGTTTTACTTTAATTCGAGATAGATGTGTGAATGATATTTTCTTCCTGAGCCTTTGCTTCAGAAGTGATAAGCTGCTAATGCAGTAATCTTTGCAGCGAAACAAAAGCTACATCACGCACCTACGCACCATTACAGGATTGCTTTTTGACAATATCTACGAGACTCCCCAGGGTACGGCACAGTCTTTTGACAAGTGAATCACGAATCCAGAGCAGAATCAAGCACTGCTTTGTCTCTTAAGATGAACACGGATCAAAGACACATCTTATCAAAGAAATGGATCATCTGGTTTCAGTCTGCACCCATTACCGTGGGAAATAAAAGGCTATACAATTACAATAAAGATGTCAACAGGGCTTCCCTGTTGTTCATTAAAGAAAATGATTCTTCTGTTCTATGCTGATGCCCTTTTATTTAAAGCTTTAGCTGCAACAGTCAGACTGGGAAACATCCCTTATAGGAAACATAGCATTTGCACATAAAAGTAACTGATTGCTGAAAAGATGTAAAGCATTCTGGAGAAAGTCTCCAAACATACATGTCATTGTTCTGCATAGTGCAAAGTGGTGGCATGAAAGGTAAGAGTTTTTATTATTGGCAAAAGTCATGATTAAAGTAAAAAAATACGTAAAGAAACAAATAAAGTCTTACTAAATGTATCTTTAAATATAATAAAATCTAAACCCTAAACCCTAAAAAAAACCTAATAGTCTTTAAAGATGTAAATTAAGTTAAATATAAGCTTTCTGATAAAGTTAAAATTATAATATGTATCTTAAATATGTACAGTATGTATTGGAAAGTTCAGACAGCAGGAAAATGTATAAACATGACACCATGGTATAATTAAAAGTTTTACTAAATCTACCTCATTCCAGGAGGCGCTACTGTAGGTGTCTGATCGATTGAGTGGCCACTTATAACAACATGATTTCTTCATGGAATCATTTAGATAGGAGGTTTGCTCTTTTTTAAATGTATCATGTATCCATGTGACCCAACTGAACGTCTCATGTGCCCACAGGACTCTGTGATTCTCATCTTATGGGGGCGGCACAGGGGGCGGTATAGCGTACAGCCTGCCGGAGATCCTCTTTATTCTTCTTATGCTGTGGTATAGGTGCGGTAAGGCGACTTCATGGCGTTATTTTTTCTTTCCTGAGACGTCCAAGAACTGTCAGTCGTACAGTAGTGAGTATTATTAATCATATGTTGCTGAGATATAAGTGTAATATATTCAATTGTCCAAGTGTTTAGTGTTATAGCCTATATTAGCCTTTTCACACTTTTGGTTTTGTTCTCGTGCATGAGGTCAAAGGTCAAGAGTAGGGTTGCGACCCATCCCTAAAAGAATGGACTCGTTCCTTATTTGTTGTTTTCATGTATTTTGTTTTATGGTGTTATATATTTATTCTCTTCACTGTAAATCACTTTGGTATGTTGCTGGCTGTTTCCATGTGTTATATACTGTAAATAAAGCTGAAATTGACATTGACATTATTTGGCCATTAAATGGTGCGTTCCATACTTAGCCAAAACAGTACTTGCATTAATGACCTGAACACTAGACATGTCTGTCAGACCGTCACACACAAAGTAAAACGCAAGAAATGCCAAGACCAGAAACATCATTGTGGTGGGATCTATCATCTCCTTGGACCACCTCTGACTGTGGTGTGTTCTTTGTACCTGGCTGTGTGTGGTGCTTTCACAGACTGTTGGAGAGAGAGAGACAACACACGGTGCTGCTCAAACCCTGAAAATGTCCAACTTTAAAGAGTTTTCAGTGTCACATGGTGGTCTGTCTGATATCAAACAGCCTCAGGAGAACTGTAACACTGTAGATATGAGCTATCTGAGAAGTTCTTGATACTGTACATCCATCATCTTCTGAGGCTGATACAGTAAGACACATCATGGTTGGATTGATTTAGTAGACAACTAATATATTTGATTTCATGTTTAGGATGTGGTCGTTTTAAAGTCGAATGAAAGACAATTTATTTATTATTACAGTCGTATTAGGCATTATAAATAAGCATATTATGTATGGCCTTTGAACAAAAAGCATACTGATAGGTTAACATTAAATCAATAAATACACAAATATTTAATTTTATATGATATATATTCCCTAATGCAAATGTTGGTAGAGATTTCTGTATATTCTAGTGGTTCCAAAAGCTGAACTCTCAATAATCACAAATAAAGACGTATTATCTGGAAACTCTTAAAAGGCATATAAATGTTCAATTGTCAACGTACTCTAAACAAGTGGACACGAGGCTGCTGCCTGCTTACTTTGTTCTGTCACAAAATGTAAATAAACAATTATATGTCAGCTAATGTATAACAATGTTTAGACTTCACTGTTATTTGGACAAAATCACAGCAATATATTACTATTTTAAATTTTTGCGAATTCATATATATATATATATATATATATATATATATATATATATATATATATATATATATATACATTTTTTTTTTTTAACTATTATTATTATTATGATTATTATTTTTTTTTTTTTTTTTCAACGTATTGTGCGACTGTGGCCATGGTAGGTAAAATATCAGTTGTATTCCTAGGTCTGTCCAAGTAACAAAAAATAGAAAAATGTTAAACACATTTCATGTCTACTGTATCACAATTTACGTTTTTTTTTGCTGATGCATATATCAATCATAACTTGGGAGAACTTTGTTGTGGAGCACTGCACAACCTGCTGCAGCTTGTATCATTGTCTTCTGTGTCCTAAAATCTTGCCGAACAAGCTCAGCAGAATCCAGACACTGTATATATATATATACTGTATATATATATATATATCTTTTTTTTTTTCTTGCTTGTTAATGTTTTTTTACTCATGTTTCTCAGACAAAAAGATTAGCCGTCGTCACCTTAACTGCAGTAAGTCTGGTCACTACTACTGTCCTTTCTGTTCAAAATTTGTGTTTGACCTGCAGCTCTACTGATTTCTGGCCCTCAGCTGCATTGTCTTCTCCTGGCACCCTGCCTCCTAATCAGACTGTTCAAGTTAAAGCAGAACTAAGTAACTTTTTCACCTTAATAAATCCTTCTCGTAGTCCCTGTGAGGGTAATACAAATGTATTGGGGGTCTTTCATCTCCCCCTGCTGTCTCTGGCCAGAAAACCCCACTTGCAACTTTCCTGCCTCCGACCCGGTGACAAGGCGTACTGCTTTTACGGGAGCCCAATACAAACTATTGCTAAATTATGACCAGCCCTCTGGCTGCTCACGGTTGTCTATAAATTCACTTTTCTCAAACTTATTTCATGGTGGAGCCAGCAAAAAAAAGGCAGAGAAGACCTTTGTCCGAGGAACGGAGCAACTCTATGCAGTGACAGCTCAGCAGCGGCATAGCAATCACGTACCGTCATCACAGCAACAGGCACGCACACACACAACCCAGCGCTCCATCAGGCAGCACACACACAAATATTCATCTATCTATCTATCTATCTATCTATCTATCTATCTATCTATCTATCTATCTATCTATCTATCTATCTATCTATCTATCTATCTATCTATCTATCTATCTATCTATCCATCTTCAGAGCCGCTTTGTCAGCACACAAACAAACACACATTTCCACACTCCCTTCGGTATCACTCCCACATCATTCATTTATTTTACTTGTCTCTCTTCCTCATACTGTTCACATGGTCACATGGGACCATATGTGTGAAAGCACCCTTACTGTCACTGCTGTACTAGGATTTTTCATTGATCGGTTGCTCCTGTCTTGGGAGAGCAAAAGTGCACATGTAGCTGTGGGGTGGGGCAAGTGGCAGGGGGTGTGGAGTGTTTACGACAGTGACATAACCAAAAGGGACCTTTAGGGGGAGCGCTAACTGCAAGTTACTTAGTTCTGCTTTAACAAATCAAAAGCAAAATGTGAACACTGTGGCATTATCTGTTTGGCCAAAAACATGCAAACACAAATACTTAAAGACATCACAGCGACTGACCATCTGAAGTGCGTGTCTGTCAATGCCACACATGGTATTTACGCTGTGCATAAAGACAGACATGATTTTTCTGTCCCCATACATGCAATTAAAACAACATGGGGTCTTTCACACAAAATGTGAAAGAGAGGAGTGTAGGCAGTATAATCTCATGGCTGCAAGGAGTGGTTCATGCTTTAGCCACTGTGAACATATCCGCTCAATGGATTACTGCAATGATAGGGCAGTTGAAGAACATCTTGATCTGACTGCTTTGACTGAAATGCTCAGTCTCAATTTTTTTTGCTGAGGGTAAATAAACAAGTTGCCTCAAGAGACAGAGGTTTACCCAGACCCGCCATGTTCCTCTCTGTGTGTTCAAGTTCCACTTCCAAATGATCAGAATCACTAATGTTTTTCCATACATGAACCTACCATTCATCAGTACAGTTGTTTGGGAAGGTGCATGGTTACATACAACGCTGCAGAAAATACATGGCACTGCCCCTGATTTTATGAACCCAGAATGTCCTGTGTTCATAAAATAATTAGGTAAATACACTCAGCTGTTTGTAATGCAATTTTACAGGGGGACATGCCAGCTTTGATAAAATGGTGGTGTTACCACTGGAGACCCAACCCAAAGTGTTAACTAGGGGTGAGCATTGTTTGGATTTTAACGATTCTGATTCCGATTCTCAATTTCGATTCCTGTTCTAAACGATTCTCGATTCAGAGTCAGATTTCACAGGAGAATTTTTTTCATTTGAAAAAGCCTTCCATTTTTATTAATTCACTTAGTTGATACAGTTTCATTTGGTTGCTGTACTGTAACTAGGGTATTCAATTACAAAGGTCCTCAACTGTAACTGTAAAACTGAAACTTGCTTAAATGTGACAAATCAATCAACAGTTCTTGTTGAGAATAATTATTATGATTCTGGAAACAGTGGAAACAGAAACTATAAAAATAGTTATGTTTTGAACTTTTTTATATTGTCAGCAAGATATTATATACATATATGTAATTGGAGTCAAAAGCCACAAAAATTGCACCACTTTGAAAAGAAAATAGACTTAATATAACACCTCTACATGGAGTACAAGACAAAATAGCAGTAGAAACTTTGGACATTTTTTAATCCTTAAATCTGTTGATTAAAGTATAAGTACCCCAAGTACTTTTTGTCTTTATGTACATATGCAAATTGTATATGACTGTAAATCATTTGTGTTTTATATAAACGGGTAAATGTGTAAATTGTTTATATTGTAATTGTTGTATGGTGTGCACGTGTCAATGAAAAGTTAATTTGGGTAGTTGACGCGCTGGTGACGACATAATCCAAGATGTTGTCACATCTTGGATTGCAATGACAAATGGGCAATATATGGCAAACAATAGTAAAAAAGGGCAAAAATGTGGAACAAAAGAGGCAAATGTAGGGAAAAAATGAAACAAGTGGTATTTATTGGGCAAAAGTTAGCTTATTTGGATGAAAAGTGGCCAAAAAAAATTTAAAAAAAATTGGATAAAAATGTCAAATGAAACTTGCGAACATTGACAAAAAAATAGAAAAAAAGGAATTTTTAATGGCAAAAAGTAGCTTAAGTCTAAAAAAAAGGCGTCTGGCTGCAGACCGACCCCGTCATGTAGCCACGTGACTCTGTGATTCTCATCTTAACAGAAGTGGGCAGTGTCATCCTTTCAAATTCTTTCTACGCATGCGCATAAACTACGTCACTTCCTTCACTCACAACCCTTACTACAGAGCTGCTGGGACGTGATATTTGAATGTAAACATGCCATACGACGTTTGTTAAATATTGTCACAGTACACAATTAAACATGTGACTGTTTAGTGGTGTTTTCAGAGTTTTACGCGTTCCGCATATGAGTTGAAAGAATTTGAAAGTTTCCACTCCGTGAAAGGATTCGGTAGTGACAGGCAGCAACCTATCCAAGCGCACAGCCTGCCATGTAAGAAATACGGATATGTTTCGCGAATAAGGACAGTTATAATGCGTTTGATTCATGCGTCATTGAAGATTACTCAAAATTAAGTGTCATAATTATTGCTTTAAATGAATATTTGCCATTTTTAAGAACTTATTTCCAGATTTACCATACCAATAAGGTCCAAGGTTCGATTCCCAATCCTTGTCAACTGCTTTCTGAGTAACCCACAGACCTTAACAGGAGCTTCCAATACTACTGTAAAAGCACACAAGCTGCTAGTATAATCTACCAAGAGCTTAGTTTTTGTGTGAGACTTGAGAAGCAAACCCACATAGAACGTGTTTATCTAAATTTGTTTTAAAAGCTCAACAATCAGAAATTATAACTTTTTTTTTACTCATTCATGCAAGTATAAAACTTCAGTTTGTAAGTTAAGACACTTACCCCCCTAGAGAACATATTTCAGCTATAGTTGCCATCAGGAGAGAAAAAAAAAGAGAAAAAAAGTAACATTTACTAAGTTTTGAAGTATCTTTTTGTAACAGTCGACAGCGCATCATTTATGATCGGAACTCAAAAAGGAACTGCAAACTAAACAAGATGACATTCACAAAAAGCAACATGGTTCCTTTTATCTACAACTTCTTCACAAAACTCCCACATGTCCTCCATGTTGTAGAAAATAGATTTCAATGGCTCCAGGATAGCCTCGCTCTCCTCACTGCAAACTAAAAGAGATGACATTCACAAAAAGCAACATGGTTCCTTTTATCTACAACTTATTCACAAAACTTTCACGTGTCCTCCGTGTTGTAGAAAAACAATTTGAACGGCTCCAGGATAGCCTCGCTCCCCACGTCAGACATGTTAGTGCTTTTTAGTCGAGCACATTGATGCTTGAAGTAACACAATTATTTTTGTGAAAAGGCAATGTTTTCTGTAGCCCATTTAACTGCTTTTCTACAGTCAGCAACAACATTTTTTTCCTAATTAATATGCAAAAATATGGAAATACCATTATGATAAATAGACAACTAAAACTAAATGTGATGAGGAAAGAAATACTATTACTGGACACCCAACGACAAGTGGATTTGCAGCCTCAAGGTCACGTATCTGGTTATCGCTCTAAAAATACATGAAAAGACATTTAATAAAATGGGGCAGCATGTGAAAATTTATGGTGATGGTATTGCTGCAATATTTTGCTCAATTTCAACACAGTATGTTCAATCCCATTATTTGTGTCAAAACAAGAATTTAAAAATAAGAACCAGAACTAAGCAACAAAATGGCTTAAACAGAAATCCTAAACAGTAGTCCCTCGTTTATCGCTGGGTTATGTTCTGAAAAAAATTTTACCTTGTCTGCACATGCTGTCAAAGGACAACACTACAAGAAGTGCAATCATTATGAGACAGCAATGCATGTTTTGTTATTGCAATAAAATACGTTGATTTATTTTATTGCATAATTTTAACCATCACCAGCCTTCCCTAAGGAAGGGTAAGACATCTTTTATTATAGGGAGGATATAAAAAGGGAGAGCAGTGTTACACCTAGGTGTGTGGAGGGGGGTGGGGGGAAGCAGGGAGGAGAGACTCAAGGTAGGAAATAGAAAGGGTGGGGAAGAATAGATTATTTTACAGTGAGGGTGAGATGTGAAGTTGTAGAACATATTGTGCTTATTGTGTTGTGTA
Source organism: Gouania willdenowi (assembly GCF_900634775.1). Lineage (NCBI taxonomy): Eukaryota > Metazoa > Chordata > Actinopteri > Blenniiformes > Gobiesocidae > Gouania > Gouania willdenowi. Next base: position 7,993,436 of record NC_041065.1, read on the forward strand.
ATCAAGCCAGTATAGTGACAAGTGTGAAGCTTAGCTATAAAGTTGGTGGCTGTGGACAGGGGGAATGAGTGAGTGGTAATACCTAAAGCAGGTATTTGGAATTAACGTTTCTAAAGTTAAGCCCAGTATGAGTTTCATCCCACATCCCAAGGTGCGCCAGTGCATCGTAGACCAGCATATGTGCAAAAACCGCCACCACAAACCCAGGAACTGCCCCGGACCCGCAGATGCAGCCAGGCCAGCAGAAAGAGCCGGGGCCAGGGAGCCCCAGGCCACCCCCCCCACGGCCGAGCAGCCCACCAGATGCCCCCAAGATCCCAGGCCGAGAGGCAGCCACCGCCCCACACACACACATCCGAGGAAGCCCCAAGCAGCCGAGCACCCAGCGCATCCCGCCACCGACCCCAACCCCCAACCCCCAACCCCCGGCTGTAGTCCGGGGGTTGGGACGACCCCGTATTTCTTACATGGCAGGCTGTGCGCTTGGATAGGTTGCTGTTGCGCTTGGATAGGTTGCTTCCATTTGTCATTGCATACCACTTGGTTCCTCTTTATTGGCCTATTTTCGCCACTCTTGACTGCTTTTGGCCACTTTTAGTCACTTATCCCTCTTTTCTTGTCACATTTTTGTAGCTTTTTCAACCATTTTTGGCCACCTGTTACCATGTCTCCATCCACTCGCTCGTAAAAAAATATCAAAAAACGTAGAGGACTGGATCGGCCCACTTTGGGTCGATGGCCCACTGGGACGATGCCCTGTATGCCATCGCCCATCGCCCATAATATCATATTATTACATATCATTATTGAAAAAATATTAATGCAAATAAAAAACAACGATCATCAAAAAACAAAGTTATATCCTGTGCCTAAGTAAAAACGTTTGTTGTTGTTTTTTGTTTAAAAAAAAACCAAAAAAAAAAACCATTAGCTTCTGCAACTTTTGACTGGGCCCACTGCATTAGTATGGAGCCCCTAAAATGACAGGAATACATGTTCTATTCAAAGTGCGTTACGTGCCCAAGTGAAAACGTAATGTGAGTTCTTCAAGGTTTAACGCTAAATTTTGCGTAAAAAATTTGCCTAGGGTCACAGAATCTGATGTGTCACAGATTTCAGTGCAACACCTTCATCACTTCCAAAACAAACTAAAATTATGACAGTTCGTGGCTACACTTTAAGAATTTATACGCTTTACCTTCTTTGTGGCCTCAATTGATTGACCAAGGCATCTTCTAAACGCACTTATCTTATCAGTATATTGTGCATGCGGAAATTAATGGATCTTTTATCAAGTTGATCAAATTGAAGGAGTTAGGACCAATACAGAGTGACAGACAATTTAGATATGCCAAAAAAAAAAAGAAACAGATTCACACATTCACAGTTATAAGCTTGAGTTTCTCTTAAAAAGAAGGAAACAAAAAGGCAATTTTAACTTTTTTTAAAGTAATAAGTTTAGTAACCAATACTTGTACTTTTCTATGTATCAGAAACAGTTGTTTTTCCATCTTTGTAGTGGGCTACAGGGAGTGTTTACTATGTGTTCTTGCACTTTGTGCGCTGATACTAAAGTACATTGAGAATGTAAGCAACATGCTGATCTCTCTTTTCATCTCTTTGGGATGAAATTGAAAACAGAGGCAAGAAAAGTAACATATATTCCCCCAGAAAACAGCTAATCATTTTGATGGGGTACAAACAACTATAGACATGGGCGAGGCAGTAATGGAAGGAAAAACATCTACTGCTGCACATCAAAGACAAGCAAACACAGGTTTTGGGTAAAGCATGTTGTAAGAAATAACCTCAACAACTAGGATATCATAGGATAACATTATCATCAGTCATCAACTAAATCCATGACTAATGAGCATTAGCATGTTAAACGATTATCATTTGTGGAAAATAAATCAGTTTAATGCTTGTACATTGGCTTGTTTTTGCCTGTGAGCTTTCAGTGGCTGAAAATCCATCTAATCAAAGCTCAAAAAGTCCAAATTCATAAAACGTACAGGACTACACAGAGCTGATCAAAGGATATTTGCTCAATTAATGTTTTCAACAAAACAATGAACAAAATTAAGGTTCAACGAAGATTATGTTAAAAAGAATAAAGTTAATTAGCAGTGGAATGAACAGCGGAATAGGAAGCCAAATGACTGAGGAAGGAAACGCAGCAGGAAACCACCTGCAGCTTTCGTCTGTCTTTGCTGAGTAAATGCTGGCTGTGCTTGGTAAATACGCAAAACTCACCACATATGAACATCCCTCAGGCTTTCAGAACTACCTCGTTAAAAACAATTCAATTCATTTCTATACTTATATGGATTTGCCATGACATATTTTCAACATTAAACATTAAGGGGCAGATCCACAAAGAATGGAGCACTGTTGCTAATAGCACAGACGGTCGCTGCTGTTTTAGCTCTAATCATATGCCGGCGCTAACACAGTGGAGGTGGGTGAGAGTAGGATGTTAGCTAAACTGGGTGCCAAGAAAAAAAAATAATAATAATAATTATATAGAATATCTAAAGTTTCACTTCACAAATAAGGAATGAAAACAAATGTACCAATCTAACTGTTTTCATTATGAAAATTTTTCATTTTTGTAGCATAAGTTTTGAAAGCTGTATTATGGACCTGCCAAAATAAATCCAAAATGCAGCTTGAAATGTTCAGCACCCACTGTAACTTAAAGAATGAGAGAGTAAAGTTGCTCAAATTAAGTAGTGTTATGATTTATTATGTTCTACGTGATATATCATACAACACTCAGTACATGTGCTTTAATTTGGGATATACACTTTAACATGGAGGGATAGACTTGCTGTCAGTTGTAAATCACTAAGTTAAACAACAGGTAGGAGAGAATGAAAGGATCCATATGCAATAAAAGCATTTAAAAGTCCAACAACTTAAATTATGGCATTTAAAGTCTCTAACAACGTAACTCCGTGACCGGTGGATGCCGATTTTATCACAGAGAGGAGGATTATCACAGCACCGCTCAATCCACCGCTTTATATTCGAGCGCAGGGTTTGCTCGTTCTTTGTTCCAGCCACTTGTTTTCTCGGTGGATCACTACAAACAACAGACTTATGGGTCTACAGCTCACCCGCGGTGTCCGCCATGTTGTAAACAAACAAATCACTGAGCTGCTACGGGAAGCAGGAGAGTCAAATGTCATCGGCTGCAGTGGTACTTTAATACATTTTTACTTGATTTTATTTTGTAAACCTTTGAATTTTATATCACAGTTTTTATCATTTCCTAGTTATATTAAAAAATTGTATTTTTTTGAATGATTTTGGGAAAACTCAAAGGAAAACTTTTGATCACTGCCCCCCCACAAACATTGCATATGCTGGGTGCTATCATGGACCCACTACGTCAGATTGTTGGGGACATCCATCCTGCAGGAGCCCCACAGTGGGCCCCTCATCCCAACATCAATACGACTCTTTGATAGCACCTTGTGAAATCCATCACGTCTGCTTCTTCACTTCATGACAATCACTGTATACTGTATATAGATACAGTATATACTGTTACTATTACTGGACCACCACCTGAATGCAATTTGCCATCTTATTATGCAGCACAGTCCAGTTGGAGGACAGCACGGAACACCATGAGCTGTTTGCAATCTGCATTGGACCCTGTCTGCAGATATGACATAATACTAGTAATTACCTGCATAAACAGCTTCATGTCTTTCCAAGTCAGAAAGACATGCACAGCGCGCACAGAGAGCACAGCATTATGCACTGAGGATGACCAACCCGAGATGCACAGTGCACACAGCTCCGTTTCTCCTTGTGAGATGCTCAATGAGCTTTTGCTGTGGACAACCGCAAGCTCCGCAAACTCTTGGTACGCAGTGGGACACATTTTCAAAGTGCCGGTAGTGCGTACCCTTCCATACTTAAAGAGTTACTAAACCCCCAAACAACTTTTTTCTGCTGAATACAAATGTATTTGAGTATGAAATAGTGCTGCTGATTGATCCTGGTCCAACTCTCAACATTTTAGTCAAAGTATTTACATTTGGCATATTTGGTTGTACAATGTCAGAGTGGCTGCCCTCTATGGGTTGAATCGCAGCTATTACATTTTTTTTCTATTGGCTGAAAAGAAGATCATGTGACATTTTGGAACCATCTTGCGTCACAAACAAGCACTGTTAACCCCGCCTCTTTTGTAAAAAACTAGCACCCGTGGGCTCTACAATCAGTGGTGAGTAGGTTGGATTGATAGAAGAGTGAATAGAGAGGTATATTGAGTAATGAGTAGCTAGTTAGCATAGCATAGATTGTTCATTGGAGATTTTATACTATAGACTGGGTGTGTCTTAACTGCTCTAGCAGCTCCACCCATAATTAAAGCATTTTTAAATTCATCTCCTAGTGGCAAGTCAGGAGAAAGCAGGGGTTTAGTTACTCTTTAAAGCTGCAGTACATAAGTATTTTTTGGCTTAATTTTGTCAAAAATATATAATGACCTTTGAGCATACTGCAATTCAAATTTCACACCTTCTCTTTGCTCTGTATAAGACCTTTAGAAATCCAGGAGAGTGAGACAACCTTTCAGCCAATCACATATATTTTTAACAAGAGTGCTCCATGAGCTGTTTTTGGGGTGTTACTGTTGGCTGCCCGACTAAAGTTGATTTGCATTCACGCCCTATGTATTAAAGTACAATGGTGGACATTCCAGCAGGAGAAGTCTCCATCGTGGCGTTAGGCACAACAATTTCATGGCCAGGCAAGTGGAAAAAGGAAGACCAAAGTGGTGAAGCAACAGTCTAAAGGTACAAACATTACTGTATAAGGGTGGAATGGACCGCTTTGCCTCTATGTGACTGTGCAGGATCTGCCGTACATATTGGTGTCAGAGGGAGAGTGATAACAGACGGGATACATCGCACGTAAACCTAAGAGATCCAACGTGGAGAGAACAGACACATATAATTTGCAGTCTGGATGTGAGAGTGGTGGCTGTCACTCTGAGATAATTGCAGCCACCTCATGTGAGAGTCTCTAACACACCAGAAAACTCTCCAATAACACAAGATAAAGTTCCTACATTTGTCACTAGAGTCTATTGAGAAAAAAGTCCCTAAGAGCTCCCCAGTTGTGCACATTCACTGTAAGGGATAAAAAAGTTTTGAAAGAGGGAGGGGAGGAGAAGGCATGGTTGTTTCTATACAAGCCTCACGATTCTACATACAGCAGGTTTAAAGCACTGAATTCACGCCAGGGAAAGAGTGAGAGACGGTATCTGTGAAATGATGCTAAACTGCGCTGCTCTAACTGCCAGTGGCAAATAGCGCTGGTGTTTGTGGATGAGGTGCTATTTGCCCTGAGGCATATTTACATACGAGCGTGGCAAATTTGTGCAGGAGTAATGAGTATTCCCTCATTTACATACATTCAAATGAGACCGGTGTCACGGACTGAGTTTACTTACGTACTAAGATTGTTTTACAATTGTTTTACATTCTCAGTACATGACCGCTACATACTGAGATGTACCCGTGCTAGATTAGCCATGCACAGAGATTGTTGTACTGATTTAAAAAAAAAAAATGCTTAAAACATCACATCAGTCGACAATCAATGATGAAAAAAATATGATTTTCATGATCAGATTGCTAATTTATATGAATACAACAACGTATTATTGCAAAGATACTTTAGGTTAACTGTATTGCAATGTATTATTAATGTATTATAATCATGTTTTTTTGGAAAATAAACTATTCGTATTCATATTGAGATCGCTGCATGAGACACTATTACATTACTCAAGTTGTTGACTAGGATTGTCCCTCACTCAGCATGGCGAGTAACAAAAATCACAGCGGAACTTGCAAAAATTAATTTTCCGGTAGTGCGTATGCTCATAATCAGTCAATATATATATATATATATATATGGGGCGCACGGTGGCTTAGTGGTTAGCACGTCCGCCTCACAGCATGGTCCTGGGTTCAAGCCCTGGGGTGTGTGGAGTTTTCATGTTCTCCCCGTGCTGCGTGGGTTTCCTCCGGGTACTCCGGCTTCCTCCCACAATCCAAAAGCATGACTGTAAGGTTGATTAGAGTCTCTAAATTGCCCATAGGAGTGAATGAGAGAGTGAGTGGTTGTCTGTCTGTGTTGCCCTGTGATGGACTGGTGCCCTGTCCAGGGTGTACCCCCGCCCAGCGCCCTATGAGAGCCGGAGATTGGCACCGGCAGACCCCCGCGACCCTGTTAAACGGGAATAAGCGGGTATGAAGATGGATGGATGGATGGATCAGTATGAGATACACTCAGTCACTACTCTCATTTGCATCGGTTTAGTGTTCAACGCAATCCTTTTCAGGGACTGACCCTATATATTTCTAAGGGTCACACAGTTTAAATGACTCAGAATTAAAATAAGGTGGTGCACAGGTAATTTGAATTGAGTCTATTTAATATGACTACATCTGTATAGAAATCTGACATTCAACAGTTTCACTCCAAGGTATATATTCACATCCCCCTTCTCTACTCTAAAAGTACAAATGAAGCAGTTGTTAGAAAATTATAATCAGTTGTGTATTGAAGACATCTCCCACTCCTATATGTTATACCACAGTGTTACCATTCTTATAATGTAATATTACATCAGCAAAGCACCAATAAAGATCTAACGCTTTGTTACTCAACCCCTGGGACATTGATTAGGCTATCATTTTCTCACCTACATGTTGCTTTGTGTATATGTAATGAAGTGGCTAGTTTGATATTTTCTGTACAGATTAATCATTCATCAAAGCAGGTTCCAAAGCCCACTCTATAGGAGAGGTAATAAGCATTTGCAATCTAAACATGATTGTAGAAAGACATTTTGACTATGCATCACAATTGTATATAACACAGAAGGGTTCAGTACGTTTGCAAGGGTCTTGTTGCCTTGTAAACAAATAAAAGACCAACTCCCTCATATTTGCACTCCCATTACACTAAACTATTCAAAGTGCATATGGAATTATTTTCACTTGCTCAAATTGCTGTTTTCTTCTCAGCCTGTAAGTTGGAAATAAAAATCCTGATTACAGTAAATGGCTCATTATAAGGTTATTTGGAGTGCTAAAAGACATTTAATGATTCAGGTGTGCTATAAATAGAAAAAGGGATACAACAATAATGCAATAAAGCAGAAATATTCATGATCAATTTGTTGAACAATTGATGTTATACATTCTTCTGAAGGGCAGCAATCTTTTTAAACATCTTTATAATAGCATTATTTTAGCATAACCAAATTTGCTCATATAACTGTACAGCAGAGACACCTAAAGTAAGGTAGCAGTCTCATAAAGCACAATCCTGCAAATTGTGCTTTTGCTAATGTTATAGTTATTAGTGTTATAGTTGAGTTTTTGTGGTGGGCAATACTGTAATATTTGCTCAAGGTCCAATAATGCTTATTTTTCATATCTGAGGTTATTTTGTGATTGTTTTGTTAAAACCTGGACAGAATTTGGACAAAGTTTAGGTGACTACTTTATCATGATTTTTATTTTTTTTATTTTATTTTCTTAAGCATTTCAGTTTAGAACCAGTTAAACAGAGATCAAATTTCCCTCAAACATTGCTGTGCGTGGCTGTTTTCTCAAAGTAAAAAAATGCATCACTTAAGATAAATTTACAACTAATTACTAAGAAACTATGATACAAAATAACCAAATTTCTACAGCTCTTGTGGACTAATAATAATAATAATAATAATAATAATAATAATAATAATAATAATAATAATAATAATAATAGTAATGCAATCAGAGCATATTGCACCTAAATACCAACAAAATGTCATATAAGAGGTAAAACTTAGATAAAAAGTAACTTCATTTTCATTTAATTCATTTATTTCGAGCAGGGACAAGAAAGAAACACAAAAAGGAACACACACAAAAAATGTTTGTGTACAAGAAAACTCCAACAGAGAAAACAATCAAATATGTTTAAAATAATACATATGATCCATGTACACTTTTATATGCAATAATAAGTTTGCTCAGAAAGGAGTGGGAAGAAGTAAGACTTATTTAACTTAGTTTTGCACAACAAAAGTTCATTTCTTTAGACTTAAAAACAAGGTTTACATAAAGAATTTTGCAATGGTTAGAAACACCAACACAGAAAAGATGTCTTGGCTGTGTTGGTGTCTCAGATGCTTTATGTCACAGATGAAAAGAAAAATATGACCAAAGACAGAAACCTTCTAACCTCCCTCGTGTGACAGGCCAACCTATGACATACTCTCTGATATGTAGCATCATGATGCCACAAATCAAATTCCGCCTCCCAGTGACCACACACACGTGCAGCCTCTCTCCCTTTTAAACATTTGATATTTCTCTAAAATTAAGGCTGTGGCACATAGGTTCAATGTGTAGGTCATCCCAACAAACATAATACATCATGTAGGAGCAGCCACTCCTCCACCCTCCTTAATCACTGGAGGGATGGAAGGGTTACTTTATAAATCTCTTAACTGGCAACCAACATTGCCCTCCTATTTTTCCCTAGGTTTTCCTCACCTTGAGTCACAAATGTACAGGTATAAGATTAGATTTTAGTACTGATTCCATCCTATTGTCATTGCATTAGTCACAGGAACAAGGCAAGGGAGTGTTGATGTATTCCCTCGGTCCATCTGATTCTCACCAAACTCCAGAAGCTACTCTCCCTCTCCTTGAGGTTTTCCCCTTGCTGCCCTTTTCTCCGAATGATTCCCTGCTACCTCAGCAGTCACAGCTACTAAATCACCTCTACAGCCTTTCAAACATTTGTCCCGTAACATTTCTTCATTGGAGCCTTCTCTGGGTTTGTCCACCTTGCTTACAAAAAGGGTGTCAGTGTTTTGCTTCCCTATGATGTACAAAACTAAATATTCTCTGCAATAATTGCACTATTACAATCATCGGAAGTATGTATTCTTATAGTGGGAGCAGTGACGTGCAGTCAGGGTAGGCAGTGCCTACCCAACCCTAGTGGTCACGGCACGTCACTGAGTGGGAGCTTAAGTTGAGTTGACAATTATAGCTAAATGAGTATGTGTTTGAAAGTTTGATGTACAAATAGGTGTACATACTCTGCACTCTGTAGTGTTATAAAAGGGTATATTTGCAAAATAAAATAACGTGCAATTTCCCTGGTTTAATTTTTTGGGTTTTGGTTTGGTGTATTTTTCTGTAATGTATGTTTTTCTGAATCATTATGTGTATTTTTGCATCTCTCTGTTTTCTTTTTGTGTATAATTATTGTTTTTTTGTTGCCATTGTAGTGTGATTCTGGAGTAATTTTGTGTTTTTTTTTTAAATCTTTTTTAGTGTAGTTTTGTGCATTTCTGTTGTCGTTTGACATATTTTTTGTAATATATGTTTTTTGGAGTCATTTTGTATGTTTTTGGAGCCTTTTTGTATATTTTTGTGCATTTCATCATCTACCTCCGTGGGATCTCTCTCTCTGTCTCACACACACACGCATCAGCACATACTCCGTAGAAAAAAGAAAAAAAAAACAGACCCGCTGGAACTATAAACTTTCGGGAATTGTGCAGTGAAATATATATAGATGGTGCACTAACACCCCCTCACACACTGAGGTCAAAAGCTGAATTGGTTTCACTTCTTGGCAAACTTGAATGTGCCATCCAGGTGAAATAGAATTTAAATAAACATTTTCAAATGACCAAATTACTCCAAAATAATGGATGCACAAACTCGGGGTAATTGGAAGCCTTTGACAAAGTTTGAGGTCGAGTAGGCACCGCATCAGGGATATATTTGCTCCACACATACACATACACACAGACCTTTCTCTCATTATAGTATAGATTGAAATACAATATTAACTTTGAAACAGCCACGGGGGCCCCATTTTCCAAATGACTACTCCTCATTGAATCGGGCTGTAATTTGACATGGATATTCTATGAGCGGATGTCAAGAACCTCTTGGAGACTTTTTTTACTCAGTGGAACCGAGTCATTTGACTGAATTCTCAGGAACGTGGTACGTGCTATTTGGTGCGAAGACGTTCCGCAAGCCCAGCCATAGTTCATCCAAACTTGTCTATTTATATAAGATAGGATAATAAACAAATAAATGCAATAAAAAAAAAATCGTGTATTGTGTATCGTATTGTGAACTTTATCTTTCTACCCCCATTAATAACTACTACTACTAGTGCAAAATCACTGAACATATCCTGAAAGTAAAAAAATTTATAGAACAGCCTATATTTGTAAATAAAAAACACAACTCTTACTATTACAGTAGCTCGTAAATATATTTAAAGTGTAACTATTTTAGCTTATGTTCGTTGGTTTCTTGGTACAGTTTCTTTTATTCATGTATTTATCAGGGACAATATAAACATCATTGCCCCATTAAACAGGAAAATGTATTGTAAATGTTGGTTTCTATTTGCAGGCCTTTAGTTTTTTTTGTTTATAATATCTGAATGAGCCTGCATTATTTAAGTAACCTTAATTACATATCTGGGAATATTGCACTACAGCTTGCTGACATGTATTGAGTAAGCAAAGCATGAAAAACTGAGCTGGTGGTTTAAACCTAGCAGCATGTAGAGATTGTTGGGTGAAAAACACACCAATGATGGAGCCAAGTTTCCTTTTAAAGGCATAACTTGAAGTGCATTTTTGATCTGTCCACTCATAGGATGCTTTTAGGTGCTTCTGAATGGAAGCACTCATTGTTACTAAACATCCTTTAAACCGTGGGATTATTCCACCCATCCTCATTACAGAAATGCAAGATCTGCATCTGTTTGTTTGCTTTCTGCATCCTGACACAGTGCAAGATAAGCTGGAATCATCCATCGTAGTTAAACAGATCTTTATTTATTTTTGTGCTCGTGCTGACCTGTGCAGCAGATGCTCCAAAACTTTTAGCCTCTTTACAGTGTGATTGCTCTCCTCTGCTGCAGGCAGGAACCCTCCACTTTGCATTAAACTTTAATGCTAACATCTATTTTACTTGGTGACATTTTCAAAGTCTGTGTCTGCAGCTACATCTGGATTGAGGTAGTTTTTGCTGATCTATCTGTGTGTGAGATGCTTCAGAACCAGGGAGATTTAGGAAGTGTGTGTGTACTTTCAAAGTACACTTAAACTTCTTAAATGTCAAATTTTAGAAGAGTAGTTAATGTAAAAAGAAAAAAATGAAAAGCTCGGGGAGGATTCACTTTTGGTCTTCCATTACAGTATATCTTCTTTAACCATATATTCTGATGTACAAACAAAATCCAATACAGGCTACTAAAATAAAATAAAAAACTTGTGCTCATATATTTGAACTATCAATATCAAGTCATTGAAATCAAATAACCTAAAAGTGTTGAAGGTTCAAGGAAAATAGAACTTAAGGAAATATTGCAAATATTGCTTAAGACGAAAAATCCAACAAAAAAAAAACCTGCCAACATTAATTACTCACATATAGAAGTCAACAAACAGAGATGAGTGAAACATAGCATAATACTGGACCTTTAAAAGTAAAACCTACTTGAATGTTTTTTGAGAAAAACAAAACAAAACAAAACATGGTGATACATTTTTTCCATGATTTTTGAATTTGGCTACCAAAGCACAGGATGCAGAATCAGGGCTGCAGTAGATAATTTGACATAATTTGTGTTTTCCTGAACATTTTATTTCCCTTAAGTAAATCATAAATTATCCATTTGTTTGCCAAACAATATAAGAACCCATTTATTGTCCACATACACAAAGAGCATGAGCCAGTGAGTTATGTAATCTCTCTCCCAGTCACAGAGATGGAGCTCTAGTGATTTGTAAGAAGTTCCCCAAGAGGCAAATTCTAAACAACAAGCAACTTTTTCTCGCCACTGCAGCTGCGTAGTGGAGAGAAATTATTCAAGCCTTACACGACCTCACACATCCCACTGACCACAGCTCATAATCTGCAGCGGTTGGCTGTGCTGATTACTGACCTCAGGTGACCTTACACAGTCTGTGTTTGGACATTGAGTTGGTGTAACATTAACGTGTCCCACTCAGTATAGGCTGTACTTCAGCATTTCCTCCCGAGACATGCAACCACAGCTTGGCTCTATTGAACCCATCACATTCAACAAACTCAATGTGTGCTTGAGGCTCACATCCAGACCATCATATTGATCAGACTCTGTCCCTCAACCAGGCACTTCGAAAAGGTTCTGATGCTGGGAGACGGTGTAATGAAGCGTGTGGGTTACTACATCCAACAACCAAACATTTTGACTTATCCTCTCGTAACTTCTGCATCCTGGAGATTGAACTACAAAATAAAAGCGAGAAATAAAAATGGCGGATTGCTCAAAGTGTTGGACCTGGAGTCGATGTCCTAATTTGGCAGTTCCGCTGCAAATACTGTGATGTAATAGTTCAAAAAACGTAATAGAGAATAGAAAAATCGAAACAGATTGAAAAATATGACCAAATCAGAATATAAAGATATCAACAGAGCACCTGAAGAGATTAATTTGAACATTTTTGTGCTTCTAAGCACTCTAAATATACAACAAAATGCATTTAAGGGCTAAAAAAGTGGATTTAGCATGATATGTCCCCTTTAAATAGTAGTACTTTCAAAGTCAAAAGGTTGTGGTGCCAAAAAAAAAAAGAAAGATACATAACACTTATATAGTCTGAGGTATTGAAAGCAATAGAGCTGGTCAGTCCCTGACAACACACTGTGTGTGATGTTAGGAAAACTTTGGTTTGACAAAAACCCTATTTTTGTTTTTAAGTTTCACTCTTATAATGCTGCAATTATTAATACATTACTACCCTTATGTAATAAGTGTTTTTAGACAATGGATGAAGGGATTTTAGAAAAGTGCTCCCTGTGCCCTGTGACAAAGTGAGAGCACAAAATTCAGATGGAGAGCAGGAAGTGAAGCTTGAGAATCTGCCGTCTGAAATGATCAAAATGTCCATGTTTTGTGGAGTTTACAGCTGCTCCAGTCGATCTAACCGAGAAAAGGGAACTATATTTTATAGAGAACCAAAGACTGTTGTACACAAAGGTGAGCAATGTAAACAGCTCACAGAACAACGCCGTAAAAAGTGGATTTTAAACCTACGTCTGCTCTCGGGAGGAGCAGAGTCTGCTGATGCCCGTGTCTGTAGTGACCACTTCATCAGAGGCATGTTAGCGGGCTAACTTTGTGGCTGTGTTTATATAGCATTAGGTTGTCGTTAAATGCTCATTTACTATTATTTACCTTCTTTCTTTCACCCCTGCTGCACACAGTGCACACAGTAAAACTGAACATCCACATGCTATTTCATGGGGCGGTAGCGGAGGGTTTTTGTTGTGACCCCCGCAGTTTTCTTAATGCCCCCCCATTTAATACCGCCTGGCGCCAACTCTGGCTGAACATTTGTAGCTTCGTCTGAAATGTTAATTGAACACAAAATAGGTGTGTGCGTTACACAAGGGTTTAGCTCATTGTAAGCTAATACTTAAAGGTATAGTGGATGATTATCCGGAAGTTTAAAAAAGAAACGCGCTCTGCACATGCAACACACTACCTGTTTCCAAGAGAGAACACCTACGTGCAGCCAAAAAAACATTGTCCACATTTCCTATAAGTGACGGTTCATTCATTTTATTCTTATTTTTTATTTTTTTTAAAAAATAAACTAATACAAAAAAAAATGTCAAAATAAAAGTACATTTTTATTTGAATTGGTAAAGAGCATTTTTTGATCTTCATTACATTCCTCATGTATTGAACGTATACAAGCAATTTGTTTAGGATGTTTGCTGCTTCATTTGAGTTATGTTTTCTGGCCTTTTCCCTTATTTCATTTACATGAGTCTGTTTCACTCCACAATCACCTCCACTAACGAGCTATTGTGTTAATTTCCACTATGGGTGCTTAAGTAAAGCTTTGTGGTCAATAGCATCAAGTGAAGCCAGAACGGCCTGTACATGCTGGTGTTCTCTGAGGAACACGAATGCATCATTAGCACCACATTGAGTTATTGGCCCTCACCTTTCTCTGCCCAAGCCAAGGTATATTTACACTGCTGCATTTCTGAAAACTCCCTCTTCATCAGAAGCGAGGGTGATTTCAGCCCCTGCATTCTTACATTGATTTTTAATCCTATTACCTTCTCCAGGAACCCTGAAAAGGGTGCGTTGTGTATGGAAGACACTCAGAATTTGTCTGTGTTTGTGTTACGCTCCTATAGAGTCTCCCTGTTATTGATCAGTAATGCACCACTCAGCAGCAAGCCTCTTGTTTTACCATAGAGTGAGTATGGATTTGAAATCATGGGGCTTCAATGGCTGTCAAAGCAGAGCTGACCCAGTGCAAAATGCCCATTAGTCTCTAGTCCCTTAAAAAAAAAAAAAATGATGCCTTAGACAACCTTGTTTTCCTGACTAAAGTGGATAAAAACCATCACATTGAGTTTATCTTGGAATTTAAAAAAAAAATTGGCAAACATTTGTTTCTGGCACACATTAGCAGTGGTGCTAGAAAATAAAATAAAATAAAATAATGGTTTCCTGCACCAAAACTCAAGTGTAATGGCAGTGGTGATGAAAAAATAGAAAAGAATCACACGTGTTTAAAAAAGTTTTGTGGCGGCAGGGGTTTAAAACCCCATATTGTTATTGTGAGATGGTTCAGATGCTTTTGAAATATAGACGATTGTATTCTAAGTGGAGTGTGAGGGAATTTGCTAACAACACGGAAACCACATGGTAATTATACACCTCACTAATTGGACTAACACATTATTTTCCTTTAATAAGTAACTCAGTTACCAATACTGTATGGTGTGTTCCTCTATTATTTTTCATATAAATTGGTATACTATTTACATGTGTAAAGAGCACTGATATAACCTACTCAAGTAGAAATACTGTTACTTGAAGAACAAGTACAGTAAGTCATACATAAAATACTCAAGGACAAGTAAAAAAGTTGCTCAATGAAATAGTACTCAAAGTAAAAGTTACTAGTTACATTCACCCAACACATTTATTTTTGGTAATTATTCTTACCAGTGTTCTCTTGTTTACAGTAAACATGATGAAAACTTGCACAATTGGAACACAAAGGCATCTGTATAAAATAAAAAGGTTTTACAAAATGAATGATTATTATTTTTTTTAGATAAAATAACACCAATGCTGTGCAAAATGTTGAATCTGTTTGGTCGGCTGTGATGTGATGCATTTTAATATTGTCTGGTCAATTCATTTTTTATTTATTTTTTTTGTAGTTTCACAATGTCCGTTGATAATTTTTCAAACTAAACAATAATAATTTACTTGGTAATTGTTGAGTGTAGAAATGTAATAAATGTCTTTACTTCTTTTAAAACATACTTAAGTACAAGTAAAATAACTGATTTGGAAATATACTCAAAAAAGTACAAGTACCCATAAAAGCTACTCTATTATAGTAACGTGAATACTGTACTTGTAATTTGTTACTTTCACCTCTGAATAATCATTTTTTTATTATTCTTATTCAAGTTGTGGACATTTGTTTGTTTCCGCTGGAAGAAACACGTAAGAAACACGCAGTCATGGCGGCGCCACACAACCCGGGATCAAGCTTACGCATTGGCAACATTAGCACACCCTCACATAAATTCCTCTTTAAGGATATATTCATCCTCATTTTCCTTATGTTGAGGACAGGAACATTGTAGTTAAGGCTTTCTGGGCTTAAAGCTTTTATCTGCTGCCAGAACCAGTATTTTTAATCAGTGGAAGTAGGACAAAGCTAGACGCTAAAGGAGACCCAATGGACACATCCAAAGAGATGAATTAATCAAAACAACAATGACTAGATTTTAACCAAGGGACTGTAAGCCTGGGACAGCTTGAGCAACTGCATGTGACGAGTGAGAAAACATGTAGACCAGTGGTGCCAAAAATGGACCAGTTTGATCTCAAGTGTGCTACAGATTATAGGAGGGGAAAAAAACAGCTACATTTTTACATCCTTGTGCCCTAGTTTTTAATATCAGTTCAATTCATTAAAAAAAGCTCTTGATTTTCTTACCAGTTTTTTGTGTGATTTAGAGGAATTTTGTGGAATTGTTTGTGAGAAATTGAAAAATTTGCAGAATAACTGAGAGTTAAGTCCACAGTTTGCATACAAAAACGACTGCATTCATGCAATATTAACAAATGAAAAAGGCAAGCCCCTAAAAATATTGTAGAATTTCAATAAATGTGTGTATTAAAGATATTCACAACTTGATTATTTGGTAATTTACACAATAATTAATGTTTTCTCTGTCATTTTTACTTTCTTCTGTGGACCAAATTAGATGCTCCAAAGGGCCGGATTTGGCCCCTGGGCCTTGAGTTTGACACATGTGATGATGATTATCTAACTAGCATGATGGCATGTTCAGGCGGGACACGGCACATGTGTAACAAAATGCTAATAACAAAGTAATTTCATACGGGAGTGAAAAAAGGCTAAAGGGGCATTATTTAGAAAGATTTTTTGTTCATGTAACATAAACCTTACTTTTCACTGTAATGCATTACTTTTTGATTTAAGTAATCTGTAAAGAAATTAACTAAGTCATAATTGTAACAAGTTTCTATTTTCAGTAACAAGTACTTCCACCTCAGGAAACAAAGGAACAGCGTGGATATGTTTCTAAGCAGAACCTACTCTTTGTTAGCTATATGCTAGATGCTAGTTATTGATTATTTAAACAAAATGTTTCAGATTTTTTTTTAAATATATATTTATACTTATATATTAGTGTGTATCTGCTATAATGTTTAGATTTTTTGACATTTTTTTACAGATAATCAGCAGTCAAACGAAGTGGAGGTTCTATCATACTCTACGGCTTCTTTCCTGCATCTGATACTGAATAGACTGAGTTCTAGTTAGAAAAATAACATGTGAATGAGAGTCTTGAGCATTTAAAAAGACAACTACTAGAGCAGATGATATCTGAAAAGGACAAAGTTCATTAAATGTCAAAGATTCTTTTTAGGACTAAATGGCTGTAGTAATATATATTTCTTGCATTTGTCCTTTTTCTTCCAAAACATTAGGGGTTTTTTTGGTTTTTCAGGAAGTCTGACTTGTAAGAAAAGGAGTTTGTATCCATTTTTACCATATTTACACTATTTACTGAAGGGGAGACTCAAATAAACAAAAAGTGTTTGTACGTTACATCATGCACACTACTGTAAAGTAAATAACACAGAATGTATTCATTTTAACTAGAATCAACCCAAGTTACCTAATCTCTACAAAAAGTACTGATGTATCCTACTCAAGTAAAAGTACTGTTACTTGATTAAAATTGTGCTCAAGTACAAGTCAGTCATACATAAAATTACAAAAGTACAAGAAAAACTAGCTTAATTTAAAAAGTACTCAAAGTAAAATTTACTTGTTACTTTGGACCCTCCATGTTTATTGTTGGTAATACATCTTGCCAACATAAAAAAAACCCTAAAAAGGATAAGAATACATCTTGCACAATTGCAACATAAGGCATCTGTATAAAATAAAAGGCTTTTCAAAATGTGAAATTATTTTTTAAAGACACGCTTGTGTTTGTTTTGGCGCGGTGCATTACGTTTAATCTGATTGGTCGTCTATGATGTGACGCAGTTGAAGAAACGTATCAATAGCCCCCGGGACTATGTGTACGCTTTTTGAACCTTTTCTACATAAGCGTAATGTGCCTGTGTGTTTTCACCATGTCAAGATGGCCGAGTGGCCGAGTGACCCATGGCTTCCTTCCGATGCCATGGGTTTGAATTTTTTAGGGTATTTCCTGGGTTAGGATTAGGGCTAAAAATGAAAGGGTTATTAGCAGGTTAGCTAAAATAAAATATGAGCAACATTAAAACTGATGGAACTTTAAGTCACGTGGTGCACGTGACCTAAACTGGCCAATGAGATGTGCTCCTTATCGATAGCTACGGCCTTGATCTTTTTAAACTCAGTAAGGATTAGGTGGGTTTTAATTTAAGATAAGTCCAAGTAAAATGACTGATTTGAAAATATACTCAAAAAAGTACTATTACCCATAAAAGCAATTCAATGACAGTAACAAGAGTACTTGTAATACATTACTTTAACCTCTGCCAATTATCACCATTAAAAACGTGCACTTGTAAGATACAATACATGCAGTAACCAAGAAGCAGAGTAAACCATGTTTACACTCTACACTAACAACAGGACACTTAGACAGTAACTGTGTCATCCAGACTCACTGTGATGCCTTAAACGCTTTCCTGTTACTTTCATTTATTTCCTGCCAGTCGCTGCACCCACCTGCTGGTCACGCTCTGCAGTGGCCCATCACGAAAGTGACGAGGGTCCGTGAAACACAATTATCTCTCTGTCTGTCTGCGCGTGAGCTCACTTCTATATTTACAGACTAACCGTCTCATCACTAATGGAGAAGACAATGCTTTCCTGTGATTACCTCTTTTCAGCTGAGATCTCTATTTAGGCTTTAGAACTGTCATTGTGTTTCTCTCCAAACTATGTCATCAACATTACACACACATTTCAGCACCTTGTTGAGTGCTGGGCAGGCTGAGGATGTTATCCTCTGTGTCACGGTCACCTAAGGCTGAATGGGTTTGGTTTGGTGTCTGCTACTACTGTACTTTATTTGAAAGCTTTAAAAGCTTAACTTGTACTTTAGGTCGTTCATTCTTCTATTTCAAGTTATTGTAATATAATTAGACACATTTATGTGGTCATATATCTATGCAAAACAGGGGTGGACAAGGACAAAAATTCAGCCCTGGCATTTTCTGTCCAGACCAGCCCACTACATTATCAACGACACCATGCACGTAGAAGCTGTTATTAAGTCAGTGGTGCTCAACGTGTGGCTCTTTATGTCTCAATTTTAATTATTATTCCTCCTGTATGAATGAATTTGATGAGATGCCCATTTCTGGTAATTTTCAAATTTATGGAAACATAGTCTAGTGATATATCGTTTCGTCGTACGATTTAACGTTGCTTAATTTAATTTGTTTTACTCGGTGGAACCGAGTCATTTGACTGAATTCCCGGGAACGTGGTACGTGCTATTCAGCGCGGAGACATTCCGCGGGCCCGACCGTAGTTCATCAGAACTTGTTTTTAGACTTTAGCTTTCTTTTGCCAATAAATATCCCTTTTTTCATATTTTCCATCCATTTTTGCGAGTTCTTTTTGATACTTTTATCCAATTTTTGTCCTTTCTTTATTTTTTTGGGCCATCCAAATAAGCTATTTTTTGCCCAATAAATACAACTTGTTTCCTTTTTTCTCTACATTTTGCCTTTTTTTGTTCCACATTTTTGCCCTTTTTCACTATTATTTGCCACATTTTGTTCATTTAATCTACCCTTCGCCATTACATACCTGGTTCCACTTAATCTGCCCTTTTTTTGGATACTCTTGGCTGCTTTTGGCCCTTTTTAGTCACTTTACACTCTTTTCTTGGCACATTTTTGCCACTTTTGGACCATTATTGGCAACCTGTTACTATGTCTGTCTCTACTGAAAAAGTAGTGGACCGGCCTAGCGTGACGATGCCCGGTATGCCAGATGGCCAGTCCACCACTGATACAAAACACTTACACAACACTGTCTTTCAGTGAAATTATTAATCCAACTCATGTACTTGGGACTAAATCATGGACAAAAATTAAATTAGTATTCATTATGAAAGAACTAAAACCAGCCAAACCGCTAATTGGGTTTTAATGTTTTACATATTGTAACTGCTGTATTCACACAGAAGACTTACATATGCCCATTATCTCATCCAATGAAGTTTACATCTTTTAAAGTTTGCATCTTACCCCAACACCACTGGTTAGAGTTATATGATCAAACCAGTTCAATTTAATACCAATACATTAATTTATTACCTGATTCAAGCTCACTAATTTTGACTATTTGCAGAAGCAGCCTGATAATCCAGATGTGAATGTGTGCAGAAACTAATCGGATTTATATTTGATTACTACCTGTGTACATATCAAACAATTATTCAGGACATGTGTGCATTTTAAAAATGTACACAGATAAATAACCATTTCCATGGGTATCCCAGCCACATTTTCAACTACATTTGTCATGCAAGATTATACCTGTTTTTTTTTTCCATTTTATTTTAGCTTAAAATCACCAAGAGCGTTAGCACTAAGAATAATCCATTTTGTCAAAGAGTTAGTATGGCTAAATTAAACCTTTTCTTCCTTCATCACTTATTTTTGCTTTGAGCTTTACAAGTCAATAAAAGGAAAGAAAGAAAATAAATGATTTAATTTTTAAAAGGTCCCCTAAGTTGTTTTATTTATTTATTTTTTCTTATTTAAGGCATGAACAAGCAAAAGAGGCATCATATCACAACCCCGGGACCTGCTAGATAATTTCTTATTTTCTGCTTGTACCAGAACTGTAAAACTTAGATTTCCGATTTAGATGGGTACATTTTAAGACCCAAGCGCTCCAAAAAATGTGCTATGATAATGAATGAGATATATATATATATATATATATATATTTATTTATTTTTTTTAGTTTATTTTTAGTTTATCTATGATTGGTTTATATTAGAGTAGTAGACTAACTTTCTAAACCATTATAAACATTAGATTATAACTGTTTGTACATTACAGGTAATTTTACGTTTATTTTATCTAGTTAAATGTGATTGAGCAACAGAACCATTATAAATTAATCTCACAGGACTTATCATTGTAATAAGAAATATAAATCCAATATTTCCACATCAGAATCATTTTTTTTATTTTTTTTGTGATTATGTAAACGCTTCAATAGACCCAATGAAATTGTGGTCAGAGGTCTTGGCTGCTGGAATGAAGAAAAATGACATAAATAGTCAGAAAGAAAGCTTGGGGAGAAAGCTTTCAGCTCTAGTGTAAAAACTGTCCTTCAGCCTTTGTGTTTTAACCCTGATAGCCCTCAACCTCCTTCCTGATGGTAGTGGTACACACAGTCTGCTAGCTGGGTGAGTTGGGTTTCTGTGGCGATGTGCGTAGCCCTCCTCTGGACTCGTTCAGATCAGCAGATGTGCTGTTTTGACCACCTGCAAAGTGTTTCCTGTTCTGTGCTGTACAGTTTCCTTCCAGCTCTTCCTATTATCTACAATGACCTTCTCTGTCATGTTGGTGTTCAGCACAAGGTTGTTGTCTGAGCATCACCAGCTGAGGCTCCGTCCCAATAGTCCCTCCTATCTCCTTTCCTATCCACTTTTCCTTAACCCTGTGGATGACGTCACAGGGTCAAGGAAAGGAGTTAGGAGACTTCCTAAAGGAGTTTGGGAAAGGCCATCACTTTGTTTTGACAATCAGACACACTTCCACTAGGGGACGTAATAATCAGATGACGGTGAAGGTTTGTTACGTCTGGGGTGGTGACAAAACTACAAATATGCAAAATTGGAACACTAAAAACATATTTAAAACATTTTCCCCTGTGCCTCTGTCCTCTGATATGATCTCAAATATCACAAGGTTTGAGTTGAAATCAAAGGAAAAGAGGCTATTAGGCTAAGAAAAACAAAAGTGAAACTAAAAGAATGGTTGTTCACACATCCACATCCAAAAATAAGTAAGATTTCATGTAATTCATTGTCATAATGTTGCCAGAAAAATGTCTCTGATTCCGTTTTCTTGAACGTCAGAGTGCTCTGTTTTATGTCAGTTATAATCTGATAATATGGCTTGCATATCATAAGGGTTAGGGTTAGGATTGAGATTATTTAAAGTTTTACAAGGCATATTATTGCATTGATAACTTACATGATATGCATCCCTTTTTAGTCTTTGTGAGTTTCCATGAACGCTGAGATGAGCGGGTCCCTCGTTGTCGCCACAAGGAATTACAGCATGATCAGGTCTGCTTTAGGAAAAGATGCATCAGTGTTTCCTCGGCCAAAGGAGGTTATAAAGGAAGCATCAAGCCTCCTTTCCTTAGCTTTTAGAGAATTGGAACGCTCCTTATCATGGCCACCACTTAAACATTTCCGGGGGTTAAAGAAAAGTGGATAGGAAAGAAGATAGGATGGACTATTTGGCTGCAGCCTGAGTCTATCCATAAACTTGAGTTAGTATACCCCGTGATGGGAAATTCTGAGTATCCAGTTGCATTACAGCTGGTATGAAGTGGATTAATCAACTCTGAGTCTGTAAACCTTGAGTTACTTACGAACACTATGAAAAGCCAATATCAATGGAGCAAAAATACCACAAGCCAATACCACAAAAAAAAAAAAAAAATAATTGTGTTAATTGCTTGTTTTGATTGCACCCCAAACAGCACGGAACATTTCCCATTGCACGAGTTTCCGTTATACCCACAATACTAATTCACCTGCTACAAGGGTAGAACCTGAGGATTACTTTGTGAGCATTTATTTTAAATAAAAGAAAAAAGAAAAAAAAAACACACACCTGAGGGAAAACTAAAGCCCAATTGTGTGCAAATTGTTCAAAAAAGAGTTTGTGGATCACCAGAGGTCTTCTAACCTCTAGCTCTATCACCTCAAGGCTAACTATGTAGCAGCTGGCACGGACAGGGGTCCTTCTATTCTTCTATTCGGACGGTACACTAGACTGAGTGGCCCATACAATCCACACTGGACAAGATGACAGGGTTCAGAGCAAAAATCAATAAGTCCATGAGTGACAAACAAACAAAGTAAATGATTGTAGTAGACAGTCCACCACTATTGGTTGTAGAGGATATGGGGCTACTACTACCACTTAGTGATTACTTGATGTTATTACAGTACTTTATTTTGTGATGAACTACAATTATTTTTGATGTGCTAATTTACAGCAGTGTGAATAATGGGTCGGGTTAAAATCTATTTACAGCACTAATATCAAAACAGAAAATGTAGCAAATTTAGCCTGAAGGCTATTTTTAGTGTTCGAGTGAATGCGTAAGTTAGAATGCAGTAACTCAAATGTGTGGTCTGAGAAGAGTGTCAAGGTAAATTAGATCATCTCTAATTATTTGAGCGTCAACATTGATTGGATTTGGAATGAACGGACAATCCATGACTGACTGGTGTTCAGGTGAGTGGGTTTCATTCACAGAGAATGTTACCATGGTGACATACTCAGAGTAGAACTTACCTCAAATTCTAGAATGAGGTAAGTTCTAGAAAGCCCCCGCTCAGGTGCTGCCCTTGGTGATTATTTATATACTACAAAATGAGTATGTTAAATTATTGAAATGATTTACAATACAAATACAATTTAACTGTCTACAGCATATTATTTATAGAGTAGTGCGTTAAATAAAATTTGTAAAAAAATGTTTTTATTAAATCAAACTTTCCAATTTACCAATGTGCTATTAAGCCTCTAAACTAGCAATGGGAAATATGACCATAAAATAAACGCTATCAAGTGTGGATTGAAGTTGGCACCCCTGGTGTTTCTTTCAAACAAGGCTCTGGGAAAATAACTGAGGGATCAATATCTTCACAAGAGCCATGAATAGGGGTTATCATAGGTTATTTTCCAAAGAAAATTGCTCATTACTTAGCTTGTGTGTAATATTGAAGCATGTATTAGCTTGACTGCGTGTGTGAGAGAGATTAGACCCATGTGTTTTTCATGTGCATGCTTATACACAATTGACGGCAAACATCAATCAGACACTGACAATGGAAATACTGGCACATAGTCGGAGGCAATCCTGTGGGATCCATCCTCCTCTCCCTAAAGCACCAGGGAGCAATAAGTGTCTGATCACCTTGTTCAAGGGTACAGTGCTGATCCATATCAGAGGAAAAAACGGACCTCAAGCTGCCAAATAATAATCATGACTGGGCACATTTGTGTGTTGACAATCACATCAACTCCACATTTTGGTCTCATTAAATACTAAATATGTGCAGCACTTTAATTTAAGAGTTGAACAAACACTACTTCATTCAAAAGTGGAAACTGTAATATGTGTTGTTGGGAGAATCCTGGTAATATAAAATCAGTTTTATTAGAGAAGTGAAATAAGTGACAAAGCACCAGAGAGCAGTAGCTAATCATTATAAGTGTAGGGAACAAAAGCACCTCAAGCATAAATCTTCCCCCTTTGCTAGCAGGAATGAACCAAGGAGCCTGTCTTTGTGTTATCATCGAACTGTTTACACACAACTGCCCCCGTAACTCTGAGATGCAGGACTAACCCCACTATGTGGTCTTTGAACTTCTTACCGGAGCCGCTAAGACTGAACCAGCTATGTGAAGTACTCAGTATGAACCCGTCTTTTACGACTCCCCTTCCGGCCAAACAAAAGGACCAGAGAATCCAAGGACAGTTTTCCCTTATATTACCTCCCTGCGACATTTATGATCAAAGAAGAACATCCCTCTTCTCCCCCTTTTTAAAACAGATACTGTGGGATGCTATAAGTTCAAAGAACGGTCCCAATGCCCTTTGACCCCCTGTGGTGAGATATCACAGGAAGACGCTTACCAGACCTTCACTGAGAGGTCTCCTAGTGAAGAAAGGAGAACAAAGAAATTGTATTATGTTTGAAAGTTACAAACGAAAACATTTTTGGAATGATTTCTACAGAAATTGAAATTGCAAATATTGTCTGTTCGATCACACTCGTTTCATGTAATGCAATAACCCACAGAATGCTATTTTAAAGTGTTTATCATTTAAAAGTGCTTAAAAATACCAGAAAACATCAGAAACGTTAGTTTGAGGTATCTACGGAAACCATATAGTTAAGAGGAGGCATAACATGATTTTTGATACTTATGTCTATGAGTAATTACAGGTAAAATGCATTAATTAATTCCTAAAGTGATTCTAGGATATTTTCCAGTCATGTTTGGTATCAAACCCTTTCGTAATTCATGATATTTCAGGATATGATGTTGAAAAGATGTTTTGAAATATGTGGAATTAATTATTAGGCATTCTTTTATGTTTAGAATCATCCCTTGTCATCTGTCTCTGTCTTACACTTACACACACCCAAGACACACCCACAAGCTGAAAGCAGAGACATTGACCAATCACCGACATGATCACAGAAGGATCCACCCAGACGCCTCCTCCAAAAGGCGTCGCCAAACGCCCTTTAAAAAAAGACGCGCGACCAGAAACAACAGTTTTGGACGCGGGCGTTCATGCTCACCCG
The DNA here is from genome assembly GCF_900634775.1 of Gouania willdenowi. Taxonomy (NCBI): domain Eukaryota; kingdom Metazoa; phylum Chordata; class Actinopteri; order Blenniiformes; family Gobiesocidae; genus Gouania; species Gouania willdenowi. The sequence continues at coordinate 8,018,674 of NC_041065.1, forward strand.
TCTTCCCTCATGTTTCCAGTCTTTCATTTCATTTTTTATTTTTAGTTGAAACAGTTAGATTTTGTAATCAACAGCTGCTTGGTTCGGACGAATTCCGCACCCAGTGACGTGCGTAACAGCCGTAAGGAAGCCCGGCCCGCGACCCTTGGGGTTAGCCAAGAGCCATTATCGAAGCCAGCTGCGAAGGCCTAACCGCCAGGATCGGCTGAAGGGGCTAAATTCTGTGGAACCGAAACAGAACCAACGGTGGCACGTCCTGCTACATTGCTTCAACAGCACCTCCAGGTCCAGCCTGACCTCACCTCCAAGGTACAAGAATGAACTTTCATCAGCAACTTCATCCACAATAGATCACATACATATTTCCATAACTACAAACTTACACGCATTAACAACATGCTGCACACACAGTACATCTCATTCATGTTTGTTCGTCTCCCCCTTGTCCGTCCTCCTCTCTTTGTTATGAGCTCTCTTTATTTTATTCTTTGATTTTATGATCTTATTATTGAATATGTATCCTGCATTTTTATTCAATATTTAGTAGACTAGCATCCTCCTAGATTAGTGATTTCACTTTATTACATATAATCCTCACTTTTATTAGCCTAGAAATGCATTTTATCATGATTTAATTATCCCATTTCAATTGATATTTGACTGTGTTAATTGTTGACTTTTGAATAAAAGGTTAAACATAATATTTGATTCCTCTGATTCATTAAAGCTGTGATGATGGTGTAGATGTCTGGTAGAATTCACTTTTCCCTGGTTTCACATTGATGAGTTTAGTCTAAAAACTTAGACATATTTCTCCTGTTAAAAGGAGTGGCACCCCGCAAATTTGAAGTAATATTAATAATCATAATTAATATTCTCAGTTATATAACCCATTAATAATAACTCATCTCATCTTCCTACATAAGGATGTAGTGACATTTATTTCCCTTCAAGTGTTTTAATATAGCTTTCAAATTCAATAGTTTTTACTTCATTTTGTAAATTTCAATGACAATGATTATTGCAATAGTTAGAATTAGATTTTTGAAAGTAATTCAGTTATCTCACTATTTGTTATTGACACAAGGTGTTAGCCCTAGTCGGCTACCAGCTCCAACTTAGGAAAATGCAGGATCAGGGGTGGTAGTTTTGGGAGCTTTCCTCAAAAAGCTGATTACGACTATACATCAAAGGTCTAACCACCCTGCTCTCTTTTCATTTGTTCCTCTACAGCCATCTCTCATGTCATATTGTTTGCAGCCCACGTGCTTTGTTCAGAGTGAGTAACACGTGCACCCAGTTTGTCTCAGAACAACAACGAGTTACTCCTCCTCAATGGCATGCTCAGTCACAATAAATCCCATACAAATCCCTGTAAGTTATTGCATGGCTGCAAAACTAATGAATAAGTTCATTGTTTTGCATATTTGTGACTGTCACCAGCCCTCCTTAAGTAAGAGTGAGAAATATGTAAAATTACAGGGAGTGTTACGACTAATTGAGGGGCAAAATACAAGGGAAAGTGTTAAGTAGGACAGTTAGATGAAGAAACGTATTCTGGTTATGCTGTTGGTATAGCTAATGCGATGCTACGCTAGTGTAGTGACAAGTGTCAGACATAATATTAGCAGGTAAAAAGGCTCACTGATCAGACACTATGGAGATAAGAGTGAACAAATGGAGTGGATGTGTGCTTACAAGTGTGACAGAGCTATTTGTGGGAAACAACGAGAGCTATCTTGAAGCACCAGGCAGGCCCGCTACGAGCCGTCCCATCACCCCAACCAAGCTCCAGTATCCCTATTTAAGACAGGTTGACAAGAAATCTAAAATAACCACTTGTCAACCTCTTACTGAATACAATTATGTGATTAGAATGTGGTAGGCCTACCTTTACTAACATTGAAATGCTGTGAACATTCCTACTAGGGCTGGGTGATATGGACCAAAACTCATATCGCAATATATTTTCTCAAAATGGTGATATACAGTACGATATAAATCCAGATATTTTTGTATGTATATTTCAAATGAAGTCAGACCAGAAAAACTATTCTGAGTTAAATTTGCTGATGCAAAATGCTACACAGGCTCATTTATTAACAAACAGCTGCACATTATGTGTCACTTTTGGCTTTTACACCTGTAAGGGACATCACGTGTGAGTGAGTATTGTAGTGTAGGTTGTTATAGAGTAGGTCAGGGTCAGGACGCACACAGCAATCCATCTAACTGAGCTTTACATGTCGTTCTGAGATGCAGCAACTCCTAAAACAAGTAATTTAATACAAAATAAACCATAAAAGTATATTGATATAGGCAATATTATAATTTTCTATATCGTCAAAATAGAAAACTTGATATATCTTGAATCTCAATATACAGTATTGCCCAGTCCTAATTCCTACATTATAATACAGGCGCTGCCGAAATGAAAACATAAATGGGTATATGACGCACATTTGTTTATTTAATATACTTATAGTTCATATACAAGTCAACACATTGCATATTTACTGTTCATTTCACATTGCTTGTCTTTAAGTTAGACATTTACATTTTATGTAATTACATAATTTCTTTTAATTTTTCATGCTCACTGATGCGGTTCTCTGGGATTCACTAAAATCCCAGTTACTAATTACAGAACGCGTAGCTGTGTTCCATCCTGCTGCTCTTTAGGAAGGTAAACTCTCTGTGCCATATTTCCAGGAAAGTACTAATACACCATAAGTTCAACAAATTGATTTTTTGAAATGTTTTCTCTACTAAAAAGCAAACTACCGACATACCATCCTTTTTAAGATATTAGATGACACAAAACAAAATCGTCAAGTGCATATAAATCAACCAACATACAAAAGATTGCATAAAACACTAATAACGGCAATTTCTTTCCCAAAAATACAATGAAAAGCCTTTAAGGAAGAGATAGTCATTAGTGTGAAACTATACTATTAACACAAATATACACACTTCTAATGTGTGTAGACCCAGTTAATTAGAGAGTAATTAGAAAGAAAAGTAAAGAAGGAACTAAATGGGAGCACATGATTAATGGACTGATGCTCAACTCAATGCCATGTGTTACAAAGTTTAGTTTGAATATTAAATGGAGGTGTGACTTGCTCTCTGCTCTGCCAGTTTGATAAAATTAAGATTTTACCATGAGGAATATGACTTTATTGTGATGTTTAAACTACAAGGACCCAGCTCTGAGGTCATCATATTGAAAGAGATGATTATGCAATTTGCTTTTACTTTGCACTGGCTTAAATTAATGAGAATGCATTACATTTAGAGAATTATTATCAGGACTGATATTACTTGAAAATAATTTATTCTTAGATTATACAACAGGTTGCTGCCTCATTGGTGACTCCTTTGCACATGTCAAGTCTGAGGTCCTTGAGAGGCAAGACTTTGAGGCTTTATGGAGAACTTTTTACTTTACACCTGCACCTTCTGTTTTTGTGTCCCTGGTGTCTTAAAATAATGTAATGACCACAGGATAAGCTTCGCTAAACTGATTGTGTCTGTTGAGTCCTGCCAGGTCTCTTTCATTATAAAATGGTCGAAACTCATTTCGACCCATTTGGCACTTACGCCTATTGATTTGGCAAAAATACTAAATTAGTACGAGGAGGCACTTAGTGACAGTGGAAACAAGTAGAGCCTGTAACTAATTTTCAATTTTCTCTCCTGAAATGAAGCTTTGCTTATTTGTATCAGGATTTCACTACACTACTGTGAAAAGGTGGTATTACAGTATGTTGTTATGCTTTAACCAGTGGTTCATAATCTTTGTGATCTCTGGGTCCAATATTGCTAGTACAAAGTACCTCGGGGCCCAATCAAAAAAGTGTTCTCACCCTTTGATTTATATCAAATCAAACCGATATCGAACACAATAAATTAGGTGATGTGATAGTTGCAAAGATAATGATTTTCATCTAAAAGATACATGCACAATAAAACGCCCAACAGGTTAAAGTTCACGAAATCAATGTTTAAATAATGTAATAATTTAAGGGGTTGTCAAAAGATATTTGAAGTCTAAAGTCGGAGTGATCAACAAAACAATAATCATTTCATGAACATTTTTACAATGTATCAAAACAGTGATACTTAAAAGTTCAGTTGGACTGCAAAGAGTTGATATATTTTGGAAAAAGTACATATCATCAAAAAAGAACATTTTGAAAGTAAACTAAAACAATATAGACAGTCTCAGTATAGCAGAATTAAAACTTAGTGAATATAAAGGTCATTGTTACCAATTTAGTGATGACTTATTCTTGTAAACTCATTTGAGAACAAAAGGCCACAACAGCACTTCAACAAAGCACTGTTATGGGCCCATGTCATTCCAGCTCATTGTCTCACTCTCAGTCCATCTTCTCCATGTCTGTTTTGGCTCTCCCACTCTGTTTTGCCCCTTGAGGGTTCCAGTTGAGTGCCTATTTGGCAATGGTGTCATTTGGCCTGCATAGGATGTGTTGGGCAATCGGATGTTTAGGATGTGGTGTAGGCGAAGGTGTGGAGCTTGTTGGTGTTGAAGGGACAAAAATGAATCGCGGTGGTGGGCCGCGGACGAAAACTAAACATTCATGTTGCAGTGCATGAAATTAACTGTGGAAAATAAACACTTTTAAAGTAGTTTTGAAATTGAAGAATACTTTTCTTTATTGTGTTTCATGGCATCAAATTATGAAACATTTAAATGTCTTCAAAGACCTTTAGTGCAAAATAAATTCAACAAAATGCAAAACTGTTGCATATCTCGGTCAAAATAAAAGCCCACAGCACCAAATGTGAGTGCGAGGCTATATGTTAAATTTTGAAAATTTAGGCCACTAGAAGGCACTGCAAATATGGAAAATGTATATCTCTTACATGGCAAAACCAATTTTTTATGTATGACCTTGGGTCACTCCTGGGGCCGCATCTCGAAGTTATTCGCGATTGGTCAAAATGGGCATGGCTTATTAGCATAGCACACACACCACTCATTCCAAAAAGTGAGTCACTAGGTGATGCTATAATGGGTGCAAAATAATTTTGGCCTGAAACTTTCACATTCTAAATTACATCTTCATAAACTTTATATCCCCCTGTTCACTGTAAATTTGACGTTGGCCTGTGTCCTAACCCTCGCCCCAAGCCCGTCATCCTTTGTGACGTACTGCCATGGGCTCCACAAAGCCCGGGGGCTTGTCCCCCCCTTTCATAACTGCTTGCAGTTGTAGTTTTAAATGTTCTTGCTGCTGATTTTAATGTTCTCATTGATTTTTAAGCTGTTGAATGTTTTCTGTTGCACATTTTGATCGTATAAACTATATTGAGTTGCCTTGTGTATGACATCCGCTATACAAATACATTTGCCTTGCCTTGTCTACAACCTTCACATATTGAGACATAGCACCCACGTCACTCTCAAATGGTAAATTCACATCCCGTGTTCAATGATTCTAGGGCTTATAAGCGGTTGAACATGTGGGGGTCATATGACTCCAGATTGTAGCAGATTGCTACATAATGCAGTGATCCATGTCTGGCTGGATTTAAACTTCATTTTGTGAGGCCATTTTTTTCTTGAAAATAACTTTATCGGCATCTCCACAAATGCAGGATTGTTTGGTCTGAAGAAGCTGCCTTAGTTAATTTACCAGGCTTCAGCGCTTCATTGAATACTATCAGTCCACTGTCTGCCTCATTACCTCCTTCACAAAGCTTTACTTGATGACATGAGGTTTGCCTTGAGTAAAAAAACACTTTTGGGTAGGTATTTGCTACCATTCCCAGTTTGCGTTTTAAATACTCCTTCATAACTCTAATCTATGCTGAGGAAAAACAACATGCACATTGAAAACTGTGAGTGAGATAAAGGTTCAAATAAAAAATAAAATAAATGAATAAATATTGGTCTTGAGGCACTTTTATTTAGTTCCTGCCAATTGTTTTTCTTCTTTTTTCTGTTTTGCAAAACCATTTTCTTCACTATAGACTCCCCGACTGTGTTTATGTCTGGCAGAAGCTTAAAGAACCTCCACCCCGTCCTTGCCCAACTTGGACCTATTGATGCGTTTGATAGGCGCTGCCTTCACTCTGACATTATTTGGCTCATTTTTCATCTTTTCTTTCACTCACAAGGAACACGAGCCCAAACTGAGCAGGGGTTTTTGACAGAGTGCGCAGATCTTTTGTAGGACTGTGAGTGCACGCATGCATGTGTGAATGTCACTCAAAGTCAGGTATGGGTTTAAGTACCTATGGTTGCGTGCCTGCATGTGTGTGCTTGTACATTAATATGCGTGGAAAAGAGAAAGTGAAGCTGTTATTCATTCAGTTCATACTGAGTGACAAGTGTCCTTCTCAGCTAGCTTTGGTATAAAAACTGATCTACTCATGTACAGCTCACATGGAGGGTCCAAAGTGATTTTGGAGAACCGTAATAGGTGTGCAAAAAAAAAAAAAACAAAAAAAAAACAAAAACTCCATGACCCAAAATGCCTTATCTTTGCTTCCTTCTCCTCAGGTAGCAATTTTCATCATGTTGCAGATTTTGCGAGTCGGACTGATGAGCCTGTGCAGCTGCTCTGTGCAGGAAAAACGATCAAATAGAAAGTAGGTAATCACAGATATAGGTAGTCTGTTCAGATACTCACACCCAAAGGACCTAAGTGGACAAATGGAACCGAAGGAGGGGAAATAACAATCAGAGCTGATGCCCCTCTGTTTGCCATTAGTCTGATATGGACATGTTTCAGAGAGCCCACCTTCAGCTAAACTACTTCATTCGTAGGAGGAATTTCTTGCTCTGTTTTCCTGTTATTGGTGCTGCTACTCAGTGGTTTCAAACTTCTGTGCCAGGTTCCATAGAAGATCACACATTAATGTATCATTTAAGAGGATTTTTTTTGTCATAATGCAGTGTTCCTTTTACATTTATAGGGAAAGTAAGTGAATACTCCTTAATGTCCGCAGGTGTCAGTAGTGAGCAGTGTTGGGAACGTTACTTTAAAAAAGTAATTAGTTATAGTTTCTCACTACTTGATCAGAAAAGCAACTGAGTTAGTAATTGAATTACTCTATAATAAAAGTAACTTACCAAGGAAAGTAACTATTTGCATTACTGTAAAAAAAAAAAAAGTTGCTGTATGTCATGTTTGTGTCATTGTGAGGTGCTTCATTAAATTTGAGTTGCTTACAACGGATGTCGACAAAGTCTTCACTCCTGGATATAATGAACACTTCACATGTACGTTCTTGCCTTTGACCACAATTAATTTAAAGGAGTGTTTGTATCGCCACCTTAAAAATGCATTTCATCACACTGCTCCACGCTCGCCATGTCTGCTACTTCATCAAATCTGTAGTGGTTGTGTGTGCGGCATGTGTCAAAACACTGGCTCTGATTGGCTACCATGAAACATGACAGCGCCTTAGCCAATCATAATCGCTCACCTTTTTTTTAACCCACCTCTTCACTACAGCTGCGTATGAAGCCAGGGGTGCTGTAACAGTTTATTTAATCAACTAGTACAGTGCCCGTCGGAAGTATGCATTCATGTGGGAGCTTCAGTAGAGTTAATTATGGCCAAATGAGTATATGTTTGAAGATTGGATGTACAAAGAGGTGTACATACTCCGTACTAGTGTTATAAAGGGTTTATTTGCGGGTACAAAATAAAACTTTGTGTGCGATTTCCCTGGTTTAATTCTATGGGACAAGAACATGACAAATGTGTTTGTTTTTTTTGTTTTTTTAACTCACTTTTATATTTTTTTGTTTGGTGTATTTTTCTGTAATGTATGTTTTTTCCAGTCATTTTGTGTATTTGTGTATCTTTCTGTTGTGGTTTTGTATAATTATAGTTTTTTGTTGCTACTGTAGTGTGATTCTGTTGTCATTTTGTGTATTTTTTTGTATAAATATTTCATTTTGTGTATTGTTATGCGTTTCTGTTGTAATTGTGTGTACTTTTTGGATAAATATTGTTTAGTTTTTTGTTTTATTTTACACATTTAGCATATTTTTATTACAGATACTGTGTGTGTGTGTGTGTGTGTGTGTGTGTGTGTGTGTGTGTGTGTGTGTGTGTGTGTGTGTGTGTGTGTGTGTGTGTGTGTGTGTGTCTACATCCATCTCCTTTGTGCACCCGCATTGTATTTTTCTGTAATGTATATTTTTGATGAGCTTGAGAAAGACACACAAATGGATGCTGTGGAGGTGAATCGAACCCTAACCTCTGCATGCACATGTATAAATTATGTTAAAAAAAACACAAAGAACATAAATAGTTCTTGAGCTTTGTGGTATCACATACAGACCCTTTCCAAAAAATTAGAATATCATGGAAAAGTTGTTTCATTTCCATAAATCTATTCAAAAAGTTAAACTTTCATAGATTATAGATTCAGGGCCCACAATTGAACCGATTTCAAGTATTTACTTGTTTATTTTTACATAATTTGGGCTTCCAGCTCATGAAAACCACAAAAACAGGAATTCAAAAATTTAGAATACTGTGAAGAAATCACCATTTACTTCTCAGTTTTTGCAGAAAAAAAGTGGAGGAGAAGGACTGGACTGTTGGTCAGTGGTCCATGGTCCTCTTTTCTGATGGAAATAAAGTGTGCCTTTCATTCGGGACTCAAGAACCCAGAACCCAAGAACCCAGAACCCAAGCTGCTTGAGGTTCAGTGTGAAATATCCACAGTCATGATTTGGGGTGCAATGTTCAGTTCTGTTCCTCACCCGTCTTCCTCCAAACACTTGGACCTTGATTTCCGAATGAAAGGCACACTTTGGAGCTGCATTGGAGCTGTCAATCAATGGTCACTGAGGGCTGTGATTGGAGGAAAACTAGTCCCTCCTCCCAGCTTTTATTGAAGGGGCGGGGCCAACAGTGACAGTTAGTGACGCACGATGGTCGAAATGATGCCATATCACTCCCTCCAGGATTTTGCAATGTTGTGATTGCAGCTATTAACGCAAAACCAAGCAAACTCTAAATCTAAATCAATGCAATTTTTCCAAAAGCCCACAACTTTCCCGCAACTTAACTAAAAAAAAAAACATAAATATGCGGCTGCTTATCTTTATTTTTGGCATTTTAGCGCTTGTAGTTGCGAAGGAAGTAGCAGAGGATGTACTATGGGCTTTGCGCGCTAGACATGTATACGTAGATGCTGCATCGACTGCTGCCGCCCATTACAGCAGTGCTTCTACGTATAGAAGCACTGCTTCTATACATAACTTTTTTTGTTCAAAATGCAATGTTATCATCGAGCACAAGCAGAAGTCGTCAAAGGACAAGCATTTTGCTTCTGCAAAGCACGTCAACAGAATCCAAGCCAGTGCACAACCCCATGTGGGAGAACAAACAGGAAGCACACATTATCATTACATACAGTATGTTTGTTAATGTTTTTTTTTTTTTTTGTTATGTCAAAAGAAATATGTCTTTGTGACAGGTTCATGTCACGCACTTTAAGATTCCTTAAGTTCATTATTGTTTACTGACTCGCACTTCTGGTGATTATTTTGATTAAAAACTGTTGCATCTTTTGCATTCAGGGTATGCTCAGTGTGTAAGCTAAAAAAAAAAAACGTTGCATGTTTTGCAAAATTGTGTTGGTGTTTGCTTTACAACAATAAAGCATATTTTTTCTAGAACGTGTCTGGTCAATATGTATTTATAACTGGTAGAAACAATGAACGTAATTGTGAGTAATCGCAACTTTTTTCCGCAACTTTTGAAAAATGGCCTGCATTTTCGCCTGGAGGGACTGCCATATAAACTGTCTCAACCAATAGCAAAATTTATTTGTAGTAGCTGCTGTCATTATTATATTTTACAACAAATTATGCAAAATTAAAATACTTTTAACTAAAATATTAACAGTTGGACTAGGATTAATCAACAGCACTACTTAATACCCTAATACATATGCATTCAGCAGATAAAAGGTTCGGAGTTTAGCTACTCTTTAAAGAGAGACCGACTTCATTCGGGTCGAGTCTAGTTTTTTGGCCCGATTACTGCTCTAATGTACAATAAGTAAAGGTTATCTCAGAAGTGCAAATTTCTTCCTTCCTTTATGGCCTCTGGTTAATATATACCATTGTAAATACAGCTGCTAAACCATTCTATCATTTACACACCGCTGAATGCCACTGTATGCCACTTTTGCTTTGAGTGCTTCCATGTTTCGAGGGGAAGGAAAATGATGACATGCCTCCATGCAGTAATGATAACATTTGCAACCCCGGACACAGCAGAAGCTGGATAAAAGACCATCATGCTGGCAGCCATTGTCAGTCAACTGCTGTCACAGAGAGAGAGAGACAGAGAGGGAGAGAGAGAGAGAGAGAGAGAGAGAGAGAGAGAGAGAGAGAGAGAGAGAGAGAGAGCAAAAAGCCAGGACAACTGATGCCTCACTGCATGCCATGCCGTGGCTGACAGCTGCCAGCGAGGCCCACAATCCAGCAAAGAGTGGAGAAAGAGAAAATGATGGGGGTACAGCGGCTTTGATGGGAACAGCCATCTAGAGCCATCGGATAGTGATGCCGTGAGACAGAATACGTGCATAGCAACGCAATGTCTTCAGGAAACTGGGAAAAACAGGGATAAAAGAAAGTGTGCAAGAATATAATATAAATATAATCTAACCTAAAACTAAAACAAATGACAGATCCTACAATTAAAACAACATGAACTGACAATTCAGCCTGGTGCTTAACTGATTACACCAATGCTTCTCAAGCTGTTTGGGCTCATGTACCCCCTTTCTTCATTTTTTTGAATCCAAGTACCCCCTTTTTTCCGACTAGAAAAATGTGCTCAGAATTCTGTGAAAAAATAACTTTAGAGCATAACGATGGAATGAATGAGTGATAACGTACATGGAAATAAACAGTATTTAGTGTCTCCTGAATAGATTTATTTCTATAGTTTTTATCATTTACTGTCACTTCCTGCATGGTGTGGAACCAAGACTGACTCTTGTATTTTCAGTACATGTTCCAATCAAAATCATTTCCAACATCATTTTGTATGTTTTTTGTGTCGTTTGGTTGTTTCTTTGTTATTTTTGTGTATTTTGTAGTGATCTTGTGTATATTTCTCTTATTTTTTTTTGTTGTTTTGTGTGTTACTGGTAATAGTAAGTATCTTTCTCTCTTAATCTCTTTTTGGAGTCAATTTGAGTATTTTGTTGTTTGTTTTTTTAATTATTCAGTACATTTCCTTCTCTTATTTTGTGTGTTTTTGTTGTCGTTTTGTGAGTTGCTGGTAATATTTAATATCATTTTTATTTAAAAATAAACATTATAAAACCTCATATTTTTTATGCTTTAATTTGTTAATTGTCCTCTCTCTCTCTCAAGTACCCCCTGTGGTGCCATCGCATACCCCTAAGGGTACACATACCTCCATTTAAGAAACACAGGATTACATAACACAGTAAGCACAACTGTAACATGACATTGCACTCTCACCTTAAAACAGTCAACTCTTCCGCACCCCTTCCATTTCCAACCCTGACTCCCTCTTCCCTGTTTCCTTCCCCCTCACCAAAGGTGGAACACTGCCCTATATTTTTATATTCTCCCTTTAATAAAGTGTTTCTTACCCTTCCTCAGGGAGGGCTGGTGATGGTCACCAATATGCAATAAATAAAAAAGGTATAAAGAAATAAGTGTGCAACAATATAAAACAAATGTAATCTAAAAATCACTTATATATATATATATATATATATATATATATATATATATATAAGTGACAGTGTGGCATTATACTTATACTTTACTTTAATCAATTAGTTTGTTCAAATTTCAGACATAAAGCAGTGACTGCATTAGCCATTCAATGATTATTTTGATAATATGAAACCTGTGTGTGGATAAAAAAGCTTCAAGCAAATTTAGAGAGGAGCAAGATGTTTTTTATCATCATTGATAATATAAAAAACTGTAGAAAATACCATGTTAATTCATTTCAAATATATTGTCATTTTTCCAAAGCTTAAACTTAAACAAACCTAAAAGGTTCATTTGGAAACTTTATGTTGTTTATCTTTTCTTTCAAGTATTTTAAACCAGCAGAGATATCCTACATTTTAAACCTCATTGTATACTTTATTTACCCTCTTCCAGCAACATTTCTTCTATGTTGACCAATCTAACTGAGCCCAGATCCTTCCGCTCTGGTACGTGATCATGTACGTCTACACACTGGCATTTTCAGATGGCTTTCATCAGAAAATGCTTTGATGCTTTTTTTTTTTTTTTTTTTTTTAATGAAAGAACTCGTAGGGTAGGGATACATCAAGACATATCACGTCCGAGGAAGACTGGCAGTTGAAAAAAATCCTGAAAAGCCTTTTCTGAATTAACAAAACCTTGACATATATTTAAAAAAAGAAGACAAAATGAACTTGCTGGAACCTAGAACGCCCCCTGCCTGTGCAGCGTATGATTATCTTTATCTACCGGTAATAGTAGAAATGTAGGGACAGTAATTACGGGTGGACTGTAAATGTAAAAATGTACCTTGGTAATGCAAAGTTATGGAATACAAAAGCCTGAAAGGTCCTACTGTATGCAAATGAACTTTTTTGAGCTTTTAACCTTGTTAAAATGTTAATTCCTTATCAAAAATACCCCTCTGGTGCTAGAGGCATGCATTTATTTACCAATTATTATTTACCAAGTCCTGCAAAAGTCTGCGGGGTCTCTGTGGTACTTTGTGCACTTCAAATTCAATATCAGACTCTGGGTTGAAAATAGCTTTACAGAATGCTCCTCCATCCCTGGAACTGTTTACACAGTTTTGTAGGCGTGCCTGTTCCCCATGCTGCCAGGTCTTTAGGGCTATGTCATGAAATGGGAGGCACTCACACTGGGAGAGGCGGGGTTGAAGAAACTGCGCATCTCAACTTCCGGGTTGAAAGAAAATAGGTCATATTTCTTAATAAATTAGTAATTTATTTTGCAAAATGTAAAATATTACCCATATGTGGTGGTAGTTGATTTTAGAAGGTCTTGATATAGCATGATATAGGACCTTGAACATACTGCAAATTTTGCTGCACATTTTGGAAAAAGCTGCCTCAAAATTAGGGCATTTTAGGTCCAGCAATCATACAAATTGGCCACAAAATCCTGGAGGAACTGAATGCTGATACACTTCACTGGTAAAGGGGTAGGTGCAGTTAAGAGATGCCTTTGAGTGTATGTTTGTGGGGGGAAGAGTTATACCAACAAGGAGAAGATGTCTGCGGAGTGAAAATGAAAAAAAGAAAGGTGAAAATGTAGGAAAGGTGGCCAGGAACCCATAGGATGAAAAGCAAGTGTCATTTTGCTCTTTTTAACCAACACACAGCATTTTATCACTTTATACTATATTCATTTCTTGATGTAGTTGGGTTGTGAAGTTGAATGGGCTTATTTTGTATGCCAATGGTAAAAGAAAAAAAGATGTCCTGAAGTTAGAAACTGTCGTTGAGCATGATAACTTTCTGAATGTATATTAGCTATCCCTGCTTGGCAGTAGAAAAAAGCCGTTGTCCTTAAATTTCTCCCATTGCAAGCTGGCAGTAGGTGAATGGTTGAGTGCTCAATGCCCTGAATGAGAAGGGATAAAAAGCTGAACCTGGGTGTTAGAGTCGCTCAGGGATCGTTTTAGGCTCGCTGGGTCTTTTGAAGCTATTCTAAATCAATATTCTCTCAAAAGCTTCTGCATCGGCATGACCCCTGGGTAGAGCAACATCAGTTTCTGTGAGAAAGCATGGAATAAAATTATAACTTTAGGCTTTGGTAAACAGAGCTGACTGTCAACAGATAACGCTCCCTAAACCTTGTGTGATGTCTCATAATGTGAAGTAGTCTCTGAGGCCCAAGAACGTACTTTAAATGTGGTAAATGGGGGAATGCAAGATTTTGCATTTTATAGAGGAATTGAAATCTGGAAATAAATTCTAATATGCATTGTGTGGAGAATTTATAGCCCTCAGTAAACCTTAAAACTGTAGACAATGCATATCCCACAATTTTGTACCATAAATTCACTTCCCTCTGGAGTAAAACTCTTCCGCTTTTGGAATTTATTGAGCCTTTCACTCTTCCATACTTCTATTCGGGCAAAGCTCGGGGCTTCACTTTGTACTGACTTTGCATACAAAAAGGCTGCACAGACGGGTCAACTGAAGCACAATACAATGACCAGATATCCTGTGAGGCTATGCTTGGTATTTGGTCCCATCTTCCTTTTATCTCCCTTATCCATTCTTCAGGAAGAAACACTTTCATCCTAAAATCTTTGTATGTCCGCTTGTCACTGGTGTCACAGAAACACTGGGGATTACGTCATATATGAAGGTAGGAGGAACATTTCAACCGGATTATTGTCCTTGGGAAGGCGCAATATGCAGGCCTACTTTTTGAACAACTTTGATAAACTGAATATATAAAGTATGCCTAATTCACAAAAATGTCAAATATTGTCAGGATGTTTAGTTAATTCTCAAAATATTACTCTTTTACACATTAGTTAGCAAACTCAAACAAACAAATATCAGTCTCTGGACCTCTAACATAGGGTCCGGACATTTGTCGGGATCTGGAAAAGATACTTTTCCTTAATGTGAGGATCCTTTCTAGCGGCTGTCATAATCCCTGTTTTTAAAGCTGGAGTACTCGATTTGTTTTTGATTTATAATCATTTCTAAAAAAAATTGTAGGTCTGCGTGCTGTCTTAACCTTATAATGAAGTATTTTAGTTAATACATTTCCGGAAGACAAAATCCAATCACAGAATTTAGAGAAAGGAGGGGCGAGCAGAGCCCACGAAGGAGCCTCCTCATTGGCTGCTGCGATATATAATGAAGCGTGTGCACAGTGAAAACTTGTTTTCAGTCTTGGATTTACTTTACAAGTGGCTGTTTTCCTTTCAGACAAGTAATCTAATGTTCCAGTTTCTTATATTTTGTGTGCATCCTTTTGCGTGGCAACGTGTTTTACCGGCAGTGCGCGTTTTCGTGCACTTTCGTTAGAGGAGGACACTGGGAGGGATTTTCAGAGAGGGGGGCAGGATTTACAATTCGAATTCAGGTAGTGAAGCTTTAATTACTGCATAACTTTGTTTTGTCTCACAATGAACATTTTGCGTAATACGAGAGATACAATTTGACCCAGCCATGTTAAATATATTTTAGTATCTTTTCGCAAAATGGATACACTAATTTACACTCCCGGTTTTAATCTGCCCCAGCCAGTAGAGTAAAGACAGGTTCTAATAAAACCAATGTACTTACAATGTATTTACACCATTTTTCTCTTGCTTCCGTAACACATTTTCTGAAATCTGACAATATTTTTAGACGTATCTCCTCACTTATGACACATTTCAATGTGTTCTACCATAGTATTCTCAGATTAGGACATGTTCTGTGTATTTCTGGATCCCACACAGAGGCTCTGTGACAAACATTAGATAAGTCCAACATTTCTTTCACTGGATATGCATCTTCCCTAAATTGTCCCTTTGCAATCTAAAAAGTTACTTTTACTTCCCAGATTGTATTTCTGTATGAATTCAGGGATATATACAAATACCCCATTTATGTAAAAGTATTCCACCTTGTGTATTCCCCTATAAGTCATTGTTTCTGACACCACAGAATCTGTTTCTGTCTAGTGTTTAACCAGCAACATTTTTCAAATGACAGATTGCACAGTCTTGTGCATTTGTGATCACATTCTTTCAATGTAATCCTCCTTTCAAAATGACATCATTGAAACAAGTTTGAATTTTTGTCTTTTATCTGGATTATTTTGTATCTTTTGCAGGACAGTCTCCATATTCACTTTCTGAACAACTTTCAAACAGGCTGATATGCGGCCAACATACGCATAATCATGAGTGGGCGTGTCTATAGACGGGACACTGACTTCCTCCTCCCTGCACGGCCAGCCCTCCTTCCACCCACTCCGTAGCTGAGCTCATGCTGCTTTATAAACACGAGACAGAGTGTGGGGGCGGGACATTCGCCGGTAGATACATAGACTGTAGAAAATACATAGATACGGAAATATTCACTTTCGTGGGCGTGTCGGTTTACATGTCAATTACGGGAGAGAGCTTCCTGGAGGCGAGGCTTCTCCAGTGCCGCGTCAAATTTGTCATCAAAGTGGGAACGCGTCATCAAATTGGAATGAGGTGTTTGGGCTCACCCTGTAGGAAGAAAAGAGCAGATCACCCTCTAACTAACGACTGAGGGAAAAGCCCAAATCGCACTTTTGTCATGTTTAAAGCACAGAAATAAATAGTAAAGTAAAGTAAATAATGTTTGGTAGTACTTTTTCCAGACATGATGTTTGTGTTTTTGTCAGAATCTTGCAGTGGAGCTATTTTGTGGATAAATGTTATTCGAGCTTTATACATTTCTAATGGAATGGGGCCCAAGATTAATCATTTTAATATTCTACTGGGAGGCTTTTCATACCAGGTGACTTCCAAGGTTTCATAGAAAAAAAAACATAGTTATTTTTTCTGAGAAAAGTGTCTCTATTTCATTTGCACAGAATGTCGAGTCAGATGTATAAAGGTCACTGTGAAAGTTTTCAGATACATCATTAGTTTCCTTTAAGGTAGTTACTCTGTGTATTGTGTGTTTTTTTTTTTTTTTCTTTTTCTCCATTCTCGCCCCAACCTTCTGTCTTTCATAATAATTAGTTTATTATCTGGTTTACTTCTGGTTTACTTCTGTTACCCCTGATTCAAATCTCCTTGCCAATGTCACCTTATCATCTGCATCACCACTTTCCACCACCACATCACTTTATTCAGTTTTTGACAAGAACGAGGGACTTCCTTAGTAGGAACAATTATATTACACAGAATGTGTGTAATAATTGCTTATAGGCTTATAATATAAGTATAGCTTCCTTCATCTCTCTGTGGATTTGCACTAAAACTCAACAAAACAAGACAAATTTACTTTTTATGAACTGAAATCAGCACATTTCTTTTTAGTGCCTAAGAGCTACAGACAGCCTTTCCTACCCATCCTTTTTTTTTAAATTCCAATGCTTGCATCCGTACACAAGACACCTGAGAAAATATGTTGAATTTCAAAAAAAAATATTTGTATCATCTCATATTTTTATATTATTATTATTATTATTATTATTATTATTATTATTATTATTATTATTATTATTATTATTATTATTATTATTATTATTATTATTATTATTATTATTGTCTATCTTTGTCTATCCTTATTTTTAACAGTATTTTACTTAATTATACACTTATTTAACATTTATTCTTTCTTTCCTCTTTGTTTAACATTTATTCTTTTATTTGTGATACTTTCTTGAATGGCTGTAACAAAACCAATTTCCCCTGCGATTAATAAAGGAATTCTGAATGCGATTCTGAAATCAACACAAACATTGATGAAAATAATAAAACTCTGATTTGGATTAATTCCTCTTGTGTAATTGTTTTATCTTGTCCAGGTTAAAAGGTCTGCTGATGTCTAACCAGATCAAAATTGACTATTTAAAAAATATATATTTTAGACATTCTATATATCTTAATAAACTCCCTTTTTTTTCAAAGCAAATGTACTTGCCCTTTAATTATTTAGTAAATGCAAGTTACTGAAAAATGTAATGAGACAAATTTCACAAGTTGATAACGGTAACTTGTTGGCAAAGGCATTACAATTTGTGCCTGAAATGTTGGGATTAATCATTATGAAAATAATGAATCACCTGGATTTGTTCTAAAATGTGTCAGAAAGTATGAATTAAATGTTGTGTGTTTGTGAAGCTCGCTGTTTACACACAATTTGTGTAAATGAGAAAGTAAACAGCATGAAGATGTAAGGATACAGTATATATCTGCTAAATACCAAACATGTTCTCCTTTCGACTTACTAACCAAGCATGGTGTGCAATTAATAAGCGTGCTGTGCTGTGACACCGGTTACTAGTCTAGCATTAATATTCTGTAATAAAAATAAAACCAAAGTGTAGCATGTTTGCCCTGCCAGAGGAACATTAAAGCAATCACAGATTCTGTTTGAAGAAAACTCCTTCAGGACATCAGGCATCCTCCCTTTGTGCATTTAAATTAAGCTCAGTGTTTACTGATGCGTGCCCAGCTGACTTCCTCTTGCCCTTGGCCACCAGCAGTGGGCATCCCTTAGCGGGAAGTGAACACACAACTCACGCGACTGCTAGACTCTTCAGTGCCACAGGCCTCCCAACCATTTCAATGCCTTTCAATAGAGAAAACAAGGACAGAGCCTGCAGACCCTTGGTCTGAGTCAGTGGGTACAATGATCTGGATGCCCTTCTCGCCAACCTCAGCATCTCACTTGTCAAATTGCTATTATCAGCTGTTTCTTCAACCTGCCCGCCGAGCTGAGTGTTGTGTGACTGCTGCGCTGCCACTATGGTCCAGTACCCGTTAACCTAACTGTAATGTTGTCATCAGTGGTGGCTGGTGCGTTTTTCTCCAGGGGGGATGCAACTCCAAAATAGACATACACCAAAAACAGAGTTTGTGTAGCTTTGACCAAATAAGTAAGGAAAATTGCAGTTACAGAACTGCTTTCAAACTACCCACATTTATTGCCACATAACCCATAAACAAGTAAGAACACATATAGTATATACTGTACCAGTGGTTATCAACATTTTTTGGCTCAAGTACCCCCTTATGTCCAACTACCACATTTTGCTCGGAATACTATGAAAAAAAACATCTATAGATCATAATGATGGAATGAATGAGTGATAACACACATTTTAAATAATCTCATTTTGTAAATAAGTAGAAAGAAACAGTATTTATGCCTCAAGAATACATTTATTTCTATAGTTTTTTTTTTGTTTTTTTTTGTTTTTTTCTTATCATTAATGGTCCTCTCCCTCCTGATGTGGGACCAGCAGAATGATCCTTGTTTTTCCAGTTAGTGTTCTAATCAGTGTCATTTCTATCATCAATTTGTGTGTTTTTTTGTGTCAATTCGTGCATTTCTGGTGCCATTTTGTTTCTGTGTGTGGTTAGTATTATTTAAATTATTCTATCTGTGTGTTTTTGGTGTTTTTATGTCAATTTGTATGTTTCTCTGTTATGTTTGTGTACATTGTAGCAATCGTGTGTGTCTCTTATTTAGTGTGTCCATGGTGTTGTTTTGTGTGTTGCTGGTAATAGTAAGTATTTTTTTTTCTTAGTGTGTGTTTTTGGTGTCATTTTGTTGTTAGTTGTCTGTTCTTTTGATTATTCAGTAGATATTTCTCTCATTTGGTGTTTTTGTTGTCGTTTTGTGAGTTGCTAGTAATATTTAATATAATTATCATTGTAAAATCATTGTAAAACCCCATATTTTCAATGCTTTCATTTGTTAATTGTCCTTCTTCTCGCTGTCTTAAGTACCCCCTATAGTGCCATCGTGTACACCTAGGGTTACACATACCTCAATTTGAGAAACTCTGGTATATACAATAGAGTGAGTGAGTGTGTGTCATGGTTATAGAACTTTTTTAAATGTAATATGTTTTGTTTTTTATTTTGTTTTTCAGATTTTACATTTTTTTTTTTTTTTTTTAGTTTTAGTTATTTTAACAAGTAATTCAATAAATATGTTTTTTTTTTTTTTTTTTTTTTTTCTTCAGATAAATCAAACTGCTGCATTTAATATACAAATTCGATTCAAAATGATTTTAAATATTTTCAAAGACGCAAATGCATACCTGTCAAGTTTTGGATTTGAAAACATGGGACATTTTCTGGCCCCCGCTACGAGCCATCCCACCACCCCAACCAAGCTCCAGTATCCCTTATATTTTAAAACAAGTGCAAAAGAAATCTAAAATAAACACTTATCAACCACTTACTGAATACAATTAGGTGATTAGAATGTGGTAGGCCTACATTTGTTGACATTGAAATGCTGTGAACATTCCTACGTTAAAATACAGCCTAAATGAAAACAAAGGGTATCTGAAGCATATTTTTTTTAAATTTAATATACTTACAGTTCATATACAAGTCAACACATTGCATATTTACTGTTGATTTACTGTGAAATTGCCCCGTCGTAACAGGGATACATATTTTCTTATGTATATATATATATATATATATATATTTTTATTTTTGCATATTTCTCATGCTCATTCATGTAATTATCTGGTATTCACTAATGACTTATTATACACTTTACATTATTTAACACTTTTTTAGAAGGAGTGTTTTTGTATTTAATTTGTGGTCCCAGTTTCCAAGGTATTTACACAACTTCTTTGTTTTTTTCTGCGGAAGCGCCTTCTTGCATCCATCAATTTCTCTTCTTAGTTGTTTCTGGGTTTGTTCCTGTTGTCTGCACTAATCTAATCTAATCTTGCGAGAACTGCCACCCAGGCCACATCAGGTGGCAGTTCTTGTGAGGCTAGTGATAAAGTTCAGTTCGGAGAGGCAGAGATATATTTTAATTTATTTATCTTTGAATTATTATTACAGTACAGTACGGGATATATGGGGAAGAATACTAACACAGGAGGATGGTTGAAAAGATGGGTAAAATATACCTCAGACTCTGATTAAAGGTTACATTCCGCGAGGAGTCTGCCAGGGAAATGAAGTTCTAAGCTCAGACTTTACAAAATCGCACGGTCCGCTGTGTCACACAAAACACTGCTCGGTACCGACACTTTTACAACGTTACAGAAAGAGTACAAGGACTACAGAGAAGCGCTAAGGATTGTGGGAAATATAGGATTTTACTGGAAACTACTATGCGGCGGTGCACTCCAGGTGCTCTCAAGTATGAAACCTCTGAGGAGTGTGGACAACCCACTCGGTGTCTGTCCTGCAAGTATGTTCTACCCGAGTATGTTTGGGCCTTTATGGGTCCACAAGAGATGAATCCATAAAGGTTAAATTACACAGAGCACATAATCTACTGGTAGCCTTTCCCCACAAGAACCTTGGTTTCAGGCAATACGATTCTAAATAACTAATAGCATTACATAATAACTTGTGTTAGTGTGTCTCCCTCTCTTTCCCAGTATTTGTGTATGTCTCTCTATGTAGAGAGCGAAGAGAAAAAAAATTGGTGTTATAGCGGGTGAGTGCATGCACCTTTCACTTTTCATTATTTTTCCCAAAGTGATTATTTCCTATACTAACAACTAACTAACATACACAAACCGTGTCACATGCTGTTGGGTTGCAACACAGTCTATAGCACTATTTACACAGGATTAGTTTTACCTTGGGACCACATGTAATAAATAAATGACCCCCCAACGTCTGCTTTTTATGTAGCGCATTCGCATGGGATAACCGAAGCCTGAGATTTTGCTGAAATTTACAGACATCTCCCAAACAAACAAGCAGCATTTTTCTGTTTGTGTGATATTTGAATATTTACGAGGAAACTAGGACGAGAGTCATGTTTCATTCTCACCACACAGAGGGTACACACAGACGGACTATTCCTCTGCTGCTTTTGATAAAAATGATCTTGTATCATGTTGCCTACCTCACACTGATGGCAGAGATGTAATTTGTGTGTCGATGAAGTTTCTTGACAAAGTTATTGATGCTGGAAGTCCAAATTTGTGAATATCTGCCAACTTTACCGAACAGTGTTAGGGTTCAAATAGTATCCAGATAAACTGGATTTCATCTATGCTGTTTGCAGATGATGTTGTTCTGTTGGCTTCCTCAAATCAGGACCTTCAGCGTGAACCGGCCGGGATGAGGATCAGCCCCTCTAAATCTGAGGCCATGGTTCTCCACCGAAAAAAGGTGGCTTCCCCTCTCTGGGTCGGTGGAGAGTCCTTGCCTTAAGTGGAGGAGTTCAAGTATCTCGGGGTCTTGTTCACGAGTGAGGGTAGGATGGAGCGTGAGATCGATAGAAGGATCGGTGCGGCATCAGCAGTGATGCGGTCGCTGTATCGGACTGTTGTGGTGAAGAGGGAGCTGAGCCTGGGGGGCAAAGCTCTCAGTTTACCGATCGATCTACGTTCCTACCCTCACCTATGGTCATGAGATTTGGGCAATGACCGAAAGGACAAGATCGTGGATACAGGCGGCCAAAATGAGTTTCCTTCGCAGGGTGGCTGGGCGCACCCTTCGAGATAGGGTGAGAAGCTCAGTCACTTGGGAGGAGCTCGGAGTAGAGTCGCTGCTCCTTCACGTCGAAAGGAGACAGCTGAGGTGGCTCGGGCATCTGTTTCGGATGCCTCCTGGTCGCCTCCCTCGGGAGGTATTTCAGGCATGTCCTATTGGGAAGAGGCCTCGTGGAAGGCCCAGGACACGCTGAAGGGACTATGTCTCTGAGCTGGAGGAGGTGTGCGTGGATCGGGAGGTCTGGGCATCTCTGCTGAGACTGCTGCCTCCGCAAACCAAAATAAAAGCGGAAGAAGATGGATGGATGGATGGATGGATAAACTGGTGACTGAGCGGACTTTTGCTCTCGGTCCAGACATAAAAAAAGCAAGGCATGAGCCACATTATTGGTGATTTGAAACATTATTAATACATAAATAAATCAAAACATAAAAATGGGTGTTACGTAAAACATGCACATATGTGGAACCAGAAGTGGTGTAATGAATCTACTGGTGGACCTCGGTTCTTATGACCAACTTTCGTGTGTGTTGACGACTGCTGTTAGCAGTATTTATAACTTGCAAAATAAACATTTTACTCCCCTCAAAAAAGCTGTCATTGTTTTTGCAAAAGTGTCAAATGGTAGAAGTTCTAACATCTATTGTTCCTCACACCAGCCTCACAGTCGATAGTCAATCACCAGTTTATTTGGATACTATTTGGACAGTAACACCGCGAAACAAAACATAAGCGTGAGCAGCTTTTTACGAGCTAAAACATCCACAGACTGAATGAAAATATCAGCAGGAGCAGAAAACTCAAAGAACAAAGAGTACACAGATTCAGATCCCGCCCATTTCTGTCCAAGTCACAGAGATGCCTTTTCTCATTGAATTAGTATTGTCACAGGACCTCGAAGTTCAGCAAAATATTGTAAGTAATTTGCGTGGGAATTTTTACTTTACAAATTACTGACATGGCCGATTCACACGGGATTAACGTCACAGACATTCTCCGCAGTTATTACAAATTGCATGTGGTCCCTAGGTAAAACTAATCCCGTGCGATTAGGGCTTATGAAAAACTTCAGAAGACATATCAAGCCTAAACATGCCAATAGAGGATCGCTCGGTCTCAATTGGCCCTGGAAGACTACGTACATAGAAATGTATGGGAGAAGAATCTGTGTTTGTTGATACATTTTAATGAAGTCCTTTAGGGCTGAGTTAGATAGATAACGTTCCAGTATACAACTCCTAAAATGCTGAGACAAATCTGCTTCTCTCACAAAGCACTTCTTGAAGCTGCGTGTTTTCCAGCTGTATTCCATTTTAACTTATCTTATCCCACAAGATCTCAAATCCCTTCTCCGTTGTTTGTGCCATTTTCTCCCTGACCTCTTTCTCTCAGCAATCCCATTTTTTTCTACAGCTCCAGTTTCACTATCTATTCATTCTCCTTCAACAGCAAACGCCTCCTTCCCATTCCCAATCTTCATCGGCCTTTCCCATCCCTCCTTATTCTGTTGACCTTTCGTCTTGTTGTTGCTTAGCTCTTCCATTCTCTTCACCTGTAAATAGCCGAGCATTCCCAGCTACAGCAAGGACACCTAATGGTGATGGCATTTGGCACAAAGTGGTTCCAGTGAGAAACGGGTGTTTAATGTTTAGTGGTGTTACGCCTGGAAGCTTTTGGACAGTAGGGCGTAAACTCACCCAGCCACAGCAAGGCCTGAGTGATAATATGATAAAGATTTTCTGACAGTGAAGTCCCCCTTCAGCTTCTTTACATATCTTTGTCATCGCATAATTGATATTTAATTACAATTATGGCAAAATTATAATTGTAATTTTAATTCTAAAAAAAATGTTGCTGTCGTAATCGTAATTAAATTGTAATTGAGTTTAGGTAATTGACTTTGTAAGTGTAATTGCCATGAAAACTTAACAAAAAATGTCAATTATATTTTAAAGCTAAACTGGGGAACCATGTTACAGTTCTATGTACAGTTCTACACATATGTAGTTAACAATTATTAAAATGTGTTCAAAGCAAGTGTTCCCACATTTTACCATTTGAAAATATATATAAATCGAGGGGTATACTGACACAAAAAAAGCTCAGATACCCACACCAAAAATATTAAATTTTAAATTTTCATTGATTAGGAAGCCTACAAAGATAAACAATAAATAGGAAATAAATTATGATAGATATTTGTTTTTAGTGTATTTTACAGCTGATTTAGGACCCGTTATCATAAGAGATGCTAACAGAAAGCTAACACAAGAGGAAAGTTAACTTTTATTAGGTCATTTATTTCAGGCTCAGTAATTGTGATTAATTATGATTGAACTTCAGGAATTAATAACATAATTATAATTAACTTTCTGAGGATAAGAAAAATATTGTGATTTAATTGTATTGCAATTGAAGATGGGTAATTAATGTGAAATGAACTTAAGATATTTGATAAATGAATGTTGTGTTAATAAGAAAAACCTTCAAAAATACTGTTAACATGATGTGAGTGCTTCATGTCAATGCTTTGAAAGTCAGTGAAATTTAACCCATTTTCTTATTTTCCTTTGTCATGAGGAAATTACAACTACTGGGTTATAGTGGTATTGAAACAATAGGAAGAAATACAAAATGGTCAAGAATAACTGACACTTAAAAAGTATAGCTTGCCAAGGGTAGAGAAGTTTGCATTGTTGGTTTGGAAAAAACTAAGGACAACAATTCACAAGTTTTTTTTTTCCGGAGAAAACTTTCGGCAGTTTTATTATTATTTTTAGCTCCGTATGGTATTTCAATCCAGGCTGATATGAGGAAGCAAACCTTGAAAAGTTTGTCTTTTCTTTTCTCGAACCTCCACCAAAAATGTAATCGTATACGTGGTCATGACATATGTAACGTGCACTCTCTGCAAAACTTCTTTAGATACATTATGCAAAGACTAAGTTAAAATATACATAAATGTATATCTAAACTGTGGACTTGGGTCCTTTCTGTGTGGAGTTTGCATGTTCTCCCCGTGCTGCGTGGGTTTCCTCCGGGTACTCCGGCTTCCTCCCACAATCCAAAAACATGACTGTAAGTTTGATTGGAGTCTCTAAATTGTCCATAGGAGTGAATGAGAGAGTGAATGGTTGTCTGTGTCTGTGTTGCCCTGTGATGGACTGGCACCCTGTCCAGGGTGTACCCCCGCCCAGCGCCCTATGAGAGCCGGAGATTGGCACCGACAGACCCCCGCGACCCTGTTAAACGGGAATAAGCGGGTATGAAGATGGATGGATGGGTAAATCTAAACTGCCCACAAACAGTCAGTGGTTGTCTTTCTATTTGTGTTTGGCCTGAGATGGACTGGCCTCCTGCCAATGTGCAAGAAGATGGCATCCTCACTATTATTATCTGTTTTTTCTTCCATCTACGTTTACTCCTCCAACTACATTTGTCCAATTTTGACAAATAAACTATCAAAAAATTCAGAAAATTACCGAGATTTATGCTACCAC
Source organism: Gouania willdenowi (assembly GCF_900634775.1). Taxonomy (NCBI): domain Eukaryota; kingdom Metazoa; phylum Chordata; class Actinopteri; order Blenniiformes; family Gobiesocidae; genus Gouania; species Gouania willdenowi. The sequence continues at coordinate 8,044,343 of NC_041065.1, forward strand.
TATTATAGTTTGTAACTTTGAAACTTTTTGACTTATTCATTTATTTGTTTCCCATTAATTTTTATTGACAAGTTTTTTTTCAACTTTTAAGCCCTTCATCCCCAACCCCATTAACCCTATAACATGTTCAGCTACTCATTTCAACACATTTCAACCTTTTTCAACATTTTCAACCCATTTTAACATTTTTCAACCTCATTGCTAAAGTTCAGCTATTGTTAGGTTGTTTAGCTAATGCTAGGTTAGTGCTAATACTACGTTAATGCCAATGCTAGGCTAATGCTATTGCTAGGTTAATGCTACGACTAGGTTAGTGGTATTGTTTGGCTAATGCTAATGCTAGACTAATGCCATTGCTAGGCTAATGCTAACACTAGGCTAATGCTGATGTTAGGTTAGTGCTAATGCTAGGTAATGCTATTGCTAGGCAAATGCTATTTCTAGGCTAATACTAACAGTAGGTTAATACTATTTTATTGTTGTATTAATGCTATGCTATGATAATGCAAGTTTATGCTATTGTTAGCTAATGCTAGCTAATTCTAATGCTAATGTAAATGCATGCTAATGCTAGTTAATGCTAAGGTAATGCAGTGAGACGCTAACCAGCACCTGCATCCTCACATTTTCTTCAGGAAATGCAAATATTGTAGTTACTTTTGCCTTCCGTAGTGTTTGATCAAAGCACAGTGGGAGCATTTACTCAAATAATACAGTTTCATTTTTAGGACCCTGCTTGTGTTGCCTCTATCGGATGAGCCGACGTGTGCTCATCTTGTTTATAAGTCAATGCACTGCTGTGGTAGGGAAACTGTCTTATATTGAGTATTTCTCATATTGAAAAAAGAAGTAGGGAGATGGAGAAAGACATTTGTGTTTAAGCAGCCAGCGATTCTCTGTGAGTATTTAAAACAGCTGACTGTAGTTATGAATTTATAAAAATGACGGCTGTGAACTCATCATCACAATAGACGCTTAAGTAGTAGCCATGTGTTTTACAAAAAAACATATGTTTTTGCATATTTCTTTCAGTCTGTGTTTGAATGACTTGCTCCTACTTGTTTTTTGAGGTGTGCAACATTTATTTTTTCATTTAACAAGTCAGTATGGGAAAAATGTTGCTTGTGAAGATAGATGAATCAGAGAAGTAAAATATACAAGATAGGCGCAAACAACAGGACATGTACTTTATATTTTATTTCCAAAAATAACAAAAGTAAAGTCAAAGAAAGGCATCCTAGCTAGCAAACAGCTTAAAGTAAGTCAGGCAAGGAAAACACATTTAAATTGCTGTATTTTGAAGCCAACACAGTGTTTGATTTCTATAGAGAAAACCTCTAACTCTTGGACATAAAGGCCAAAAATATTTCAACTGTAATTGGTAACAATCCAGTTAATTAGAGACATTTAGCCTTCTTTAACTGAGATGTTATGCTTTGAATCATTAATGTTCTTGTATATGTTGTGCCTAACATATCAATGGTAGAGTGAGTCGTCCAATAACCAAAGGGTAGGGGGTTCGAATTTTGCTCTATAAGTTGAGTACTTTGTTCACCTCTGCCAAAAAGTAGTTCAAAAGGAAGCAGATCTGGTTAATGATCAACAACACAATACATGGGAAATTCAGATCCTGCTTGAAAGACTTTTTGTCGTTTGACAAATCAAGGATTTCAGGATTGTTGTTAAAATATACTGTTGCCACTCCAAGGCTTTCTAAGCCATGTAAGGAGGCTTTGTCTCAAAGAGCTAGGTTGTTACCTTCAATGGTTTTTATAGCTTTGCTGTTTGATAAACATGGGGGGGGACTTCATTAAGGAAAGTTCAGATGCATAACATAACCACATAAGCAGAGTCTGTGCAGTTGTAGATACATCTGTCACACTGTAACAACTCTAGGGTTCAAATGATAATATATTTTATCATAAATTGTAGGCTTATCACATTTATGGTTTCAAAGTCATAGTGTGCCATTTCTATTTATTCCCAAACACATTATGTTTGCCCATTTGTAGAAATTGCCTCATTTGTGTGATAAAAGTATTTTGATTATTTCTTGTTTTACCAAGCACTCAGCCCCCAGGACAAGCAGAATTTGGTGGTTTTTGTCGTAATCACAGCATTGTGATTTACTTTACTTACTTTATTTGTTTATTTGGAGACGACAGTCCACATTAATGAACACCAGTACAATACTTTGTGTAAATGTGCCAGATTTAGCTATGAGCTACTTTCCATCCGTAGCCCTCATACATTAAGCATAAAAGATACAGACATGAACATAATATAGGGCCCTGTAAAATCTGTTTTATGTTTTTCCAAATTCCGTTTTTTCCACTTTAATTTTTTAAATTCCGCTCTGGCCGTCTGCTGAGCGTAGGCCTTGGCCCCTCTGCTGGGGTCTCAGGCGGGGGCTCTCTGGGCCCTCCCCTTGGGGGATTGGGTGCGGGGGTGGGGGTGGGGTGGATGTCGGTGGGGGGCCTTGGGGTTGGGGGTTGGGGGAGGTGGCGGAGTGCGCCGGCTCCTCGGCTTCTAGGTGCTTTCTCGGGTGTGTATGTGGGGGGCGGTGGCTGCCTCTCGGCTTGGTGTCTTGGGGGTGTCTGGGGGGGCTGCTCGGCCGGGGGGGGTTGCCTGGGCTCCCTGGCCCCCGCTCTTTCTGCTATTCTGGCTGCATCATTGAGTCCGGGTCAGCGCTTGGGTTTACAGTGGCAGTATCTTGCACATACATCTACGTCTACGATGCACAAGCATGCCTTGGACTGTGGGATAAAACTTGTAGTGGGCTTAACTTTAGACATGTTGATCCCAAATACCTGTTTCAGGTATTACCACTCACTCCTTCCCTCTGCCCACAGCCACCACCATTATAGTTAAGCCTCGAGCCTACAACTTCACATCTCACTCTCACTTTACAGTAATCAACTCCTCCCCACCCTTCCATTTCTCTACCTTGAATCGCTCCCCCCTGCTCTCCTCCCCCTGCACCTCACCCCCCACCCCCTCACATAGGTGTAACACTGCCCTGTCTTTTTAATTTATCCCTTTAATAAAGTGTTTCTTAGCCTTCCTTAGGGAGGGCTGGTGATGGTCACAATCATGCAATAAAATAATGCAATTTATTTAATTGCAATAACAAAAAAAAACAAAAAAAAAAAAAAAAAACAAAAAAAATGCATTGCTGTCTAAAAAAGATTGCACTTCTTGTAGTGTTGAACTTTGACACCATGTGCAGACAAAAAAAAAAAAGAAATACTTTTATACATTTTTTAAAGAAAATATTAGTTTTTACCTCCTGTGAGGAAATAAAATAGATACTAAAAAAACTAAATAAACTAAAATAAAAAATGTATGACAAAAATAATGTAAGATGCAATTAAAAGGTAGATATAAGTTGTACTGACATGGATCATTCTGACTGCTCCTTTTTAATTATTTATATGTCATATAAAGATGTAAGAGAACAGCATTGATGTCACCCAATTTCTCTGAGGGATCAATGGTTTACTGAATTTGAGCAGGTTTATTGATTAAGTATTGATAAAATAAAGTTTAAATTAACCTAATTTAAATGATCCTATCTTCTGTAGCTCTGAACGTTACTTCAAAGGACTTTTATTTTGTAAAACGGAAGTTCCCACTGAAACGATTGTACTTGAAGTAGCTTGCTGATTGTGAATGTGAACCTACGAGGCATGGACAAAAGGCTGGAAAAAAAGGACTAAAAGACAACACAGACTGAGTTATTCTTAGTTAGCCAGACACAACAGTTCGAACACTGAGCAGGTGAAGATGATTAAAGCTGATCACATTGTCACGGAGCGCCCCTACGCTACGCGAAAAACAGGCATAGCCTTACAGGCACAGCAAAGTTAAATGGGCAGTGGAGGCTCTGTAGTTAGGAGTCAGTGATGATTTGCGGTGTTTTTAGAGCGTGTTTGTGGTGGTTTAAGATGTGTTTAATGCAGCCAGGACAGGAGGAGGGAGGGTGGTGCACCTAATAAGCGGTCCCCGGAACCTTTTCCCCATAAAAAAACATTCTTTGCAACACGGTGACGGCATTTCATCCTGATTTTGTCCATATCCGCGTTTAACAGTTTTCATTGGTCGATTGCAGATTTTATAGGGCCCCAAAAATATTTGCCAAAATAATTTCTTATAGAAAAAAGCCTCCTATAGATGGTCACATGACTGATTGGCTTGTAAACCATTTTTTCAGCTCGTTTTTAATTGACTGTAAATGTTGAACAGTCACAAACAGTGATTGGAAGACTATTCCAACTGCATCCGTTTACAGAATTGGTGTTTTGTCCAGTGGTGGTGCATCTGAATGGTACCTCACAGTCCCCTCTAGTGACTGATCTACATCTCAGATTGGCATCTTTTCGTCTTATAAGTATCTCCAAGGGATGGGGGAAGAGATTTATACATGAGGCTGGCATGTTTCAAATTTCTAAAGTTGTTAAAACTCAAAAGATGATTTTTCTCCAAATTTGACAAAGGAGAGAAGATTTGGGTTTTTTAGCAAAAACTTGTTTATACAACTGTTCTACAGGTTTTAGTGCAGTGTTGTTAGCAAATAACCAAAAAATAAAACAGTACTCAATGTGAGAAAGGATCATACAAGGAAGGGATGATTTAGAAGCAGTAGTGGAAATAAAGTTCTGAATTTCTTTAAAGTTTTGGAGGTTAAATTTCATTGTTGACAACCTTTTATATGTTTTTTGAAAGTTAAATTAGAGTCTTGTATGATTCCCAAGTACCTCTCCATCTATAGAAACTGTAAGACTTTTTTGTGATATTGGTCTTTTTGTGAACGTCACGCTCATAATCTTTTTAGTACTGAGCACAACACAGTTGTCTTTAAGACAGTGCTGGACCTTAGATAAGGCATTTGTAAGTTTGAATGAGAGCATGTCAATTGTCAGATCATGAATAAAAATAACTGCATCGTCTGCATACATCTGAATATTAAATTTGGGACAAACATCTTGCAGATTGTGAATGTACAATGAAAATACGAACAGCCCAAGGACTGATCCCTGTGGGATCATTTTGGTTCACAATATGCGCTCAGTGCTTCATTAACCATATTTATGTCATCACAGTTTGAAAAAAGATGGCCTGTATTTATTTAGGAGCATTTTTTTTAATAATTAAATAATATACAGGTACAAAGTCAACTGTGTTTTAGATATTTTTGACAATCAAAACACATTACATGAATAAATGATATATATTTTTTATTTCTAATTACATCAAGTTATGTTCTGAACAATCCTATTTCTTGAAATGTAACTTTTTAAGAGCAGCCTTTTTCAGTAAACATGTTTCATCTGGTTCAGTGTTTTGCATTTGCTTCGACTTTCTTTATTTCATTTTGATTTTACTATTTTTGTAGTGATTTTCTCCAAATAGGTTTTGTTTATTTTTATTTATTTTTATTTATTTTTTTTATCATATATTACAGACACTTCACGGACAAGTGTTGGAGATACTTTTGACATGTTTGGAGCTGTTAAAATGTCTTTATTTTTAGAAGATACATGTCTATATTGTCTATTCTATTTCTACATGCCAGCTGAAGGGACACAGGTTATTTTTGTGACTCTAAGGAGGAAAATTCTGCCAGAGCAGGACAACACATCAGCCATGCTGGAAATTATCTTTTTAATGGTTTGGTCCACGTGCTTTATAATACATGGTTTCTGAGACGAATTGGGTGAAGAAATTCATAAATGATATAGATTTATTGATTTGACCTATTTTTTACCTTTAAATTCAAGATGAACACCAATTTTTTGGCTCTTTAAATGTCAATTTTTCAAAATCGTTAAAGAGCCTTAATGTTAAGCTCAAATGAAAGCTTGGCTCATACTGAGTTCAGTTAAGGACATTAAATTACAAGTAGGCCACACAGAAGTCATCTCGGACGTAAAAAACAAACAAAAAAAAAAATCGAGGTTTGTGGTTTCCATTAGTTACCTTAAAGCTGATATTCAGAGTTTCTGAGAAATCTATGTTTATGTATGATTCTTTTGAAATGCGAAAAAATACCTAACTAGTTCTTAACTATGGTCAACTGCCAGTGGTCATTCTTATACATTAATGTATATAAGTCCCGCCTTGATCCTATAGACCCCTTTACAAATGCAAGAAAGCGCCAACTTCACCCAGCCATTACCCTTTGACTTCCTGGAGCAGGCCACTGTCAATCATAGTGAATGCGTGTGCACCGTCACAACAGCAAATCACTGAGCAGCATAGCGTCATGGAGGAGAGCTCCGAAACTCTATTTACCCATTCGATGATTGCCAATGTATAAAGCTTCTACTAAAAAAGAAAAGACAAGTCCGGATCCAAAGCTTGTGGATAAACGTCTTTGTGAACGCAACAGAATTTATCTCTGAGCTGCTTTTCAATCAATATCGAGATCTTCTCTCAGAATCTTTGTTGATCAATTGGTCCCATCATTTCATTATGAACCGGAAAATAATTTAACCATTTTACCAAATCTCTCCAAAGTTGTCTTCTGCTGTAATTGAACAAAGCATACCTCACTCCCAATCAATCAACCCCACATCCAAGTGATGTGCAAAAATGCGCACACATGCTCATGTCACTGGAAAATTCCTTACTTCATTGAGACACTTTGTTTGAGGTAAGTTCTTATGTACTCAGCATTATTCAGAATTCTCTAATTATGACTGTATGACAGCAAAGAGAATGTTATATGCAGAAGTTATCATTTATAATTTGTGTTAGCTAAATTAGGTAATTTTATTGATAAATAGCTAACATTGACATGAGCTGTCTCCCAGCTTATGTCAACTGGCATAAAACAGTTGCTTAACACAGCAACATATTTATTATTATTATTATACATCAATTTTATACAGCACTTTCCTGGTTGCTCAAAGGCACTTTACAATCGGGGGAGCAGTGTTGGTGTTTGGTGTCTTGCTCAAGGGCACCTTGGGGGTGCACGGGAGGTGCCCTGACACCTGGCATCTCTCCAGCTACCAGAACAACTTCTGTTTTTTTGCTCCACTTTGGGGCTTGAGCTGGTGACCCTCTGGTTCCCAACCCATGTCCCTATGGACTGAGCCACTGGCACCCAGTTAATTAATCAATTGACGAAAGCAACATTACTCAGTGCACATGTTCTGAAATGTCAGCTCAAAAGGCTCTGTGTGGTAAAGAGCCAAAGTCACAATCACCAAAGCGTCTGCGTTCATCTTTGGCTGGGTCTCTCCAAGACAAGACAAAGTGTGTGTGGTGCATCAGAATCAATTTTCAAGTTTATCTGTAGATGAGATTGAGATATTAGATAACTGATGCATGTAATGATTGCCTGGCCCATCTTGCCACAAAGTGGTGGCATAAACATGACCAAATTTGTCAAGCCCTGACAAGTTTTTGGCTTTAGATTGTAAGCTGGCCCATTTTCCTTGGCTGATTTTATCAGAGGACACACACGGCTTGCCACATTTCAGGACACATTCATAGGAAATTGTGCCTGTTTCATGCTACATTCACATAAAGCTAAAAAAGAGAAGCAACAAACTACTGTAGAGTAACAATAGAAGCTTACGGTGACCATAGTTTGATTGGCAAAAACCAGGACACTCGGAGGGGGGTGGGGTGGGGGGGCGGCTATATCAGAAATGCAACTTTAACAAAAATATATCCCACACACTGACAAAAACTAACCAAAAAACTCTATATCTTTACTCTTCTTAGTCATGCTCGTTTTCTTCTTCATCCTGTTTTTCTTCCTCATCCTCCTTGTTTGCTCATCTCAAAAAAATTGAACATCATAAAAAAGTTTCATATTTTTGGTGGAAAGTCATGGTGTCACTGTATATTTTGCTGTAGAGCTGATCTTTCTCAGAAGTTTTTTGTTGCTTAACAAACAAGCATGAAAGTCTTTGCAAGAAGTGTCTTTCAGATCACTATCACAAATGTGCTGGGTTTGCACATGGTGCACGCAGCCTCCCACTTTTCCCGACCGGGACGATAAGTGGAGAATTTCTTTTGCAACTCATTTGTAAATGCACATTTGCGCTACAGCATGTTGCAGGTAATAGCGGAAGGATGTCTGCTCACTTGTTGTGAGTGTAAAGTGAGCCAACCACAAGGCAGCCTCTTAGGAGTATGTGTGCCCTAGCGCCGGTCAATTTAGTGGCCCAAAAAAAAAACTATGACATCACTTTATAAAAAAACAGGACTAACGGCCAGGACAGGATATGAAAACAGGACATGTCTTGGGAAAACAGGAAGGTCTATTGTAGCTGAAGGTAGCAGTGTTACAAACACAAAACAGAACTGCTCATTATGAAAATATGTTAATGGTGTGTTAAAGCTGATATCCGTAGTTTCTGAGAAATGTCTTTATGCCCCCCCCCCCCCCCGAAACTGCTGTACTTCCTCTCCCTGCCTCTGCCAATCCACCAGAAGCCACACCTCTACTTTTCTGCAAGTGCATCGCAAAACATAACAAGGTAGCATCAGGTCACATTGATAAAGGTCTATGGCTCATCATCATTCTTTTGGTAATGGACATTTCTGAGGTAAGAGCCAAAATCATATTTACATGTTTGCTGCTGTGATGCAAGGCCTTATTTCTGTGCACAGTTATGTATTCACTTTGATTGAGTGCTACAGGTAGTCAAGGCCTATTGGCTGCGCGATTACGGAGCATTTTTCTAATTGTATAGGGGTCTATAGGACGAAGGCCGGACTTATATACATTGACGTACTGTATATGAATGACCACCGGCAGTAGACCATAGTAAAAGACTAGTTAGGTATTTTTTGGCATTTCAAAAGAATGTTGCGGAAACTCCGGATATCACATTTAAGCAGCTGGATTATGTCAGTTAACATAAGCTGGGAGACAGCTAATATCAATGTTAGCTAGCTATCAATAAAATGACCTAACTTAGCTAACACAAATGGTCAATGAGAACTTCTGCACAATATAATATCTTTGCTGTCATACATTCATAATCATAAAATTATCTTTGGACTAGTGAATAATGTTGAGTACATAGGAACTTACCTCAAACAAAGTGTCTCAATGCAGTAAAGAATTTTCTAGTGACATTAGCATGTGGAAATGTAAACATTAGAGAGAGCGCATGTTCACACATCACTTGGATGCAGGGTTGACTGATTGGGAGTGAGGTATGCTTTGTTGAATTACAGCAGAAGACAACTTTAGAGATATTTTATGCTATTGAGAATGGTTAAGTTATTTTCTGGTTCATAATTAAATGATCGGATCAATTGATCAACAAACCACAAACTTTGATCTTTTTTCACCTCTGAGAGCCATCATTTATGAATTCCTTGACCCAATAAGTCAGAAATTATGTAATATAAAGCCCTCTGGTCCAAACCATTAAAAAGATAATTCCTAGCTTAGCTCTAGTGACAACCATTTTGATTATAGGGCTCTCACCAAATTTTTGAATAGATGTGATAATAACCTGTGTAATATTTTTATTATTTAACAACTTGGTAAGAGACATAGGCCAGGAGTCTTTAAGAACCATGTTTTAAGTTCCATTTATTGAGTCAATGATTGACGACTTTTTCTGTTGTGAACGGACACGTTTGAATTTTGCTGTGGGATTGTCACAGATATATGAGCTTAGTTGTTTGTTGTCAACCAAAGCTGTAGAGTAGTCATTTAGAACTCAGTGGGATAGACCACCTCTGGTACTGTGTTCATGTGGTGCTACCAGTAAATAATGAAGTGTTTGTTTTGTCTTCAGTGAGATGTTGTACATCAATTTTGTTGGCAGTGATTTCTCAAAGCAATTCTATTCTGAAGATTTGTAGCTGCTTTTCTACTTACAAAAATGCCTTTTATGTTTGGGGCATGCACTTGTAACTCACAGCTTTGTTTTTTTCAGATTTTTAGAATTCCTTTGTACTTTTTAATTGTCACATGATATTATATTATTTTTTGATAAACATGTATCATACACAGCTGCACAGAACATAAACCCTCAAGAAAATACAGAAGCTAATATTACTTGATTTCTACCAAAATACAAAAATACTATTTTGTGCTTTCGACATATCCATAAATTATACATAGTGTTTGTCTCAATATCGCAAATAAGCTTCATTAGCTTCATTATCAAATTAATAGCTCATCACTGAGCGTGACTTGTAATCCTATTCCAGCAGTATTTATGGCATAATTTATACATCTATCTCCAGATAATGTATTACGAAATATAAACAGAAATCTGCATTGTGAAAAACAAGATGAATCAAAAGAATAACCTGAAATTTTTAATATTTCCAAATACAGTTCTCTCAGACTGGTAGGGGATATGCTACAAACAGAGATTATCTCTTATCACGTTAACTTTTGGGATTTATTCAGTGTGTGCTGTCCTACAAAGCTTGCTAACATCTATCGAAGCTAAATCACCATGGTAACTTAGGCTGAACGACTTACCTGGTCGGGGGCAGGTTTAGCTCTGGCTAGGATCTTAGCGAGTACTAAAGCCCCGTCTCCTGACCAATCAGCTCTCTTAGAAAACGACCTACCCATTGTTACAAGATCCTGTTTAGTGCAGATCTGACAGCTGCGTTTAAGAAAGAATGATTATTAAGGGATAAATGCAATCCTTTCATTTACTGATGACATCCTTTAGGAAAGATATAGATTTATATCTGATGGACTGATCTACAGTCAGCTGATGAAGCCTGTGTCTCCGTATGCTTGGACGGGTGAAGTCATTAATTAATTTGTTCATTCATTCATTCATACACTAATGAGACTGACCACATCAGCAGGAACATACTACAGTTAACCAATGTGCTCTCATCCCAGGGTGTGTGACAAATAGGTCTACTTGAATAGAAAAAAATGTGTGCTGTAATAAACGGAAACTGGTTATTTATCATCGCATCCAATGGATTAATATCATAAATAATCTCACACTTTTACGCATTAACAGTGTCAGCAGCTTCCTGCATGTGTTCTTTCATTCCTGTATTTTCTTTAACAACGGTGTTGTTTTTGGTCTGAAAAATGGATTTTAAATATTCATAATTTTAAACTTAAGCAACACCTAACCTGGTCGGGGACCAGGTTATGAAGTGGATCAGATCTGAGCGAGTATAAAAGCTCCACCTCCTGGTGCCCGCTGCACTAACAGTGTTGCTCTTTGCTGTCATTATGGATTTATATTCATTATATTTGTTTAAGATGATAAGCTGTTTTTCTATTCATTGTAAAGACGCTGGTTCTGCCAGTTTTCTCCATTGTAGTGACTGGTCAGAAGCTGCAGTCTCCACCCCTTTTATGTGAACGCGCACGTACCGAGGCTGAAAACACTTGGCTTAAATTAGAGTGTTGTTATCGACCTTTGTAGGACAGCTTCTCTCTGACAGAAAATATTTGGTTAGGTGAAGTCCACTAACTGACATTAATCCAGGGTATAATTATCTAGCTTTGTAATGGTTTTTTGGTTATTCCTTTTTAAAACTGAATCAAAATACAGATAAATGGTGCAGTTGTTTTGTTTTACCAACTTGAAACCAAAACAGAAAAATAAAAAACCAGACAAGCAGCGTTTTTCTGGTTTAAAATTAAATCTTTTTATTTGTGTGATATTTGTAAATTTAAGGGAAAACATGAAGCATGTTTTAAGCTCACCACACAGAGGGGACCCACACATGGGGGTGGATTTTTACTCTCAAACAAAAAAAGGACCAAATGGATCTTACCAAAAGCATGGACATGATACTGTATGTGATTAAAGGAACCAGAGGTGGTGTAATGAATCTACTGGTGCTCCTCGTTTCTTGTGATCAACTTTCGTGTGTGTCCACGGCTGCTGTTAGTGCCTCACAATATTATAATGTGCAAAATAGATATTTTTACTGCCCTCAAAAAAGCTGTGTAATTGTTTTTTTTCAAAAATGTCAAATCGTGGAAGTTCTAACATCTATTGTTCTTCACACCAGCCTTGCAGTTCATTGTTGGTCACCAGTTTTTTTGGATACTATTTGGACCTTAACACTGCAAAACAAAACTTTAAACATGAGCAGCTTTTTACTAGCTGAAACATCCACAGACTACATGAAAGCATGAACAGAATCAAAAAACTGTTAAATAAAGTCTAAACCAGTGGTCTGCAACCTTTACTCTTAAAGGAGCCATTTTGCCTAATCTCAACTGGATTAAAGTCCTTCCGGAGCTGAAAAAAAAACCCTCTCATGAAAACAATACAGCGTTTAAAATTCTATACCGTTAAAATAGTATTGAATAATTTTATGAGTTAATGGTTTTGAAGGGCTACAAAAATAACTTGAATTTGATAACACATTATCAACTCCAACTCATGCTAATTTCTTACAACATATCAAGCATGCATATTAAGCCGGTACATTAGCAGTTAAATAAATCTTTCCCCACACAAATAAAGTCTGTATTTTTTTCCAGAATAGTCTTTTTTGTTATTTAAGTTATCTTACCAGAGATTTAAAACTGAAGGTTAGCCACTGGTGGAAGGAAAGTTAATGGTCTGTAGATGTTACAGGAGTTGAAGTAGGACGGTGGCAGAGTTATTCATTTTTAGGTTAACCAATTGTTTGTTTTATCATCATTTTATTTGAAGTTAATGTCATTAATCACCAGTACCCTCTGTAGGAAATAATTCATTTTTTTAATTTTTTTAAATCGTCAAAGAGCCATTGCAAAAGAGTCAAAGAGCCACATGAGGCTCCAGAGCCGCAGGTTGCAGACCCCTGTTCTAAACAGTCCTTTTGTGTGAGGTGACCTTGTCCAGGACCTGTGGAGGGAAACCAGGTGCAGTGGACTTCAGGTCGGGCTCTAATTTCTTTCTAATTTCTAATATCCAAATATCTCACAAACAGAACAAGATTCGTTTTTTTAAACAGAAAAATGCTGCTTATTAGGTTTTTGATGTTTCTATATTCCTGTTTAGGTTTTAAGTCAGGAAAACAAAATAACCGCACCGTTTACATGTTATTTTTAATTTGGTTTTAAAACAGAATAGCCAAAGATTCAACGGTAAAGGGATTTAAAACCCACAATAAAAAACGAATCAACCACAAAATATGCCTTTAGAATATCCATTAAACAAGGTCAAAGATACTCTCAGACACTCAAAGGGCATAGGAGGATATTCCATCAGATCTGTGCTACTCGTGCTAATAAACCCATGTGTCATTTCAAATAAACAATTTCTGGACATGTGAGTGGAGCTCAAACATCAGTCACTGAGTATGAAATTGCCTTTACATCAGAATGACTGGTTTAGAAAGGGAGTGAATTAATAGGAACAATTTTCCTCTGACATCAGTCTCAATCTGTTTTTGAATCAAATGACATTCAGTGGGAATCAATATAGTTTTGGTGATGGCGTGTTCACAGTTTTAAAAATAAAAATAAACTTGCTGTAAATGAATGCCAGATGGTTGGAAAGGCCAAGGCTACTGTTTTTTTTAACTCTCATATGCTGTGACATCTGCTCCACAGCAACTTTCAGTTAAACGTTACTTCATAACCACATATGACAAGTCATGAGAGCATCACTGCTACGACAACAGATGACCCAGTCTGCTGCTTTACAGCCTTTCTTCAGCTCTGCCACACACCTTTTAAATAACCACGGGCCATGTGATAAAGCTCTCACACATCTGCATAAAAAACAACACAGTGCCTTTGAATCCACCATCAAACAAGCCCATTATAGTGGGTGAAAAGCTTCAATAAATTGCCTTTCTGTCCTTTTTGTGGCCATCACCTGGAATACCTTGACATGTACGGTAATGATCCCTCCTTCACAAGGAGAGGGAAATGTGCAGCAGCTGCACTATGTGCCGCTGTCATGTGTGAGTCATATTCTGACTGTCCACTGCCACCTCTAATAGCTGTAGGGAAGGTCGACATACAGGGGTTAATTGGAGACTAAACTGTGGAGGCAGATAAGTTGTGTCCTGGTTTCTAGGACAGATAATAAGGCAGCTTGTCTCATGTGTTAGTTCACTCTCATCAAATCTGTAAATAATTTCGTCCACATGTGTTATTGCATATTTTGCCCTGTTCAGCTTATATAAGACATTCAGAATGCCTTTATTGTCATTAAACATTTGTACAACAGTGTTTTTTGGCTTCACCTTAAAGTGCACACAGCTAAAACTGAAAAAAAAAAAAAATAATAGAAGAAGAAAATAATAAAGTAACTCTAATTAAGATATGATGAGCTAAGTATGGTAGCAGTTATTTACAGGTAGCAGTGTAGTAAATTATGAATAGATAATGCAGAAAATAAATATTTGCACAGTATGAAATGTACAATATTGAAAAGATGAACATGTAAATAATTGCACAGTATGAAATGTAAAGCTATTGAGGGAATATAAAATATAAATATTGCACACTATGAAATGTAAAGCTATTGTGGGAATATAAAATATAAATATTGCACACTATGAAATGTAAAGCTATTGTGGGAATATAAAATATAAATATTGCACACTATGAAATGTCAACTATTGAAGAAATGAAAATATAAATGTTGCACAGTAAATAAATGTAAACTATTGCAGGAATTTGAAATATAATTATTGCACAGTATGAAGTAAAATTATAACAGAAATATGAAATGTGTCGTTGACTTTTTTTTGCTGTTGCTTTTTTATCACTAACCTTTCTATTTAAGAGTTTCCCAAATTCCTTGAGCAACCTATAAACCCAAAAGTTCAATGTAATTAAGTAGTTTATACTCAAAGTTATAGAAAAAAGTTCTACTGACTCAAATATGTTTAGTTGATGTAACATGTTCTCCCTTTTTGAGCAACTTTAACAAATCATTTTTGAGTAAATGGAACTATATTTGCTTATAAGAAAGCAAAACTTAAAAACACAACTTAATATAATTAAGTAATTACATGCTCAAAATGATAGAGTCCTGTTATTTATGTTGTTTCAAATAAGGATCATTTAAAAAAGTACACGTAGCTAATAATCCAACCTTTTAAATTCTGGAAAATTTTGACTTTTAAGTTAATCAACTTTCCTTAGCTTTGTAATTTATTGGGGATTACAGTGTAGGTTTTGTCTGAATGACATGAGACACTATCCTGGCTAAAGATTTTACAGTTGTACAGATGTTACAATCCACATAACTTCTCTAATCATTACTCTGCATGAGACTAAAGGTCTAAAGAGTATTTGATCTGTTTAACCATCTTGAGTAAAATGTTGCAAAAATCTTAGGTAAAATGTTGCATCAAAAGAACTTGACATTTTGTTGATAGAAATGAAAAAATAATTATGGCAACAAAGTGACTCACATTTTTTTTTTTTTTTTTAAGGGAAGGATGATTACAAATTACAATATAAGTGTGTTAAATTAAACAACAATATGCTAGATATTTGTTGAACATGAGTATTGACATTTAGTTAGCTTGAATTAATTGCACCTAGAAAATTGGTAAATTTTATTAAATATTAAATAAATGCAAATACATTTCACCTAAATATTTGATAAATGCAAATACATTTTGCTTTGATATTAAGTACTTTTAAATCAATGTTTTCACAGTAATGACTAAATGCATATTTACATATAAACTAATTTGTATTTCCTAAATATTAGATGAATTTAACTCACATTGTACCTTGTTATCTATAAATACAACACATTTTAACAGTTCCTTTTATTTATTTTCTTATTTAAATTTAGTTGGTCTATTTAATACTTTCAAATCAAATCTTAGCTAATTAAAATATATGAAAATATATTATGTGTCACTTTGTTGCCATTTTTTTTTCTTCAAGTAACTATGGGTCAGACTTTTTACAGTGTATATATAGGACAGATAATAACTCTTCCACTTTTATATCACTAACCTTTCTATTCAAACAAGTATCCCATATTCTTGAGCAATTACCAGTAGGGTTCACCTGAATGACAGTAAGACAGATGCTGTCCTGGATAAAGATTTTACAATTGTACCGACTATTACAGCCCACATAGCTTCTATAATCATTACACTCTGCATGAGGCTGGAGTCAATCAAAAGTAGGTTTTATTGACCATATGGCTCAGGCAATAATCAGGCTGAACTTTGGCTGTGGAGGACAATCTGTTCCTCAAGTCGGTTCAGTTATATTTGACACAGGTTGGCTGTTTGGGGGGATTTACTGCAGGGATTTATAACCCCCTTTATGTCAGAGTCAACAGCACTTAATCAGGTGGAATTCAGTCTAATTATTCCAGCAAATGGATATATTTGTAGGGGGAAAAAACTCTGAAAATATAGATAATTTGCCTGAAATGTCTTCAAATAAATCCTCAGAGTTAATTGAACCGCAGTTGTAGGAAGTTTCTGTTTTCCCCTTCATAGATTTCATTATTATAAGCAGAGGTTTAAGGAGTACTGATATATCCTACTCAAAAAGAAGTACTGTTACTTGAAATAATTTGTACACAAGTACAAGTACAAGTAAGTCGTACATACAATATCACAAGTAAAGTACAAGTAAAAAGTAGCTCAATTAAATAGTACCACAAGTAAAAGTTACAAGTTACTTTCACCCTCCACGTTTATTTTTGGGAATAAATTTTGCCACGGTTCCCTTACATACAGTAAACATTTCATGTATAAACTTTAAAAGGAAGATACCAAATATTGCACAATTGGAACTTAATTTATTTTCCACAAAGACATCTGTATTAAATAAAATGTTTGTCAAAATGTACAATGTACATTTTTTTTTTTTTAGTATAATAACTCCAATAAATTCACTTCAAAAAAAAAAAAATATATATATATATATAATTCTCAAGCTCTAAGTATAGATGCATTTATACTGAGAAACTGAGAAAAATAACCTCTATTCTCTGGTGTTTTGGTGCCGTGCATTACGTTTAATCTGATTGGTCGACTATGATGTGATGTATTTGATTGTTGTCTGGTTATTCAATTTTTTTGTAGTTTCACAATGTCTGTTGATCATTTTGAAACAAAAAAGAATAATTGACATAGTAACTGTTGGGTGCAGAAATGTAACAAATTACTTCACTTCTTTTAAAACCTACTTAAGTACAAGTAAACTCACTGATTTAGAAATCTGCTCAAAAAAAGTCCCAGTAAAAGCAACTCAATTACACTAAAGTGAGTACTTGTAATCCATTATTTTCACCTCTGATTATTAACATGATGCCGAAGGGTTTCTGGGTAAGAAGAACAGAGCCTACAAGCTCTAACCTTTAGCTATAGCATTGTCACACATCATAAATAGAAACAGTTTATTGGTGGACTTTGTTGTAAAAGATAATAGACATGACCAAGTATATGAAAAATGTATTATTGCTATTAGATTTTTTATTTTCATGGTTTACTGCAGTGGGGGTACAGGGCGTGTTTATGACCTCTGAGACACACATACATTAACTGATCCTACCGTGCAATGTTTAACAGCACAGGAAGTGGTTTGATTTGGTTTGGTTTGGTTTGGTTCATTTATATCAAATGAACACGTAAAAAAAATGGTTGGAAACTAATAAACAAATCTCAACAGAAATCTCTATGAAATAAAAAAAAAAGTCAATTTCAATATAATGCATTTCATTCATTCGACAATGGATAGGAAGAAGCCTATGTTTGTCAAGTCGTAGTCCCGTTCGTCACCACAAACAACTGTAAAATCCAATGAAATAAACCAATCGAGCTCTCGAGAAAAAAAGGACAAAAACAAACAAAAGGCACAGGCACCATCAACACCTTTGAAATTTACACTCTCTTTCATCCTTTCTGTAATTTTTATTTTTGATTTTTTATTCCTTCAATTCAGCGATATATCGCAACATTACGTTGCGCGATTCTTGGATTGATTTTAAATGCATCCATATTGATTTTTAGCCTTTATTTAACCAGGAAAGTCTTTTCCACTGCAGGAAACATTGTAACTGCACAAAGAGGTGCTCTGAAACCTGGGCACGTTGACCAGCTTGTGTTTTTTCAATAAAATCTAAAAATAAAGTACAAACTTTCTGCATTTATCTGTTGTTCTAGGCATATACCTCAGTTAAGCTGCACAAGTCAAAGTTGTTTTAAAAGCTACAGGCAGATTTTATGTTATTTTTTTTATTTTAAGTTGTTGGCACATGGTATGTTAAAGCAAATGTTTTGAGTGTAAAATATACCAATAATATATATATATATATATATATATATTCATACATAATTTTCTCATGAATGTGTCCACATTTACAAATTAGCTGTTTTTTAAGTCATATATAAAAGAAAAAATAATATTGAAAAAAATTGCCTCGTACTTTAATATCGGAATATATTGTATTGTATCGTACCGTGACCTATGTATCGGGATACGAATCGTATCGCCAGATGCCAGGCAATACACACCCCTAATCAAGATCATTCTACAAAATGAGTACCGTGCACAGTAAGTGTAGGTATTGCACCATAATTTAAAAGGACATTTGTGTATTTATTGACCATCTTGCTAGTGTTTTACAGTACCTTTCCTACTGACGCCCTGTGAAGATCTACATTTCATTCTCTTCTTGTGCGTTTTTTTATGAAGCCTCAACCTGTATATATTTCTTTCCTCTGTCAGCAGAGATTTTGTCTGACTCTGCACTCTGTTTTTACCCAGCAAACAGGCTCCTGCTCATTTGTCAGTGCTGCGTTATCTGCAGCCACACTGTGTTCTCCAGGACCTCTCTACAACTCAAGTTACTACTCAAATATCAATGACCACAATGTTTATCGGTTCAATCCACAAACCTTGTGACCGCAAAGGATAAATCTCTCAATAGTTAAGTGTTTCTCTCTAACTTGTATTCTAGAACCACACTGTGATGGTTTTCTGAAAGGTGGACAATCCCAACAGGACATTCACAAATAAAAAACACCTATTTTGTAAAGCAGAGGAACAAAATATAAAGAACAGTTCAAAGAAATGTATTTTTGATGAAATGTCTTTTGGATGAACTTTACAGGTTACACATAAATCAAAACACTACTAAACAAGTTCTCTCAAAGTGAAATTACAAAATGTCCCTCCCAAGGACCATAAGCAACAAAAAGACATCTACAAATGAAGGTACATTTACAAACTCCAAATCCCAGAACGCAAAGCAAAATCCCAATACAAAAGTTCTCCCTATAGAATAAACAATAAACAAAAAACCTTAAAGGGGCAGTATTATGAAAAAAACAAACATTTTATAATGGTTTTGCAACAGTGTTATACATTCCTTTAGTTTCATTCAGATGGTCAAAGTTGAATTAGTTCTGTTTCCTCTCACCCTTGGTATTCCACATTTTGTAATAAATTGGATTTTTGCTCCAATATTACATCATAAGGTGGAACTCCTCCTCCTGACAATCCTGGCTCCTCCTACCCTATAAGAATGTGAGCTTCTCCCTCTCAAACTACCTCACAAGTAAAACAATCATAGTGATATTATAGTTCCTAGGACAGTTAATATATTTACGTTCAGTATATAGATAATCTAGTATATAGATAAACCGAAGAGCGCTGACATCAGTTTCACTTTAAGTAACCGTAATACCTCCGAGTATCGCCTTCATGAGATGATCTGACGCAGCGGTTGGACAAAACAATGGACAATTGTCTTAAATGGACTATTTCTGTGACTAGAAAAGGTACAAGAGGAGAAGAAAGCGACATAGCAGCTCATGTGTGTGTTTGAAACAGCTGACTCAGCTGATAGTGGAGAGTTTACTTCCCTGAGGCGCAGAGCAAGCGCTTACAATCAGTTCCATTTTTAGTAGCCGTTATACTGCCTCGTATCGCTTTTATGACATGATCTGACATTTTTGTGACCAATGCGATGCAGCGGTTGGGCAAAACAATGGAATATCGTCTTGAAAGGACTATTCCTGTGGTTAGAAGAGGTGAGGAAGAGAATGAAGACGGTTAATGATTTACTGCTGCTGCTGTTGCTGCTGTGATAAACACACACGCTGGAGCACCGCTAAAGCAGCGTGTGTTTGCACCTACTCATGCATATGCATGAAGGACCAAAAAACAGCCATTTTTCAGGAGCACTGAGAAAGTGACTTTTCAGAGGGATACAACTCTGGAAAACAGGCGAGTTTGGGAAAATAAACCTCAAATACTATGTTGTTGGGGTTCTTAGAACAAATGGAGATGGGTGAAAACTTAAAAAAACTCACTGTTTAGTCGTTGTGTGTGGGGATTGACGTCACCTGCCTACAGCTGTGTGCAGGATGTGTTGTCAATTTAATTGGACAGAGGTGGAAGCGACTGGATCGGTAGGAAAGCAACATTATTATTGTAAAGCAAAGAGTGGATTGATTAGTTTGAGGATGGGTGAAGTGGTGGTTACCGGAGTTCTGATTTGAAAGTGCATGAATGAGGCGTACTGACGGAGTGAGGGAAAGATGGTAGTGATTAAGTGTGATTATTGTTGGGAATAGTGCTACTGCAAAGAGCATTTTGCAGATTGTCATGTTTCTTTCATCAATACATCACCAGGTCCTCTTTTTCATTGTATACAAAGCTTCAATAGCAGCTTATCGTCTGTGTCCTGAAGGTTTTTATTTCAACATCAAACACTGATCGCTCTCCAAACGAACACACAGAACAACATGCAGCTAACATGCCTGGTGACATGTATTAAGTGGGTTCCCTTTGAAAAATGAGCTAAAATATGCAGGCCTTTACCCTCTTCACCAAGAGACTACTTGTTGTCTCCACTGCCAAGGGCAGTGTAACCCCAGCATGTTCAGAACAGACCTCTGTATATGGGGTGTTGTTTGTTTTACATCCGTTTTACATTATTCCCAATCCCACCATTTGCTGTGGATACCTCATAACATCACACAGCTAGTATCAGCACTCACAAAAGTGGCTATTAAAATGCTGAGTCATCTCCCAATAATACTTACTATTTATTATTTTGTCAGGTTGATTTATCTTCCTCTTTACAGTTTGAGTTTTACAACATTTTATGCTAATAAAGCTTTCTTCCTTGGACAGATTGTTATAACATTTCTATTTTTCAAATAGATTTATTTAAAATAGAAATTTGATCAACATACAGTTCAAATCTCAATAGTTGGAGAACTTGGATTTTTATAAATGAGTTCAAACACTTTATTTGTATTTGAATTTCTTATAAAATCCTGAGTAGAGCCAATATTTGTTACACACTGATTTCTCTGTATTTTCCTGTCATTTTGTGCATATTTGTTTACAGTTTGTGTGTCTTTGGAGGTGTTCTGTAATGTGATTACTTTTTTTTTAAGTGATTGTTGTGTCTGTCTTTGTTGCCATTTTGTGTTTTATGTCATTTTTTGGATTTTTCAAATTTGTTGTGTACTTTGGTGTTCATTTGTGTGTTTTGGGAGCTATGTTGTGTATTATGTTGGACTTTATATTCCTTACAACTTTTTGAAATACAATTTTTGTGGGATTTGTTTTGGGGGCTGCACAAAATTAGACCAAGGGCCACATGTGGCCCCCGGCCCACCGTTTGCCTATGTCTGATCTAGAGACTCCAATTAACCTTATTGTTATGTTTTTGGATGGTGGGAGAACATGAAAATTTCACACAGAATGGCCCTAACTATCCATGTCTGCCTTGAACCCAGGACATTCCAGATGTGAAGCAGATGTACTAGCCACTACACCTCCGTGTTGTTCAGAGTTTATGTCTGGTTATTTGCGCCATGGCTGGCTGTAGGTCATTTGGTGCCCTGGGCATAAGTGGACTGCAATTTTTTCACCCCTCCAACAGATGGCACCCTAGGCGGTTGCCTGGGTTGCCTAGCAGCAAGGCCAGCCCTGATTAAAAAAAAAAAAAAAAAAAAGAAAAGAAAAAGAAAAAAAAGCCGAGTAATGGTTATCAAACATCAGATGCGGGTATGGACCTTAGAGCTGATATCTGGAGTTTCTGAGAAATATATGTTAATGTATGATTCTTTTGAAATGCGAAAAAATACCTAACTAGTCTTTTACCATGGTCTATTGCCAGTGGTCATCCATATACATTAATGTATATAAGTCCCGCCTTCATCCTGTAGACATTTATACAAATGTAAATGATCGCCGAGTGCGCCCAGCCAATAGGCTTCGACTTCCTGTTTTTGAGATTGTCAATCAAAGTGAATGAGGAACTGTGCACGGAAGCAAGGTCCATGGACCCATAGACCCATAGACCTATATCAATGCAACCCGATGCAACCTTGTTATGTTCCGCGATGCGTGTGCAGAAAAGTAGAGGCGTGGCTTCTGGTAAATTGGTAGAGGCAGTGGGAGGAAGTGAGGCTGCCTAGGGCGGGACAGCGAAATATTTCTCAGAAACTCCAGATATCAGCTTTAAAAAGCCTGAATCAATTACAGAATTTTGTCCGTTTGGTTTTTGGGCCAAAACCAAATTCCTTATTGCAAAAGTGGGCAAAATCCCAGTTTGAGTTTTTGCCAGCCTAATATCTACATATTTGATCAGACCTTCTTTGGCTTCAGTCAGTGTTTTGGTTTAGTCTCAATCCAAGACACAACTATTGCAGTATGATTTACATAACTAAAAGAGATCATAATCCTTTCAATCGGCACTCACACTTTCAGCACATAATGGACTATTACAAGAGGAGAAATGTATCATGTGTGCTGCCTGCGTGCACACAGCGCTTCTGTAAAGCAGGCCAAGCTCACAGCATGAAAGCGGGATCAGAAGCTGAGAGGATGAAGAAGAAGGATGAGGTAAACGTGTGTGCTGGGAATGTGAGTCAGTCCTCACCCATCCCCGCCTCCTTCGCTCGTCCCTGAATTATCTGCCTGATCCAGCTATCATTCACAACCACACATTCAAAGCTGGCCAGGAGAAATATTTTGGATTTACATGGAGGATTAGGTGATGATAGGTTGCAGAAGATGATAATAGCAATAGCAATGCTGACAAACAGAGTAAATGTGCAATAGCAGCATTTCACAAGTCTTGTATTGCTTGAATAACACTGTAGAAATGTATTTCATTTATAGTTTTAAGGTGATTCAAATCACGATTTGGTAGAACAATTCAATATTAAATGATTCTGTGATTCAATGTGAACATTTTTACATTTTTTTAATCCAAGTTAAAGGCACTCTTTTTCTCCATCGCGTGTGATTGAGAGGGATATTTTTTAATCATGTTATTGTGGATTTAATGCTTTTACTGCTGATTTTAAATGTTTTTACTGCTGATTAATGTTCTTATTGATTTTTAGGCTATTGAATGTTTTCTGTTGAACTTTTTGATCATGTAAAGCATACTGAATGGCCTTGTGTATAAAATGCGCTATACAAATACATTTGCCTTGTCCTGCCTTGCCTTGAAATCGATTCAGTAACTTTTTAGCCAAAGTATTATTGTAAACAGTGTGATTGAAATACATCCCTGAATACTGCTCAGTGCAGGTGACGTTTCATAGATTCATATAAATACAGTAAAAACATAAATATAAGGGAATAGATATGATATACAGTCAATTGTGCTGTGCCAAATGGGCCTGAGGAAAAAAGCTTTCTACCTTCTTGTAAGGCAATCGTTTATTAATGTATTATGGACATAAAAAAACAAGTAAACAACATTGAATGTCAAAAGTATTCACATTTTATATAAATAAAGTCCAACCAACACTTCAGTTTAAATTACCAGGATGTTAACTTTTCTGCTCTCATTTTCAATACATTTTCAATAGAACCTATTAGATTTACCTGACTCTTCTGCTTGTTTTTTTATACAGTGACAGTATTAATGTCAAAAATGAAGGGCAACCAACATCGGTTCAGGTTAAATGAATAGTGGGTGAATCTGATACTTTTTGTTTTAACATGATGGTGAACATGAGGCTTTCTGCAGAGCTAACGCTAATGAGAAAACGCTACCACCGCTACTGCTGCAGTGAACCCTGTGAGAAGCACCCGGTGGTTAACGGTGGACATAGTGAGTGACTTTTTTAGAATATCTCCTTATGTGCACAAGCGAAAGCTTTACATTGGACCCTAAAGGTGAATTATTGATTATTTTCTTGTACGCCGACTTCTCCTCCATGCTATGTTTTGTTGTCTGCTGGCGCTGCGGAGTCGGCCGTAATGTCTTTTATATTAAAAGCGCTTTTAAATCAGATCCATATAAAGTCTGCTGTGTTTAAATAAAATGTGTTATTTCCTTGTATTTATACAGTCGATTGGTTTCCTTTTAAAATTATTTTAGATCGATTAGTGTCATCCGAAAGGCCAACCTGTCGAGCACAGAATGATCGAGTGGACGAATTGTTACATTGTTACCATTTACTGAACCATTTGAGAATCAATGGCTTTATGTTAAATCGTGTTTAAATAGGCTTTTATTTGAATAATATATTATTTGCTACTGTTACTCTATGTAGCAAGAAACTCAGGCACTGATAGACAAACTCCAAAAAATATATATTTTAGACCCTCAGGGCATCATTACACAAGGATAAAAAATCAGTCCAAACAGTGTCAGAAAAGGGCAATACATTCAAATCTGGCAACACAAAATAACAATAAAATCCACAGGCAGTATGTGATGGAAATTAGGTTTATCGATGCCCCAAAGTCATATTGTCACTGTTTGTTTGCTGGTTTGTATTGAATTGGTCTTTGGCACATACTGTTGCTAAGCATCATTACCTCAAGGATTTTGTCTCCAAATAAAAGTATTTTATATAGTGATAATGTAGATTGTTGAAAAGTTTGGCAAAACTACAAAAATAGTCACTTTAACAATTCCTTTACATAAGGAATTTCAATAATTTCCTGTGAAGAGTCCACTTTCTGACAAGTATTGATGCAGTCCATGGCTCCAGCCCAACTTTTAGACAAGCCAGAGTTACTTTGAAAACAAGTGTAGTGGACAGATTAAGTTAAAATTGAGCTATTCGGGCAAAATCACCATTGGCATATTGGGAGACATGGATGGATCAGTCTTTGATGAAAAGGTTGCCTTGCCAGCAGTTAAGCTAGAGGAAAGAAATATCCTGCTTCGGGTTCTGCGGAAGTTACAAAAAATGTGAAAACTGTGTGTGAAAAACACCAGAAAACTGAATAAAAGCCAGTATCCAAGGTGAAATAAGTCTGTCTTCTACGCTGGGATGATAATTCAAAAGCAAGAAGTCAAATTAAGAACACAGAGGTTTCACAATGGCTCTAAAAATCTTGACTCAAGCATTACTGATACTTTGTGGAGGCAAGAGAGAGGAGAATTCACATCAGAACTTGAAGTGACCTACAGGAAAGTGTTGCTGGAACTTTTTTCAAATTAGGCCTCAGAGGAGCCGATAGTAACTTCTTTATACAAAGTTTGTTTCCAAAGCTGTAGTTATCCTGAACTTGAAGGTCTTAGGTTGTCAAAAGGCTCCAGTCTTTCAAGGCAGAGACACGCGTGTCGGTTTTCTCTGTGTTTGGTTCAGTTGTTAGACTCAAACTGGACTGTGATTAAGTGTCTGTTTCTAACCTTGTGCCTTTAAATTATTATTTAATGAGCTCTTTGCTACAGTTAGCAATGCCCTAGATCAGGGTTGTCAAACTCATTTTTAGGTCCAGGGCCAAATGCAGACCAGTTGGATCACAAGTAGGCCAGGGTTTTAGGCATGAAAACGAACAATTTCATCATTATTGTGCCGAGGTTTGCACTTCCAGTTAAAAATTAGACAGAAATT
This sequence comes from Gouania willdenowi, assembly GCF_900634775.1. Lineage (NCBI taxonomy): Eukaryota > Metazoa > Chordata > Actinopteri > Blenniiformes > Gobiesocidae > Gouania > Gouania willdenowi. The sequence goes on from NC_041065.1 coordinate 8,070,089, forward strand.
AAGGAAGCCATCAACAATTTCTAAGCAAGTGACAGATACTAAAATGCCTTTTGATTTGTTCATTTGTTGACCATTTTCTGTTTAATTTGGGGAGATTTTGTGGAATCATTTGAGAAAAATGATAGAGGGCCAAATCGGATGCTCTGAAGGGACGGATTTGGTCCCTGGGCCTTGAGTTTGACACAGTGCCCTATCAGTGGTTCTCAAACTTTTCTTGCTCAAGTACCCCCTTTCTCTTATTTCTGAATCCAAGTACCCCCTTTGTCTGACTACAACAACTATAGAGCATAAAGATGGAATGAATGAGTGATAACACACTTTTTAAGGAGTCTCATTTTGTAAATAAGTGGAAAGAAACAGTATTTAATGCAGTGGTTCCCAGCCTGTTTTTGAAACGTGACCCCATTTTGTCAGCAAGAATTTCTGGCGACTCCATTTTTTTTTTCATCCTATAATTAGCTTTTGATCATGTTTGAGCTCAGATATTTTTATTACTGCATTTTAGTTGAACTAGATCTATATTTCACAAAGTTAAAGTGTAGAAATTCAGTTTTTTAAGATTGTGTATTGTTTTTTAAAAAAATAATAAAAATAATAATAATTCAAAAAATTCAAAAATTTATTTCAACTTTTAAAAAATTTAAGGCGACCCCACATGTTTGAAAAACACTGATTTAGTGGCTCCTAAAGATTTTTTTCTATAGTTTTGATCATTTCCGGTCATTTCACGCCTGGGGTAGGATCAAGACTGACACTTTTTTTGTTAATTTTCCACTCTCTCTCAAGTACCATTGCGTACCCCTAGGGGTACACGTACCCCCATTTTGAGAAACACCACCCTGGATCATACAACTTAATAAATCAGTTGGATGTCAAATTAAATCATATGCCATTAAACTGGTCAGATGAAATGGAACTGGAAATACATTATGAAATAAATGGCGTTATTACTATAAAAACACAAGAGGCCAAGAATTGCACTTTGGTATGTTTCAGCTGTAAAACTACTATTGCACTCCATCTATAGATCTAGAGACCATTAGACCTGACTGAGCACCAAAGGCATTCATGGAGACTAGCTGCACGCATAAATTTACAGAATTTAACTGTAATAAAAAAGAATGAACCAACTGTGCCTGCAGACAAAGTGTTGTCCAAAGGGGTTTACATGATTTTATGAGTGCAACCCTGCCCTAACAAACTTTTCTATGAACTAAGATTTTAAATTATGTTTAGCTAATATAGCACATCATAAACTCAGGCCGTTAAAATGCTTATTTCCCTTTGAACACTTGGTGGATTGATTGATTGATGGATGGATGTAAATTTGTGTGGTAATGGTTTCAAAATAATTGAGAATGCTAATGAAGCATGGCTAATTTGCCTAATCAATTATGTAATTTGTTTTGGGAATAAAAAGTTCAAATGCAATTTCAGAGCGCGCAGTTGGACGTCTGGGAAATTGAATTAGTGCATATTTGATTCTCCTCATTGCTGCTGCATGTATCTTAATGGGAAAGAAAACATCCTCCCAGATGCTTCCAGTGTTTGTTGACTTTTTTTTTCACACTTCTCTAGATTGTGAAAGGTTAGGAACACAATATAACATCTAGACCTTTTTCCCCACAACCAGTGACCAAAAGGACTAACACAGAACACAGAATTTAAACATTTGCTTGAGTTGGAGAAAGCAGGAACATTCCACAAGTATAGGCTATCCAACACGGTTACTTTTTCAATCATCCATGTTCAGTTACAATTCAATTACAATTACAGTGACCAGCATTATTTTTCCAATTACAATTTAACATTCAATTCTCAGTTAAAGACAGTGTGGTGTGGCCAAAAAAAAGTGCTAAATTTGGCCTGCTAAATTCAAAATTGCAGACTTCGTGTTGAATTTAGGTTATAGGTCCAAATGACATTTTTGCTAGTCACGGTCCACTGCATATACCTACTGAATCCAGCTAAATCAAACCAGTGAAAAGTTAAAAATTTTAGGTGGCGCTAATGAGTCCTGAAGTTGCATCAAAAATTGCACTACATGTAACATTTTTCACCAAATAATACCGTCCTTGTGTAAAATACACTAAAAACATACATCATCTAATTTCTTTCCTATCTTGTTAGGCTTCCTAATTAATTAAAATATTAGGTTATAATATGTTTGGTGTGGGAATCTGAGCCTTTTTGTGTCAGTACCCCTCAATTTATTCTTATTTTTTATGGTAAAATGTGGGAAAGCTTGATATAAAACATATTTTGACAAGTGTTAACTACATATATGTACATAGAACAGTCCCATTGATGTGTGAATGTGAGTGTGAATGAGTAGATATGTAAAGCACTTCGTGACATCTGTCTGTGAATGGTGTGATATAAATAAAACATTACATTACATTATATTACATTACTTAGAACTGTAACATGCCATTTTCCTGGTAAATGAAGATGTGACAAAATTCATTTATTAACAGTGGTAATGGCTGGAAAACAGGATGCTTTACTGTATATTGATTATTTGTAACTGCAATGTAGAAAAGGGGTAGGACTAATACTTTTATACATCCACCCACTCCCTTTTGAACCCAAAGTATGTGTATGCAGCAATATATGTAATTGTTTTGTTTTTGTTGTTATTTTTTATTTATTTTTATTTTTTTGGAGAGAAGCCATCTGCATCAATTGTAACATTGTTTTTTTTTTTGTATTATTACATCTGTTTGAAATAAAACTGTATATCATATCATATCAATTACAAAGTCAATTATCTAAACTCAATGACAATTCAATTACGATTAAAACAGCAACAGATGTTTTAAATTACATTACACCATAATTGTAATTAATTATAAATTATGCGATTACAATTGTAATCAACCCTGCTGTCCAGTTGTCAACACATCCTGATACGAATAGAAAAAAACAGCCATTGTGTTATCATTGGAGGAAGAGTAACTGTTAAAGTGCTAGAATAACAACACTTCCCCTGCAGACATGATGACTACATTCTCGCAACAAACACATTGCTGTACATTTTAAGCCGTGATATGATGCTCTCACTTCGGAGGATTTGGCTCCTACTGTGGCGATAAAAGAAGAAAACACTAATCTGTTTTATCTCTTCGCACAGATAATTCCTGTGTGAACAAATTGCACACCCATTTATACGCCCACAAACACACACGGTTCGAACAAACACACTTGGCCCCCGACTTCCCAAATGCCCTTCGTTCAATAATTTATCTGGTCCAGCTTTGGCAGCACATTCCAGATATTTACGGCACATGCCTGCAGGGATTCCTCTGTTATGTACAGAACATGAATACATGCATGTGTACAAGTGTCAGGGGAAGTATGCAGGTGTGTGGAGGAGTGTGTATACTATAACAATGTGGGACCACACTAAGAGTGATTAAAACAACGCCCAGGGTCAGCAGAGGATTGGGACAGCAGGGGAGCAGACAGCCAATCAGCAGCCACTGCCAGTGTGCTGACTCGGCCCGCCCAAGCAGTTAAAGAGGCACTCCTTCACACCCTCAGGGTGTGTGACTGTATGTGGTCCATATTTTCAGTTACGTCATTGACAAAAATGTACACACACACACACACACACACACACACGCACACCTATGCACCTGCTTTGATATGTGCTAATTATTCCCATCGGGAAGACCTTTAGTCATCAGAAATAGTGAGAGATACTGAAAAAGACATTTAAACAGGCTCATTGAGCCCCCCCCTGCTGCTCCTGCAGCCTTTGGCAGATTGCCAGAATGCACCGTGACCGAGCAAAAACAACCAATCAGAGCCAGGATTGAGTTTGATGGACAGCTGTTGCTCACAGTCCCCGCCCCTTTCGTGGGGCTGGAGCGCCATCTTTTTTACAGTGTATGGTCTAGAGGAGTAGAAGATGGAATTAGCGACTTTTTTGCTTGAAAGGTAATTACTGCTGCTTGATTTACGTTTGATTTGTAATTGTTCGTGTGAGGGCAGCAGCCTCCATGTGGGCTGCTATAAGTGACACTGTGTTGTTGCTGCTGCTGCTGCTGAGGTGTGTGCACATTGAGTGAGAGAAGTGCTGCAGTATTATGCTTTTAACAGTGCATGTTATATTATCGTGATGTTGCTTTCGGACTAATATTAGCTTGCCAGCTCCTCTGAGGGAGGGACTTTGGGAAGTTTAGAGGCAGGGCAAGAGAGCAGCAGGGGGGAGGGGGAGAGAGGGATCTGAAAGTTGCGGACTGCACCTTTAACTCATAAAAATTGAAAAACTGAAGAAAAAAATCATCATAATGTAAAATGTGGAAAACAAATTTCTTATTCCAACAGGAGATGTTCGTCTTTCTTTGTCTCTCAATCCCTGCTGTTGGTCTGAATGTGTTTCATACTGGTTTCCATTAACCAACCTCTGACTTGTGCTCATGCTGGTCAACGCAGTGTGGCAGTTCTTCATATGCACGCAGGGGGGAGGTTTGCATTTGTGTAAAAGATGCACAAAAGTATGATTTGTACTTTATTTAGATGTTTTGCTAAACCTCACAATTGTATGAGTAAATGAAAAATCCAAGAAAATACGTGTATACACATTTTAATTTCTCATATATATGTAATCCAGATTTTTAAGTTGGAATTTATTTTGGTTTAGTTTCTTACATGCTGAAGTTATTTTTCCACAAAACACGAAAGTATGCAAAATGAGATGGAATAAAGATGTACAGAAAAGAAAAACTAAATTATCTCAATATTCTCATTAATTAAGAAAACCAGGCGCTATTATTATTTTCACAATAAGCTTTTGTAATGTGCTTATTAGAAGCAAATCATATCTAATGTCATGCCAAGGTAAAGCTTTACTAAGCTTTACACTTTACTAACCATGAACGCTTTTATCTACAAAAAAAAATTCAATATTTTATATTGTCTACCTTGTAATGCAAGTCAAAATTAAGGGGAATAAACAAATATTTTATGAGATATCATGAAATATTCAAAGCTTGCTAACTAAAATATAGTGCACATGCCTGAAAAGAACCAATGTTGTTGTGTTTGCATAAAGTGAAAGAATGGCCCATTAACTGAGACTTAACTAATTAGAAATAGAAATAAAATAGAGATGTTGCAGAGTGACTGAAGTAGCATCTGCACCTTGAAAATGTCACATCAGCTGTAATGTGCTCAGCCTAACCCTGAGATCACAATGGGAGCTTTGTGTGAAACGATGGTTCAAATGAAGTTAAAATAAGATTAATAATCCATTAGCTGCAAGTGTGCCATGAGAGGCAAACAGCAGAATAAGACTGAGTCAGACCTCAGAAAGCGGAAAAAGCCTGCTTAATGTGTTTGTTCTTTCAGATTGGATCTCTGTTGGTCCCTCTGTTGGGATATATTAATAAAACTTTAGAAAATTGTATTCTCTCACATAAATACTGCCAGAGTAAGGTAACTAAATGTCAAAATATTTTATTTTATTGAATGATTTGCTAGAGAACCGAAGGGGAATCCAAGTGATTGTGAAAAAACGTATAAATGGTTACAAATGTTGCACTTAATCGACTCTCAATAATCAATATTTTACACAGAGATACATAAGCTATTGTATTTTCTAAAAGTGACGCAACAAAATAACCAACTTTGCTTTGAGCAGGTCAATGTATCTGTATCCTTTATTTTTTATATATTATTTTTTGTATTTATTTTTTATTTCTCTTTCTATTTATATACAGTTTTTATTATTGTGTTGTTTATTTTATCTATTGCACAATTTTTTGGGTGTCTTTTGGGTTTTTCTGTGTGTTGTGTTTTTTTTAATTATTTATTTTGTATTGAGCTGTCATAACAGTAAATTTCCCCACTGCAGGATGACTAAACAATACTCTACTCAACCCAACTGCTTTTTTTCTTTCATTTTTTGCATGAATGCAGCAAATGTACTGTATTTGAAGAGCTGAAAATTTTCATATCAACCCATCCATCCATTTTCTGACCCGTTTGTTCTTGTTTCCAGGGTCAAGAAAGTGTCTATTTGTACGGTTGCCGTACGGACAACCCCCGTTGCTATTGATACGGTTACCGCAGTACATGTACTTAGGGTTAGGATTAGGGTTAGAGTTAAGGTTAGGTTTTGGGTAAGGTTTAGTCTTAGTCACGTGATCTAAACTGGCGAATGACTGACCTATCACGCAATCTAACTGGCCAAATAGGGGCGCTGCGTATGGATAAATTGTCAGTATATTGACATGGCAACTGTACAGATAGCCACTGCCTATAATCAATGTGAACAAACAAACTTTTCAGATACAGTTAACTGCCAGATCATGGTCCACCTTCCGTGCCCCTAAAATATTGCAATCATACTGTTAGATTATTAGTATAAGTATGTGCGATGTACAGTAATTAACTTAAGAAGAACATTGTACTGGTATTATTTTATATGAGGCACACTATTGGCTGAAAAAGGTGAAAACCAGAAGACTTAGCCAAACAGCGTGTTCCTGGCATGGGCTCAGATTGGCTTCAAGCAGAGCCATATAGAGAGTGAGTAGTAACAACTCCGTTCACTCCAATGTTTTTTTTTTTTTTTTTTTACAGCAATGGCAGCTCATGAAGCCTCACAATATAGTTCAGGAAGTGATCAGTTGACTGTTGTAGCCCAATGGAGCTAGAGCGGAGTAGATAGTTTGTGATGTACTTTCGAACCGTAAGAAGTTTAAATAATGATATTGGATATCACTATTAGTTTATTTCAGCGTATCCAAACCCAATAACGAGTGCATTATGAATTAATTAATAATATACTAGGAGCACATGCCTGTGTACTATATATGTGTGTATATGACAGTGTACTGTATATGTGTGTATATGACAGTGTACTGTATATGTGTGTATATGACAGTGTACTGTATATGTGTGTATATGACAGTGTACTGTATATGTGTGTATATGACAGTGTACTGTATATGTGTGTATATGACAGTGTACTATATACATATTGTAAATCAATAAAGTTATTGACAACAAATTACCTAAAGTCCCAGTTATGGCACTCGGAATCAATGGATTCGAATTGCCCGTCAGTAACTTCAGGAACTACTGAGTCTATTTCGAACTTCTGTTGTCGCTACTCTATCTCTAAACGGCTTTGGCTTCAAGCTACTGTAGCTATGATGAGATGTCATGAAGAAGCCAACACGCTCAAACCCAATGTTTTGAAACTCAAGGTTTTTTTTAATTCTCCTCTAGACATCCTGGATGGGGTGAATATTGTGTTAAAGTAAGGTAAACCAGGGAAATATGGTAAATAAAAACAACTAATTGTCCAAGATGGCTTGATTTTTAACCTGAATAGTGTTTTCAGGACTTTGGTACCCCAATGGATCATTTACCTGTGCTCTATTATTGTCTTTTACAAAAAAAGCACTAATAAAGACTGAAAATAGATCGAGTTTAGTATAATACTTTATATCAGTGCATTAATGCAATGTCCAGAATGTACTAGACATTTCCATTCTTGTTCCTATCTAAAGCATGCTTGAGGCCAGTATTTCTCTTATTTATCAGCAGTGAAAAGTGTTCCTGAGTTCATTGAAAAGGAAGAGAAGAGTTCTCTTTTTAAAACCGGCTGCTCTCTGATCCATGGAGTGCTTGGAATGCAGGATTTTTGCGAATAAGTCCGGTCTGAATTCTGTCCACAAAGCAGACTGTGGTCGGTGGGACCTCACTACACTATGGATTGAGCTTCTGAAACGCTGCTTTCAAACGTGAGGGACATGCTAAGAGCAGCCAGTGGAGGGAGGTGTGAGAGGCGGGGGTGGTAGACAGAAACAAATAGCTGGTGCAGAATAAGATATAGCTGTAGCAGTGCAGGAAGTGAATGCTGGGTTGATTTAAAGAATTGTAGGTGAAGGAGAAAAAAATGGAAGAAAAAGATTATTATTATTTTTTTTTTTTTTTTTAATGCAGTAAGAAAAAAAGGAGAAATTGAATGTTAGGAGGATTGCATATAAAAACGGACCTGTCATGTACCATACATGCCAGTGATCCACATCTAATTCCTGGGTTGGACAACTGCATATGTGTAAACAGAATAAAGAGATTGAACCAAGGATGTTTTTCTTAGTTCCTTCAAGGTCCAAATCCAAAGCAAGGAGGCAATGACCATGACAAACCAGATCCTGCTTCTTAGAAAGTGACAAAGAGCTCTTCAATGCAGCCAGATCAAGTTATGTGCAATTAAAGGTTGTACAACAAAATAAAATGTAAATATTAGGGGTTGGATGACAAGATATCTATAGATCCTAAGGATATCAAGATAATGATGATGTTAAAATGTCACAAGATGTCTTGTCAGGGAATCTGGTCCATGTTGTATCACGGGGGTGAGGGGAGGTTTGATTTCCCATCAGTTTTCAAGGATCTGGACAAACTCTACCCTCCATTGTTGTTGTTCTTCTTCTAGAAGACGAGATGTAGCAGAGGCATGTTGCTGCCCACACAGGTCAGCAATGTAAGTGTGTGTATGGTGTAGATCAGTGTTTCTCATAGGGGTATGCAATGGCACGACAGGCGTACTTGAGAGAGAGAGATAGAGAGAGAAATTTCCAAATGGAAGCATTAAAAATATGGGGTTTTGTAATGTTTATTGTTTTGTTAAAAATGATTATCATAATAATGATGATAGAAGTGATGTTGATTAGAACAGGAACTGAAAATACAAAGGGCATGGTGGGAGATGGCTAACAATGATTAAAAAAAAAAAAAAAAAAAAAAAAACTGTAGCAATAATTATATTTATTAGCCACTAAATGCTGTTTTATTCCACTTATTTACAAATTCTAAATGTGTGTTATCACTCCTTTATTCCATCAGTATGTTCTATAGTTTTTTTTCACAGTATATTGAGCAAAATGTTCAACCAAAGGGGGTACAAAGGGGGGGCCAAAAAAAAAGTTTGAGAACCACAGGTGTAGACTGTGTGGGTGTTTTTAAAAGAATAAAATTACGTCATGATTAGAGGTTGGGCATTGCTGCAATTCCGGTTCCGATTCTGATTCCTCGTTTCGATTCTTAACGATTTCGAGGCAATTTTGTTGTGCACCCTCCTGAGTATTATATAATATTTTTACATGTGTTGCACTGAGCAAGTTATTATATTTACTAAAGTGAAACCATACTTTAGACCTGCCACTGCACACTACTCATGGTTGCGCAGTAACACAAACACCTCCGATGGATTCTACTTTGTTGGTGTTCAGCGGATTCTTCTCCCGGTCGTTGGACTGGGTATCGAAAGTAGGAATAGAAATAAAAAGAATGTAATGAGTCCGGTAGAATGGGAAGGTTAGTCCTGAGACCTATCGATACTCGATGCCCAACTCTAGTCATGGTGACGAACATATATAAACTGTGTGGTTCTTGTTTCAGACTGATATGAAGAGTCAGTCTCAGCATAATGATTTCCTTTAAGTTTTTGAACTTCAGGAAAGAACGTTTTAGTTGTTTTATTGTTTATTTAATTATATCCAGTTTGAAAATTAAGTTCATACTGAGTTCAAGGTTATAAAATTGTTTTTTGCTTTGTTGTTGTCATTTTTTCCTTTTCAACCGCCAACTATTGACTATAAATTCTTCCTGTGATAGTGCTGCGATACCTTATTTCCATTAGGTACACTGTGTGCATGAAGACAAGAGTGCCAGTCGTTTATCTCACTTCTAGATTGTTTTGTTAGAACCAGTGAGGCAGACGAGTGCATCGCAGCGCACAGAGCAACGTAACCTGGACTTAGTCGTTTATGTCTAAGAAAAACAGACTGATGTGTAAACAAGGCAGGCTCGTATATTTTGGACTTTGACCTCTCATACAGTATATACACTCTATACTGGTATCATTATGAATTCTTCCAAAAAATGTTATTGAATATATCTCGTAAAGAATTATCCAAACTAAAGACACACAGTGTTGAAGCTGCATAAAACCTTCAGCATCGTGGTTGAATGGTTTGCCATTTAAACAAATTGTAGGAGAGCCTGGGCTTTCATTCCCAAGGTGGACATGGGGATATTTGTATGTGGAGCATGTTTTCCTTTTGCTTGCTAAGATTCCTTTCTAAATGTCCTTTCTAAACGGCACTGGCCAAGATTGGTCAAATGTGATAGAGTTGTCAGTTTTTCTTTTTTTGGTCACTGACCTGTATTTTGGTTATTTTATTTTTATTGTGCAAAATGTGGAAGACAATAGTACATTTGAAAGTTCAAAAAGGTAGGATAGGTGATTTTCTCCAGATAATCTTTGATTGAAATGTCCTGACAGAAATTAAGATGTTATGTGCTCTGAAAAAGGAACAAAGAAAACGTGTCATCTGTAGCAGCTGTAAATCTGTAAAAACTTCAACCATTGAAAAAAAATGGTTAATTTTTTTTTTAACCAATCACATCTCCCTATCACTATGTAAGGACAGCCTTACATGAAACTAGTAGTTTGTGTGAAAAAAAAAACAAAAAAAAACAGACTAATTGAGTCATTGTGGATTTTGTTTGATGGACTGTGTGACAGCTGTTGCTCAGAGTCCCCACCCCTTTTGCGGGGCTGGAGCACTGTCTTTTTTACAGTGTATGGTCTGGAGGAGTAGAAAATGGAATTGGTGACTTTTCTGATTCAAAGGTAATTACTGCTGCTTGATTTACATTATGTTTGATTTGTAATTGTTCATGTGAGCGCAGCAGCCTCCGTGTGGGCTGCTATGAGTGACACTGTGTTGTTGCTGCTGCTGCTGCTGAGGTGTGTACACATTGAGAGAGAGAAGCTGCAGTAATATGCTTTTAACAGAGCATGTTGTTGTTGCTGTTGGACTAACATTAGCTTGTTAGCTCCTCTGAGGGAGGGACCTTGGAAAGTTTGGAGGCAGGGCAAGGGAGCAGCGGGGAGAGAGGGGGAGAGAGGGACTTGAGAGTTGCGGACGACACATTTAAAACGGAGATTTTAGTTACGTTTTTAAACATATATAATGATATATAATATATAATGAATCATGCTCACTTTCGAAAATCACCTACCCTGCCTTTAACTTAAAAAAAAAAAAATCAATGTGGGAACAATTTTACCATGTTGAGTCCTCAAACACTTGGAATTAGAGCTGGGTATCATGGCCAATTTCCTGAATTGGTTCTATTTCAATTAATAGGGTTTTGAATCAATTAATTACGATATTGATTGATTTTCCAAATTTTACTTGGATATTAATAAGATGGTTCCAAACTTCTGACTTAAGTTGGGGCATCTTACTCAGCATTCGCCATCTGTCATATTTGCAATGAATACACTCTCACGTTCCAAGGGGATAGTAGTACTGTAGTGTGAGACCACTGGGGTTAGGGTAAAAAAAAAAAGAAAAAATGAATTTCAGCTCCTATGAATCAATTTTGGAAAATGTCAAATCGATTCAAGGTCGATTAAATCTCTACTTGTAGCATAAGTAACATCAAATGAAATTATTTATATTCAAGGTTGAAAGTTCCTTTTTTTTCTGATGTATAAGACTTATGCAAAATAACAATCCACACATCTTAAAAAAGTATTTTCTTGAACGATCCATGTCAAAAGAAGAAGATAAAAAGACAGGGTAAAATCTACAAATTTCAAGCACTTATGCAGTTAAATAGTACATTTTTTTTTTTCTTTCTTTTCGCTTCACAAAACTGTTTAATGACTGCTCTTTTTTTTTCTTATCACTTAATGTGGTTCACAAATGCACCACGTCACCCAGGCTGAAAAGAAGCTCCACTTTGCTTCACTTTTCATTTCTCTTCCCATTTACCACTGAATACTTCTGCTTGGATAGAATGTGCTTAACCTGAGTAAGAAGGACATATGGAAATTAAAGGTATCCAAAGTGAGTCATTAATCCTTCCTCAGCTCCAATGACTTATTTACATCTCTCGGATATCATGGAAGAGGTCTCTGAAGATTGAAGCCTAATCAAGCCTGTTTGACAGATTGACGAGTTATCAGCCCTGAGTTTTTTGATTGATCTGCTCATTTCCTTTTTAGGGGGATTCCTGGCATGGTTTTAACACATGGTTGTGTGCTCTTTTGAAATCAGCAGGATATTTATTAAGAAGGGGCAATCAAGAGAGAAGCTCACCACTTCCACTGGCTTCATTTTCGAGGCCTTGAGATCCTTCTCAAGGATTGATTAGGCTTTCCTTTCCACTCTCTCAATAGGTTTTGGCACCTCTGAGTACCCGATGGGAAGCTCAGAGTGACTGCTCAGCTTTTCATCTCTTGCTTTGCCAAGCCAACCCCTCAGCTTGAAAGCTCTGAAGGTGATTGTTCACATCCTGGCTGAGGTGAATATGCTGGCTTGCTGTGCTTCTCCTCCAATTCTCTGGGATCGTTAGGAGGAAACTGCCTACCACCCAGCTCGCTGTCACATAGATAAAAGAAAAACAGATGTAGATGCGGAGGATGGGTAACAACTTCAGATCCAGTTGCCATAAATGGGTGATCAAAGAGTATTGCAAATAACAAATAGAGGAGCAGAGATTTTAAGATGTTTCATTAATGGAATTTCAACACTGGTATGTATTTAGACCCTTGTGTTACAGTTCTTAATACAGAAGAAAAGAAACAAAATTGTCCATGCTTGGTAAAAAAAGGAACAATAGTGTATGCATATATTTTGAATGAGCTGTGTGTTTACACAAAAAAAGCCCGCAGCCATGATAATGTCTTTGTGACAGTAAAACATGAAGCAGTTCTAGGAGTAAAAGGGAAAAGAGTGCATAATGTTCTGTACAAGGCTTTTTCCAAGTGGATAAAATGACAGTGACTGTGACAATTTGTCTTGACATTGTTCTACTTCACATTGGCTGTTTCCATTTGATGACTCATAATTAGGGATGTAACGATTAATCGTAAGGCAGTTAAAAATCGATTCATAGGTATCACGGTTGATATCGATTTTCTGACAATTGAATCGCAGTACCTTTTTTAACCAGCAGTGGGCGCTATCCGGAAGTTTTGGCGGAGTCTGCTAATACTTTCTTTCTGGCTGCCTTCTACTCTTAAATATGTTAGTAAATGATTCATTACCCCTTTAGCACCGAAAGAATATCTGTAATATTACTTGAATATCTGTAAAAGTCACGTTTTTCTATTAGCTCTGTCTGCTAGCATAGCATCTCTTCTTCACTGCAAGATATCTGCATGCCAACCGACCACTGGGTTACCAGCGCCCTCTGCTGGTCCAAACAAATATGACGTAAATCAGTGCAATGACGGTTTTTTTCCGTCCAAGTCCAATTGTTAAGGCACAAAATACATTTTCAGTTGCACTTTTAAAAGAAAAAGAACTATTATGCAGTTTTGCATTGTTTATTATAGAACCAGAATTTAAATTAATAGGCTTCATTTTCATTTGTATTATTCCTTTTAATTCAAGATTTATTTTTAGTTAAATTGCATTGTTTTGAATAGTTTATCAAGGAATTTTTTTGACAATGAAAAATAAAAGGAAAATAATACAGTATTTTCTAGTTTTTTTTCCCAAAAAAAAAATTTGTCTACAGTCCCATTTTGTAAATGAAAAAATCGTGAGAGAATCGTATTGTGAACCCAGTATCGTGAATCGAATCGTATCGTGAGTTGAGTGAATCGTTACATCCCTACTCAGAATTCTATCACTGGTCCTGAGTTGTCTTCAATGCTTTAAAAAAAAAAAATGTAAAACATATATGTTCCAGCCAGCAAAGGGTTTTTATGAAGCCACAGCTCTGAATGTGCATGTTAGCCATTCACTCTGTTTGTAGTTTATAGCTTCCCCCAAGAAAAGGTTTATACATATTTATGTTCATTTGTAACTTCTATCGGCTTGTTTTACCATTTAACACAGATGCAAACTATCACAGAGCACATATGTCACATCTTATTAAACTGTCTCCATTCCAAGATGGCTATTATTTGTAAATATGACATTTCTCCTGCCTCACACAATAAAACTCTGTACTCCGTTTCCAGATTTAGCTTCTCAGGCTTATTGTCAGGCTAAAGGCCAATTATTGTTTCCTTTCAACACAAAGTTGTTGCTGTATAACAAAGTTGGCAACATTAATATTTGTAAAATTAAGAAATGTAATTCACTATTATGTTATATGTGTCTGTTCAACCCATTTTTTATTTGCAAGGATCAAAACGGATGCTCATCTTAAAATAATTCCTGATTTGTATACAGATGAAATGTTATTGTTTCAACCCAAACAAATTAAAAAAGAAAGAATTATATATTTTTTTCAACCACATCTATGGATGGTTTTGCATGTATGTCTATAGAAAACTATGTGGATTTTTTTTTTTTTTTTTTTTTTTTTTTACAAACTTTGCAAAGAAAAGTCCCGATCTACTTGCTCAATGGATGTTAAAAATGCAGTTTGCTTATTTTGTATTATTTTTATATTCAAGTATTACGTATCCCAGTGGTTCTGAAGTACCCCCTTTCTCTTATTTCTGAATCCAAGTACCCCCTTTGTCCAACTACAACAGTTTACGCAGAATACTTTAAAAACAACTATTGAGCATAATGATGGAATGAACACACATTTTAAAGAATATCATTGTGTAAATAAGTGAAAAGAAACGGTATTTAGTGCAGTGGTTCTCAACCTTTTTTTGGATCGTTGACCCCATTTTGATATCAAGAATTTCTGGTGACCCCAAAGACCTTTTATTTTTAACAGTTAAACTAGATTTATATTTCACAAAGTCAAAGTCTAAAAATCCAGGTGTTTAATAAAAAGAAAAGTAATAAATAAAAAAATAAAAATCTATTTTATTTTTCAGATATTTCAGGTGACTACATTTAAACTCTAGGCAATCCCACATGGGGTCGCAACCCCAAAATTGAAGAAAACTGATTTAGTGGCTCCTGAATAGATATTATTTACTGTATATAGATTTCTGGTCATCTCCCACCTGGGGTGGGACCAAGACTGACACTTTATTTGTTAAATTTCCACTCTCTCTCTCTCAAGTACCCCCTGTAGTGCCATCGAGTACCCATATGGGTACACATACCCCCATTTGAGAAAAACTGTACCGGACAACATAATGTGTCAAGTATGTTCACTGACTAAGCCTTTTGCAATACAAAGTACAGCTTTTATCAGTAAAAAAAACACATTTTACATAACGGTTTAGCAAGTATAAAATAAACACGTAGAGGTGGATATGCTGACATATAGAGGACTGGGATTTGTCTTTGACTTGTGGAATGTCTTTCATTGCTCACTCGATGCCAATATTGTTGATCTTCGATCGTCCTCTTCTGCTGACTCGTACAGATAAATACCTAATTTCCCATTCTCAGTAAGAAGTTTGTCTTAAGGGCAATGCATTTAATTTGCGCAAACACTCTTTACCTTGGTTTTAAATTGATCTAAGAACAAAAACATCAACAAATAAAACATGCCCGTCGCTTTTTCTGAACCAGCTCTTTTGGTAACAGTTAACTGCTTCACCTTGTTCCACAGCATCATTTGCTACAAAACTACATCAAACAAAGACAGGTCGTATAAAAGCTAGTTTAGAAAGTATAAAACCAATTTGCACAGGCCTCATTTTGTTAGAATCCTCTGCTGTTCTGTTAATATGTCAGTATTCATTTGCAATGACAGCAGAAAGCACATGAGGCAAGTTGGGCAGAGCCATAGTTTTTAAATTGTATGCTGAAATACTCATCTGAATTTGCAGCCAGACATAGGAAATGCAAAAGCAAATAATGAGAAAACCAAGATGTCACCTTATGAACGTGGCTGTTACCAGTATAGTAGTACTATTACTAGTCTAGAAAACAGATGGAAAAAGAAAAGAATGAAAATGGGAGTTAGCGTTGCCAGATACACCTGATAATTTCCTGCAAAAGAACTGTGAAAATTTTACAAAAAGAGTTTCAACACGTGCCCATTTATGGTTAGTCCCAGTAATGTAACTGCTAGTGATGTAACTGCCTTGATTGAATTTTTGCCCGTGAAATAGAGTTCCACCCAATAGGTGAAAACCCACTCACTTTAGAAACACTGCAATTGGCGTGACATACAATATCTAGCTTAAATTACTGCAGACAACATGAGCTGCCTCATTCTGTCTGTATGATCGCTTGCACCCATAAATTGATGAGAAAAAAGGTTTTGAATAGTTGGCTGTAATTGTGCAGGGATAATACTGCAATAGATGTGGACTCGGGGGAGATGGTGCTGTTTAGCAGCTATGCTCTACTTAGCTGCAGCAAATGAATTACACTGTATAAGCACAGTCACTTTCAAAACATTGTTGATGTAATATTGCGCTATTATGACAATTTAGTAGAATTGGAGTTTTGGTCAAATACATTATAAGAAATATTCACTTAAGTTCAAGATGAAGCAGTGTTAGTATGACCTTTTATTCAGCTTCAGAAAATGATCTATTGTACTGACAATACACAACTGTGGCTATATCCAGAGGTGTAGAGTACTGATTTGTTCTACTCAAGTAGAAGTACTGTTACTTGAATGAAAATACAAGTAGGTCATGCATAAAATACTCAAATACAAGTATAAAGTAGCTCAATTAAACAACATTAATTTTTGGTAATAAATCTTGCCACGGTTTGGTTGCGTACAATAAACATCTCATGTTTAAACTTAAAAAGGAAAAGACCAATGCTTGCATGATTGGAACTTCATTTATTTTACACTAAGGCATCTGTATAAAATAAAAGGTATGTCAAAATGTACATTTAATATTTTAAACAAAAGCGTGGTGCGCTGGGTCCTTGGCTCCTTGGGGCTTTCTCGGGTGTGTATGGGGGGGCGATGGCTGCCTCTCGGCTTGGGATCTTGGGGGCGTTCGGGGGACTGCTTGGCCGTGGGGTGGTCGCCGGGGGCCCTTAGGCTGCCTGCTCTTGCTGCTGGCCTGACTGCTTCTTCGGGCCCGGGGGCGGCTCTTGGGTTTTGCAGTGGCGGGTACTTGGAAATACATTTGTCATGGATGCACTGGCCTTGGGCTGTGGGATAACACTCATACTGGGCTCAACCTTAGACACGTTGTTCCCAAATACCTGTTTTATGGAATTTCCACTCACCTCTTCCTCTGTTCACAGCCACCACCATTATTCCTAAACCACACACTGGTCACCAAACTGGCTTGACAACACAACAATAAACACAATATACACAACCACAATTTCACATCGCATCACTTAAAACTATTCCTCACCCATTCCATATCCTATCTTGTATCCCTCTTCCCTGCTAACTTCCCCACCCCCCTCCAACCCCTCACCTTGGTGTAACACTGCCCTCTCTTTTTTACATCCTCCCTTTAATAAAGTATTTCTTACCCTTCCCTAGGGAGGGCTGGTGACGGTCACAATTATGCAATGAAATAAATAAATTTATTTAATTGCAATAATAAAATATGCATTGCTGTCAAAAGATTGCACTTCTTGTAGTGTTAACCTTCGAAAGCATGTGCAGACAAGGTAAAAAAAAAAAAAAAAAAAAAAAAAAAAAAAAAAAAAAAAAAAAAAAAAAAAATATTTTAAACAAAAAACAAACAAGTCTCAGGCTCTAAATATAGCTATGTTTATGAACTATAAAACAGTGTCATGCCATTTGAGCCATGTGGGTAAAAAAATAATAGGTAGAAACCCCAACCTGAACTGAAGAAATTGGTAAAATAACCGGCGGCTATTTTGGCGCAGTACATTAGGTTTAATCCAATTGGTCAGCTATGATGTGATGCATTTCATGGTTGTCTGGTCATTTCAGTTTAGTAGTTTCACAATGTCTGTTGATCATTTTAAAACAAAAAAATAATGATTTACTCAATAATTAGGTTGGGTGTAGAATTGAATGAATTACTTTACTTTACTCAAAAAAGTACAAGTACCCACTACCACACCATCACAAAACATTGAGGCATTGTGGGCATGTAAACTCCATTACTGATTATTGTGCAAAATATCAATTCACCAAACACAAATAATCAAATCAAAGTTGACAATAATTCACAGCTCAGGATTCACTCTTCGGTTTGGGTGTGCAAAACATGCATGGAAATAATATTTCAGACAAAAATCTAATGAAAAATGTTTATACTTGTAAGATGTGAAAAACTGTGAAGATTAAGCAACACTTTTTTACCCTCGGAATTGCATATCACAACATTAATTAGCTTCTCCAAGTCAGTCACCTTTGACACGAGGGAATGGGAAACTGGTTAGACACGTCAAGCAATCAATCATAGCAATAGGCTCCTAGAGCTCCCCACTGGTACGTATCTCATGTTAAATTATCTCGATGGAGAGCGTTTCCTGACAGATGTCAGTCTAATTAAGTGTTGCAGCTCCGGTTAGTGGGCTGCTTGCTTGGCTCCGTGCTGCCCTTTGAAGCTTCATGTCATTGCAAAATAAACTCAAACTAAATCAAGGCTATTCCCTATTCTAGTCATGTTTTGTAGAATGCAGAAGTCAGTCATACCACGCAACAGATTTAGCAAAATGCCAGTAAATAGTGTAGATGAGTCAGTGACGTGCAGCCAGGGTAGGCAAGGTAGGCAAGGGTGAATTGATATTTTGATTATTTGTTTTAAATATAATATAATTATAAATAATTAATATTTTTTCATTTCCGATAGCCTACAGTCCCAATAAGTTCAAAAGTGTCACCATTTTGTGCTTTTCATAGACCAAATGACTAAACATCCCTATTTCCTGGTACGGCAGAGACACTGCACAGTTTCACTCCGCTGTAAGGCAGGAGGAGGACACACCCCCTCCCAAAAGCACATTGCTGCTCTGCCTCTGTTTTTATGTGTTTGTGCATGCTCAGTCAGTTCCCCAAGATGACAACCATTTACATAAAAAGGCAGCTCTCTACGCTGCCTTTGGACGTAACTGCGGTATGCTAAATGCTATATGTACATTCACAGTGCATTAGTGAATTGATAAAGTGTGGCCGCTGCTATGTTTTGTAGCTAGTGGGTGGGATAACACTGCAGGAAGGATAGAGAAACTTTCTTTTGAGGAACAACAGCTTTTAAAAGATGGGAGACCAACACCTGAGTTACCAGACCTTTAGCAAAGGTAAAGTCAGAAAATGTTTCGTATTTTCTACAATGAAAGGTACAAAAGGAAGGACTGGCTTTGTGGATGCGCCTCACTGAGGCTGTTCCAACAACAGATGTGCTGCCATATCACAAGATATATCCTGTTGGGAGAGTATGAAGGCTATATTAAGTAATTGTTTATGTTTCTTTAATGGTGTTTTACGATGTTGATTTTGTTAGATGGCTAAATACTTGTTCAAGTGGATCTTGTTGGGTTTTTTTCTTTCTTAGAATGAATTTTATGTTTTTAATAAGCGCATTGAGATGACTGTTGTAAATTACACTATACAAATAAAGTTGAATTGAATTGAATTGAATTAACACTTGCCAGCAGAAACATTGGTGGTCTCTATTTGCAACGCTGCCTACCCTACCCTAGTGCTCACAGTATGTCACTGATATGAGTAGTAAAAACTAGGGCTGTCACTATAACGAGTTAATTGGGATTAATTAATTACAGGAAAAAATAACCCGCTAAAAAAATAATGCTGTTAATTGTGCAGAACCTTTATCATTTCAAGAGTTCCCGGTATACCCATAATACTGATGCACAGACAACAATACCTAGACTGCCTAGCTTCTCAGCTTTGTTGGCAGTAATTTTGGCTCTTCAAAACACCGGATGAAAAACAAAAGCCCACTTGTGTGCAAATTGTGCAAGAAAGAGTTTGCTGCTCACCTGTGCTTTGCAGCCTCAGCTACCACCTCAAAGCTAACCATGTAGCAGCTATCCCAGACAGCTAGCACGAAAACTAGGACAGTGGTAGTTGCAACATGCTGCTAGCACCCCGTGTCTCCAATCCACACTGGACAAGATGACAGGATTCAGAGCCAAAATGAATAAGTCCATGACTGACAAATGAACAAATCACTGGATAACTATTGAAAGTGTCTAGAGATACGTTAAACGTAGTCATAGCCCGCGGGACAATGGGTACGTTTCCGGGCCTTTTCATGTGTCTGTGCTTTCACTGTGTCAGGATGGCCAAATGCTCTCAAGGATTCTTCCATCCGCTAATGTTGGTTCGAATCCCACTTTTGACATATAAATGTTTTCATTTTAACATATTAATACAGTAAATTCCACCTTTAAAAATACACATACAAAAAAAATTACATTTTAGGGTTAGGGACAGGGTTAGGGGTAGAGCTAAAATAAAAGCGTTAGCGGGGTAGCTAAAAATAAATATGAGCTAAAACACAACTGACAAAATTTTAAGTCATGTGGTGCACCTGTCACGTGATCTAAACTGGCCAATGAGGGGCGCTGCGTATGTAGAGAGTAGCAGTCTATGGATACTGTACATTTAAGGTATCCATAGCCACGGCCATAAATATTATTATCTGATGGAAATAAAAAGCAACAAGTTTGGTGTTCAATAATTGTATTGCTCAGAAAAGTGTTCTTACTGTTTATAATATGCTAACTTAATAGCACTACATATGGATCTGATGTTTTATTTCATTTGTATTTTCTATTATTTGAGGAATTGACAAAAGTACATTTCAATATTCCCTTCTGATGGTGTAAACTAAAGGTGACAGCAGCCCTTGGGACTATAGTCTCACATACTGCATCTGTTCAAGTTTGTTAAAAACAATACATTACATTATAAAACCACTTTGTTATATATCAATCTTTCGATATGTCACAATAATTCAGATTCAAATTCAGAATACTTTATTCATCCCTTAGGGGCAATCCAGTTTGCAGTAGTATAATGTGATTAATTTAAATGAAAATACCTCAAGTTGAGGGCTTTTCTCAGCAATTTTTTGCTGGGATTGAAAAATAGATTAATAAGATTCATTAATTACAGAGCATAATTAATAAGTTCCATTATTTTATTTATTTTTTTAAATCTTTTAACATCACTAGGAACAACTGTATTTTTTAACAAGATCTGTGTAATAGCTATATATGACATTTTTTTAGAATTCAAATAGTTTTGAAATTGATTGCTGTTGTTTTACAAGCACCTCCTGCCTCTGCTCATACCCACACAAGATGGCACTGCTTGGCAGGGTTGGGGTCAATTACATTTTTCAATTACAATTATGGTTTCAATTACCCATATTTGATTACAATTCAATTACGATTACAGTGACCCGCATTTTTTCCAATTACAATTAAATTACAATTATTTTCTGTCCTCAGAAAGTCCATTATAATTACATCCTCAATTACTAAAGTTCAATTACGATTAATCACAATTACTGAGCCTGAATTAAATAATGTCATAAAAGTTAACTTTCCTCTTGTGTTAGCTTTCTGTTAGCATCTCTTATGATAACGGGTCCTAAATCAGCTGTAAAATACACTAAAAACAAATATCTATCATTTAATTCCTTTTTTAATATCTTAGTTACATTGTTAGGCTTAATAATCAATGAAAATATAGGCTTTAATATTTTTGGTGTGGTATCTGAGCCTTTGTTGTGTCAGTATACCCCTCGATTTTTTTTTTTTAAATGGTAAAATGTGGGAAAACTTAATATGAAACATTTTATTAACTGTAACTACATATGTGTTGAACTGTACATAGGACTGAAACATGGTTCCCCAGTTTTGCGTTAAATTATATTTTTATATTGTAATGGCAATTACAGATTGAATTATCTAAACTCAATTCCAATTAAGACAGCAACAGATTTTTAAAATTACAATTACAATTACGGCATAATTGTAATTAATGATCAATTACGCAATTACAATTATAACTGACCCTAACTCTGCCACTTGGCCACGCCTCTCCAAGGGCGATGATGACGAGTCTATGTAAATGACCGACTCCAATGGTAGAACAGGGTTATTTCTCCTCCTGGCTGCTATACAACGACCTTTACTGAAAAGAAAATAACATGGCTAATCCTCTAGTATGATATATGATATTTTACTTTCATACTGCTTGCAATTAAAATTCACTACAGGTATCCTCTGAATACAAAAATGTAGACAGCAGAAATTGTAGGGCAACCCATCAATCAAACCAAGCCTGTAGATGGAAAGAAAGGGTAAACTACAGTGTGGGCGGGGTTTTGCCTGTCAGGCACAATAACTGAGAAGATGACACGAACCACCATTTTTCCTTGGATGCTTATTATTTCAATTACTGACCAAGGGAAATATCTTGTAGTTTGATCTGATCTTACAGCAAAGCAATGCTAAACTTGATATTGCTACATGATTTGACTCTTTAGTATGTCTACGTTTAATGCAGGAGCTGGGTTACCTCAAAGGGTTCTAAGAAGGAAGGATATGGCACTGCAAGAATTATATATATATATATATATATATATATATATATATATATATACTGTATATATTATATTATATATAGAATAGAACATTTAAAGAAAGCAACACATAGATAGATAGATATATACAGTATATATAGATAGACAGATTGATAGATAGATAGATAGATAGATAGATAGATAGATTGATAGATAGATAGATAGATAGATAGATAGATAGATAGATAGATAGATAGATAGATAGATAGATAGATAGATAGATAGATAGATAGATAGATAGATGTATAGAGGTATAGATGTATAGATAGATAGATAGATAGATAGATAGATAGATAGATAGATAGATAGATAGATAGATAGATAGATAGATAGATAGATGTATAGATATGTATAGATAGATGTATAGATAGATATAGATAGATAGATAGATAGATAGATAGATAGATAGATAGATAGATAGATAGATAGATAGATAGATAGATAGATAGATAGATAGATAGATGTATAGATGTATAGATGTATAGATAGATAGATAGATAGATAGATAGATAGATATACATAGATGTATAGATAGATAGATAGATGCTAAGAGTAATTCTGCCATTGTATTCTGGTAGAAAGCACTAAGCTGTCTATACGTGCACTGTATGTAAAGTCACTCCTTTCTCTGATATCAAGCAGTGCAGCTTATAGTCACCATGAGAAAGAAGAGACGCTGACAGACAATCTCAGCTTCAATGATCTCTTGCATCCATGTCAGCAGACTGATGAGCATATGTGCAAAGCTCTCACAAACATCCGTCAGTCACATTTAGAATATGGTTTGGATTTAAGTGGCACCTGTGGTCTCAGGTGGGAGGGTGAAAGGAAGGAGTCTGGCAACATGCAAAGGAGAGAAAGCCTGAGGTGACATATTATATTGAAATGCTGGGTTGACAGAGTAGGACTGGAACGAATGGTGACTGTTTCTTTTCTTCACTGAATGTCTGGATTACAGACATCTGACAGAAAGCTAAAGGCTTCTCATTTTCAGTGGCCTAGTAATCTTTGCTTTTTGCTCAGTTACAAATTCAAATGTGCAGACAGAGAAAAGTGCATTTAAGTTTGAACTGCTCTTGAAAAACATTCTGGGAGTTCAAAATGTGAATATGTTTGTATATTTTACAAGTTCAAAAGGAAGTGTACAAAATTCATTTTGCTCACTAGATAAAAGCTTGTAACTTTCCCCATCTTTTAGTGAGCGACTAGCTTTTCACACCATTCTAGTTCCATTTTCAAAACTGTAATAGGAATGGAAAATAGACTGTTGTTTTAATGTTGTGTCTAATAAACAAATAAGTCTTTTTAATTGACCTCGATTCTCAGGTTTTTTCTCAAAGTCAGGGATAGATCATAGGTCACAATACAATACAATATATCCCGATATTAAAGGTGCAGTCCGCAACTCATAGATCCCTCCCTCCCCGCTGCTCTTGCCCTACTTCCAAACTTTCCAAAGTCCCTCCCCCAGAGGAGTTAACAAGCTAACGTTAGTCCGACAGCAACACCACAGTAATATAACATGCACTGTTAAAAGCATATTACTGCAGCGCTTCTCTCTCTCAATGAGCACACACCTCAGCAGCAGCAACAACACAGTGTCACAGCACCTCACATGGAGGCTGCTGCACGCACATGAACAACACATGCACCACAGAGTTCTAGTGTAACAATTACAAACATAATGTTAATCAAGCAGCAGTAATTACCATCTTCTACGCCTCCAGACCATACACTGTATAAAAGAGCCTGTCAGACAGCCATCAAACACAATCCTGGCTCTTTTTGCTCGGCTGTGGTGCATTCTGGCAATCTGCCAAAGGCAGCAAGAGCAGCGGGGGGGGGGTGTTTTTTCACACAAATTAGTAGTTTCATGTAAAGCTGTCCTTACATAGTGACAGCTTTAGCAAATTTGACAAAAAGTCACTTTTATAAGAGTTGCAGACTGTTAATGTTTGTTAATATATGACTTTGGAAACATCTAATCTGTGAATGCCTCCACATTCATGAGAACATTATGTATGAAATACATTTCGTTAGCATATTTTACACTCAAAACATTGGCTTTAACATGCCATGTGCCAACAACCTAAAATAACATACAATCTGCCTGTGACTTTTAAACCAACTTTGACTTTAGTGCAACTTAACTGAGGTATATGCATAGAACAACAAATAAATGCAGAAAGTTAGTACTTTCTTTTTAGATTTTATTGAAAAAACACAAGCTGGTCAACATGCCCAGGTTTAAGCGCACTTCCTTGTACAGTTACAATGTCTCCTGCAGTGGAAAAGACTTTTCTGGTTAAATGAAGGTTAAAAAATCAAAATAGATGCATTTTGAATCGGACCGAGAATTGCGCGACATAATATCGCAACATATCGCCAAATCAATTTTTTTTTTCCCAACGTCCTTAATATCTCTAATCATGTTGTGTGTTTTTGGTGTCATTTCCGTGTGTTATTTAAATTATTCTATATCAGTGTGTGTGTTTTTGGTGTCATTTCCGTGTGTTATTTAAATTATTCTAAATCAGTGTGTGTGTTTTTGCTGTCATTTCCGTGTGTTATTTAAATTATTCTATATCAGTGTGTGTGTTTTTGGTGTCATTTCCGTGTGTTATTTAAATTATTCTATATCAGTGTGTGTGTTTTTGGTGTCGTTTGGTTGTTTCTGATGTCGTTTCTATTTGTGACGCTGTTATTTTTGTGTATTTTGTCATGATCTTGTGCATTCTTTGTGTATTTTGCACACCTGAGATACAAGTTAGAAAGATATTCACAGATTCCATGTTCTTGCGTTGAGACCTCATGATTAACTCGCAGCACAAGCACAATCTGTACCTCTGTAATCAGTGGAACACAGACAACATACTACAGAGCTGATTGATAGCTTACGCTGCCGTTGGCACACAACTAAAACCTGTGTTCATTGGTGCGAGAAGGACTTGAGATGAATCCGTGTAAAATGTAGGTACTCTTAGAAAGCCCTGTAGGACAGTTCTTCCTTGGTTCTGTCATCACATTTGTAAAACATTGTTTGATATTGACAGAGCCGTTTCTTGCTTTATTCTTAGGTTTTAACTACACAGCTGGCTTCATGTTTTGCTTGCTGGTTTTTGTTTATTTAGTGTTGCAACCCGAAACAAATGACAGGTAAAAATATACCAATAACCTTGACTTTTCCAAGTGTTTAAACATAAACAATAAGACAACCTTATTGTAATTATATTAAACTGAATTGTATCAATGGAAAAAGTGCTTTTGTAAGCTGCGTTAACATTTACAGGAACATGCATTCTTTAATAGGGTGTAATGTGCTACAGATTATCTGGAACATTCCAATAAACTGTTTAAATACAGTTTGCATTTAGCAAAAATATAGCCCTGCTTATTATTTGATTTTTTACATTATTTTATAATAAAAGACCTGCATGAAACTGTCTCTCCTATAATAGTGACAACATGGCTGCACATTATTACAGAATGTCATAAGGCAATGTATGGCAATAGAACAAATAATGCCAATATCACAGATAGCAACCCTTTCCAACCCATAATGGAGAAAATGAACAACTAAATCTAGCCAGTAGTTGAGAACTGGTGGTGTGAATGATGCAGCTATAGAGTCAGTGACACTGGGATCAAAGAGCACCCATGGTTACAGTGGCAATTTAATCATGCCAATCTATAAAGTGTCTAAATCAAAACCTAGCGACAAAATATAGTCATGATGATTCCCTATTTTTTTGCTGTTTTATTGTTTATTGTTTTCCAGAAACGTACTCTCTCTCTTGCACGTCTCATTTGTGAGTGAGTGGGTGTTTGACCTGTAATTTTCTCCATTTTCAGACATTTCTTTTAAGATTAGATTAGTCTTTCACATGTTCAGTGGTCTTCTACAAACACCTTTTTTAACATTTTGTCAACTGTGATACATCAATAAAATCACACAACTATCCCCAGTTTTCTCTCTGACATGGAGTGCAAGACGACATGAAAATAATTACTTTAAATAAATTGGTTTATTTGTCAGGACCAGCACATTGTTAAAAAAAATACAATGGGCAGTTTGTGGCTTGTTATACCAACTTGAGTTTGATCTGATTGTACGGACAGTATTTTAATACATGCTTGATACTATTCATTTTGTTTGAAATTCCTACATTTTCCATCTCGAGCTGAACTACAATCAGCAGGAACATAAAGGAATGCAGTTGTGTAGGTGGTTGCACTGACAGTCTTGTGTACAATGCCGAGAATCCATTTGCCTCTCTCCCTCCTCTCACCATCGCCCTGTTTTTGACCTTGTCATATAATGGAGTTGTGGCGCCGTGTCATTTAGGATCAAACAGCATTCCTTCTTTATGGTGCTGCTGCTGCCTGCCTGTCTATGGTATTGCTAATCTCACATCTCCGAGAGCACATCTCTTGCACTTGACTGCCTTTGCAGCATCACTGTATAGGATAGTGGGAAACTGAACATCTAAACAGCAGCCAATCTGACACAAACATCACTTTGGTATCCATAATGTCAAGTAGGGAGGAGGAAACTTCCACTTAGTGTTACAGAGTAATTGTTATTTAAAAGTATCAGGTGTCAAAGTTAAATTCTTTTTTATAACAACCTGTGTGATAAAAACTAACTATCCGTGTTATTGAGCTGATAATAGCCCAGCAAGTCATTAGATACACAACGTCAAAATGTCTGATTCATCTCATCTCTGCGTACTCATTATACATATAACAGCAAGCTAACTCTGAAGAAGCATTTTGAAATTATTGGTGGACAAACTATTGTTAATAATTAATATTATTATTACATTTATTACACCAAGGTAACCACAGGAAACTGCAAGACTACTCCTACAAGTAGTAATAGGTGGAGTTTGAGATTATTGCCTGGGAAGGGGGGGGGAATTATAGACTAAAATAAACGGACGACGCACACTCACGTTGAAGTTAAGCTTTTATTTGTAGAGCTCCCCCTGCTGACTGGCTGCAGTATAAGTCATAAATCCCGCCTCCTCAATGATAACGGATGGGATGTGGGTCAAACTGTAAAATTCAAATACTCGTCACATAATTTGTTTCCCAAACCTAAACCCTGCTGTGATCATTTGTTATCACCCTACGTTGTGTTCAAGTGCTCATTTTTCTGTGAAGTTTGTTTTTAAATACGTTATTTGTGCACGCCCACTGGTAAGAACACAGCATTTGTCACATGCATGCACACAGCTGCTGCAGAAGCAGACCTCAGCTCATTGCTTGTAATGTGTAGAAATGTTGTTGTCTCATGTCTCATTCAGCAGTAAGTAAACAATAAACTTTACCATTATAGATGTTAAAAAACGTAACCAAAAACTGTGTTTTAACTCTGTCAGCGGTGACGCACTTTCAGTGTGAGCTCATGCATGCGAGGGGTCGAGTACGAGCAGGGAGACGTTTGTTTTTTTTCCAGTGGTCGAAGTTATTACAGATTTACAGCTGCTCCAGTTGATGGAATTTCTTTGTTCCTTTTTCAGAGCACATAAGATCTTCATTTCTGTCAGGACATAAAGACAATTTAAACTAAAAACTTAAAAAGTGTATCTGGAGAAAATCGCCTACCCTAGCTTTAATGTTCTTATTGTTCTTTATGCTTTTAAAGCATTTGTTGTAAAACACACAGCTTGATTTGTTTTTTAAGGTAACCACTATATTAATGATTACATTGTACTTTAATCTAACACAATACTAATCAATTTTATTAATTGATTATTTTATTTTACATTGTATTCGTTAGGGATGTCTTGATACCGAGGCGTTTATTCATAGTCTAATGTTAGTAGCTTTGTAAATACACATGAACATGTTGCAAATGAAGTTGAAAAAAAGGAAGAGCCATGTCAGACCTGTGGATGTTTTTCAAGAAGAACGAGAGTGACTGTGAAACTCTCACATTAATTAATTTATTTTTGTGTGTGTTCCAACACAATTTCCTCATTCTTTTCCTGCTGCTTAGAATGAAAACAGGCTTCAAATAGAAAAAAGGCACAGTGACCAGTGTACTGACTTGAGTGATACAAAATGCTGTGGTACAGCTAATATTTAAGCGTTAATTAGGATCAGGGATGGGGAACTAGTACGGATTCAAGGTTTGGGAAAGAATAAGTTAATTCATTTACATCACAATTCCACAATCCCTGTATGACTGAACCACTGAAACAACCCTGGAAAGCTGAAATAACAACAATACAGTTTTAACGCTGGACGTGCTGTCACTGTCTGTTCTTGATAACATGGAGTTCAAACATTTTGCAGTCCCTCACTAATGTTATGGTTTAAGTGACAGAAATTTAACGTTGTGACTTTTTTGTTAGCCAGCTAGCTGCTGTACTAACAGACTAGTGTCTAGGTTTTGTTTGTTTTTACATCCCCAAAAGCAGTAGCTGGTCTGTGATGTAAGACTATATATTCATGACAGTTGCAAAGTACAACAAACAGATTAAATATGACGTATAAACAGCACACAGAAAAAAATAAATATTACCAACATAAAAGACAATAACCAAAGCATAAACAATATATAACAAGATTAACAAAAATACTCACAACATAGAAATACAAAAAAAAATAAAAAAATAAAAATAAATAATTCCTGTTTGCAAAATTTTTAGGTATAAAATTATGCCATAAATTACATATTGGGATTCAGTACACAATACGTAATGACATTTTATAATAATTCTTATTCTTGATTGAAGTATACATGCTTGAAATCAAAAGCAGTGGCAGGGAATTCCATGCCACCATTGCCTTATAAGGCTCCATTCTCTGTGTTTGATTGGAGCGACAGACAAATAACACATAACAACTTGTTTGTTTGTGGCCTTTTTAGGGACTTTCCACAAAGAAATGGTGCTCACTTTAAACCAATTCTGATGTTACATGAACATTAATATACACGTGCTAATTATTTTTGATAGAAAAACTGTTTAAACAAAATATAAATATACAGTAAAACATTGTGTTGGACACAAAGCCAAGAAATGTGGTTGGGCCTAAGACTGTAGTTCATCGCAACTTTCTGTGAAGGTGACCTGGAGGTGATGAAACCATTATATACAGTAAATGAATAGTGGAGAGACAATAACACAGAAGTAATAGCAGCCCATTAGCCAAATTTATAGAAAGTATATAGGAAATAGTTGGATTGCTAGTGTTGGTCTCACTCTCTCCTAATGGTCTTGGTTTTATTTTCCTGCCCTGATATCACAGGAGCATTAATAACAGCAGTGGAGACACTTTAATCGATAATATAACCTATCTAAGTGGCAATATTTATACCAAGATGTCTTTACTTTAATGAGGACATTTTTTTTTCTTATTCACAGTAGCAACAATTAAACTGAATATCAGCCTGGCATCATTGTCTTTTTTCAACCAAGCCTGCAGCACCATTTAATGGAAAACAGATTTATCGTAAATGGTTTGTTACCATGGAAAATATTTTATTGCAGATTTATCTACTGAACTTATTTTTATCTCACTATTTAATAGTCTTAAGGTCTACATTAGGATTCAAGGAATATATAAAACAATGTATCAATTACTATCCACCCATCCATCCTCCTCCATTCATCTAGCCATTTTTTTTTATTTGCATTAAACTGATTTAAACAATGTGAGAGCATGGGAACTTTAACTTTATAATTCTATGATAAACATTTATTTTAACTACTTACACGTCACAATATTTGCCTTTATTTATTCAAAACTTGGCCTGAATAAGGTTGGGAATGGTGTAAAAATTATTCACTGTTATTTTTTAATTCCTCCTCCAGCAATGCTTCTTTTCAGCCGGTTTGATGAAGCAACCTCCGAAGGGTGTATTCTAGGTTAGACCCAGAATCTAATGGGATACAGTTCAACACCTGAAAACTGAAAAGCTTTGCACCTTAAAGTGAACTTCTCAAAACAGGTCAGTTTTCTTTTGGCAGCATTAAGAAAATGAAAGTTGGACGTCAATTACATGCACACATTACCCAAAGCCTGCACACTATGTCCTTGACTCACTTCTTGCTCTGTGTCTCTTTCTGTTTTGCTATTGAGCAAGTGAAACTTTTTTCAAGCATTAATATTACTAAAATAAATAGTTTAGCTGAAAAAGTTTGTCAAACATAATAGGCCTACGAGGACTTGCAGATGGATCTATTGGTTAGCCCATGGGTCTCACAGCAAGAAGGTCCAGGGTTCAAGCCTCAGAGTGCACCCTTAGGTCCTTACTATGTTGAGTTTGCATTTTCTCCCCGTGCTTCCAAAGGTTTTCCCTCATTCATAAACATGACTGCAAGGTCGTTTGGAGTCTTTAGATTTCGTGCGAGTGTAAGTGGTTGAATGGATGGAATAGGCCAGTGGTGTCAAACTCATTTTAGTTCAGGGGCCAAATACGGAGTAGTGTGCTTTCAAGTGGGCCACAGAAACAAGTTCAACATCATTGTGCCCTAGTTTACATTGTTACATTGTTGTACATACATGACAAAATATGTAAGAATCCGACAATATCCAAGAAATAAGTGACATATATCAGTCCCAAAAGACTTTACATTTCCCAGATTTTGTGACCAATTTCTATTAAATTAAGGGAAATGTTATGTCATAATTTGAGGAAAATTGAAGGATTCTGTAAGAATTTTGAATTTTTTCAACTGTTTAACAAGAAAAATAATGTACACCCTCGGTTGCCAAATTGTGATAGGGGGGTACCTGAATAAAAATTGAAAACAGCGTTTTGACACATGTGAAAGAGGCGATAAAAGAAAATAGATTAAATCTACATGTCCAGACATATTTTTAAAAAAAAAGCAAATTAAAGGCTGAACAATGAAATGATTGACTGCATTTTCTATGGCTTTTTTTTAAATACAAAATCCACTATTTTAGGATACCTCAGGTATTGGTAGTACTGATATTACACCTTGGTTATAGCACATTATTCTTGCTTCAAAAAATGTTAAATGTCACGAAGACTCCAAAGTGTCACCTAATTTGACAAAAAAAAAGTCTAAAAAATTTATTTATTTATTTTTTGAACAGCAGGTAGGATTTTTTCAAAAGATCTCAGACACTAGCTAAAGCCTGTGACCACTTACTGCACACTGTATCTTGAGACATACAATATGCATCAACTCATCACAGCTGAAGGCAGGCAGCAGAAGGGTTGGCTAACCTTCATGCATCTGTGTGATAGAAGCCAAAGAGCCTGACATAGAGCCAGGACTCCAGCTCTTCAGGGAAATCCCTTAGTTGAGTATGTGGGCACATGAAAGCCTGCTGGTTGCTGATAAAGGCCTTTTTCTGTGCTTAGGGTCCGGTCCCACACTCTTTTTGCATCCCGTTGGAGAATCCCACCAGGCACGTGATGATTAACTCCGAGGGGAAAGGATGAAGAGAGAAGAACATGAAGAGAGGCTAGAAGAGGTGGAGAGTGAAGAATGTTTCTGCAATCAACTAAAAATGTCCCATCAGGGTGTAATGGCTGCTTTTGATGGTATAACAACAGGCTGCTGCTTTGATGTGGGACATGTCACATTGAGCTGCATTTGCCCGCAGTGTGAACGGGACCTTAATTCTGATTATACCTGACTCAAAACAGCTTGCGATGCAACAACTGGTGGGGTTGCCACATACCAAAGTGGTATTTGATCATTAGTTGAAAATATGCTTTAATTCTCTCTCTATGTATGTCGCTTGGGTAAGTTATTTAAAATCCACTCTTCCAGGTAGGGGCCGAGGGATTATCCTTTCACCAACCCAATCTCACCTGGGTTATATAACGGTGCACACATCCAGCAGCCAGGTCACTGTGTCGTCATCCACAAACAGCAGCCCATGCATCCCATTGGGAATGTAGGATCATCAGCTGCATACTTCTGCGAGGTCCAGTATTATATTCACCCATTATCCAATTGTTCTCAGAACCATAACAACATAGTATTTGAGGATCATTTTTCCAACCCTGCCTGCTTTCTAAAGTATTAGCCCTCTGAAAAGTCACTTTCACTGCCGATCCTAAAAACAGGCCATTTTTGGACCTTCATGCATATGCTGCTTCAGCGTGTGTGTTGATCACAGCAGCAGCAGTAAATCATTAACAGTCACTTCCTTCTCCTCCTCACCTCTTCTGACCACAGAAATAGTCAATTTAAGATGATAGTACATCTTTTTGTCTGACCGCTGCGTCACATTGTGTCACAAACACGTCAGATCACCTTGTGTCAGAGGCGATAAGAAGGTGGTATAACGGCTGCTAAAAGTGAAACTGATTGTGAGAGCTCGTGCTGCACAGCAGGAAAGTAAACTCTCAACATTCAGCTGTTTCAAACACTCACATGAGCTGCTACGTCGCTTTCTTGTCCTTCTCAACTCTTCTGACCACAGGAATAGTCCTTTTAAGACGATAGTCGATTGTTTTTCCAACCAGGGTTAGTGTTAGGTTAAACTCAGACTATCATGAATCGATCTTGGAAAGAATGGAGAGGATGTGTCAGCCAAATGTTTGCTCCCACAATAATGGATTTACTTTGACCAGAGACTTCAAGGCTACTGGAAAGAATGCCAGCAATTGAAAACAATTCATTATCACCGATTGGCCTCCCCCAACACGCTCAAGGATGTGTCTGTCCTCACCCTCTCTCCTACCAATCCCCTACTATCAGCTGAACTTTCGGCTCTTAACCATAACATCTGACTTTATCAGAGTAGAGCAAAATTTATTGAGTCTACGTCTTCCTTGCTTTGGTTTTGAGAGGGAGGAGTTCACATTTTTATAGGGTAGGTGGAGCCAGGATTTTCAGGAGAAGTTTCCACCTTTTGAGCCTTAAGATGAGAAAAATCTCAAAACTTGCTCGTTCACTTCTTACAAAATGTGGAATAGCAAGGGAGGGAGGAAATAGAACTTTTTCAACTTTGGCCCTCTTAATGAGGCTAAATGGATGTATATCACTGTAGCAAAACCATTATAAGTGTTTTTTTTTCATAATTCTGCCCCTTTAAGGCTCCATGATCATTTAGAACATGTGCCTATCCGGCAGTACATGAGGCAGTTTGCAAGTGAGGCCGCGGGGCCTTACGGTGTCGTAGGCAGCCATCAGGTTTACAAAGGACCAAATCATAAGGGTGATTTGGTCTATGGTTGACTTCACAAGTCAAAAACTGGCCTGCTCAAAAGACAGCAATGGATCTACTTTTGGCTCAATGTTGGCACAGATAAGGTGCTAGAGGATTTAGAATAGGATCACAGAGCAAAGACATGGGACGATAGCTCTTAGGATTCTCTTCGCTACAACTAAGGCTCTTCTCCAGATTCTTTAGGGAACTTTTTTTAAGATGAGCCATTATGGGCTTAAATACATCAAAAATTAGACAAAAGTACACTCATTAACTGAATGGACAACATGCACACACACTTTCTTTGTGCAAACAGAAAAAACAAAATCGCTGTAATTCGAGAAACCTTATAGTAAGCATCTCTCTTAATAAATCAAGGAAGTTCTGCGTGTGTGTGTGTTAGTGGAGCAAATTTCTCCCCGACGCAGTTTCTGTTCGACCTGAAACTTTTTTAACAGCTTTCACATAGCCCATGTGTGTGCATTCATTATATTGGACTAATTTGGTGTTGTAAAAATGTTTTGTATTTTCAATTTATATTTTATTTTTATTTCGCCCGGACGGCACATTCATGTTTACCCAGAAGTGAAACCTATTCGCTGTTGTCCTCAGTGTCTTACAACCTTTTACTTAAAGGGCCCATGTTAAGCTAAATCAACTTTTCTGTGCTTTAAACATGATAAAAGTGCTATTTGGGCTTCATGCACATGCCCAAACTGTGTCTTTTCTAGTGACGTGCCGTCAGGGTAGGCAAGGTTGGCAGTGCCTACCCAAGGGTGAATTGATACTTTGATTATTTAAATATAATTTTTTATTTTTTATTTTTTTTAAATTATAAATTATTTATTATTCCATTTCCAATAGCCTACAGTACCTATAAGTTTGAAAGTGTCCGAATTTTGTGCGTTTCATAGCCCAAATTACTAAACAGCGCTATTTCCTGGAACAGCTGCACAGTCTTTTTTTTTTTTTTTATTTTCGCTCCGCTGTAAGGCAGAGGGAGGCCACGCCCCCTCCCAAAGGCACGCCGCTCTTCTGCCTCCATTCCCATTGCATGATTTTACGTGTTTGCGCATGCGCAGTCAGGTCCCCAATATGACATCCATTTACGCGTAAAGGCAGCGTAGACAACTGCCTTTGGACGTAACTGCACTATGCTAAATGCTATACGTAAGTTCACAGCACATTAGTGAATAGATGACACCTGACTGCTGCTGCTGCTACGTTCTCTAGCTAGTGGGTGGGATAACGCTACAGTCAGGATGACAGCGCTAGAGATGATAGAGAAACTTTGTTTTGAGGAAAAACGACAGCTTTAAAAAGATGGAGACCAACACCTGAGCTACCAGACCTTCAGCAAAGGTAAAGTCAGAACATGTTTATACTTTTCACAGTGAATGGTACAAAAGGAAGGATTGACTTTGTGGATGCTCCTCACTGAGGCTGTTCTAAGTTGTCATTTTCTCTGTGTTTCAACAGATGTGCTGTCGTGTCATGAGATATATCTTGTTGGAGAGTATGGAGGCTATATTAAATAATTGTTTATGTTTCTTTAATGGTGTTTATGATATTGATTTTGTTAGATGGATAAATGCTTGTTCATGTGGTTCTTATTGGGTTTTTTCTTTCTTATTATGAATTTTATATTTTGATAAGTGCATTGAGATGACTTTGTTGGAAATTGCTTTATACAAATAAAATTGATTTGAATTGAATTAACACTTGCCAGCAGAAACATATTAAATTGTCATTGGTGGTCTCGATTTGCAACGTGCCTACCCAACCCTAGTGGTCACGGCACGTCACTGGTCTTTTCATTGATTCCCTCAATCATTAGAGGGTGATTTGCTCCTTTCTCACCGCAGGGTGATCTCAAACACCTCGCTCCAATTTCAGCACTGAGCTGGAGAAGCCGCGCCTCCAGGAAGCTCTCTGCCGTGATTGACATGTAAACAGACACGCCCACGAAGGTAAGCATTTCAGCGTCCTTCACGCAGTGCATTGTATGTATTTTCTACAGTCTATGTATGTACCGGTTAACGCCCCGCCCCCACGCTCTGTCTCATCATTATAAAGCAGCATGAGCTCAGCTATGGAGTGGGTGGGAGGAAGGCAGGCCGTCCTCTGGCCCTATGTCACTTTGCAGGGAGGAGGAAGTCAGTGTCCCGTCTATGTATTGGACTCATGAATATTCATGAGTACGCCGCAAATCAGCCTGTTTGTGTAAAGTTGCTCAGAAAGTGACTTTTCAGAGGCTGAGATTCTGGAAAAAAGGTGAGTTTGGGAAAATAAACCTCAAATACTATGTTTTTAGAGTTCTTACAACAAATGGAGATGGGCGAAACATAGCATGATATGGGACCTGTAAGTATTACTAATATAGACAAATCAAATTACAAGATATATGGAACATTTTCTTTTAATCACTCACTAAATGGTGTATGTAACTTTACTGTATCAAACTCCATGTAGATAGAAACATGATGTTCTTTTTACGGTGCAGAAGAAGATTTTTTTTTTTTTTTTTTAGCATCTTAAAATCAGCCAACAATGATTTTCAAATGACAAGCCAACAGTCCTTGGTGATGACATACTTTTCCCAGCGGCATAGCCATGTATTGGAAGAGACTGCAGCACAGACCAATTAACCAGAAGCACTTAACC
This sequence comes from Gouania willdenowi, assembly GCF_900634775.1. NCBI lineage: Eukaryota > Metazoa > Chordata > Actinopteri > Blenniiformes > Gobiesocidae > Gouania > Gouania willdenowi. The sequence continues at coordinate 8,106,342 of NC_041065.1, forward strand.
TTCTTGCAATGGGAGACACAAGATGTTAAACCTAACGAGGATTAAACTAAGAGTTAAGTGTTGACAATTGTGTGCTCTTCCTTTCAAACCAGCCACTGTTTCTAATGGCTCAACATTAAAACTTCTCTTCTTTGATTACTTTCGTTCATGCTGGTTTTTTTGTCCACAAGTTTGTTCAGTTTGTGTAAATTGTTCCATGGGAAACTGCCTCGGCAGCAGAAGACAGAAAAATACATTGTTCAAAATTAGTTCAGAAATCCCTTTTACTGCAGTTTCTTTAAACTCTCTGAATAACAAATGGGAGTCTGTGTTTATAGTAAGTGCTCAACACGAGCCAAAAAAAGGCTAAATAGGAATAAAATTAAGGGTTTTGCCTTTGGAGAAAATGTTTCTTCTGGAAAAATGTTTTTTTTTTTTTTTTAAATCTTCCCTCTAAAGAAATGCACAGTTTAAAATAAAAGATCAGTCCCCTGCTTCTACATAGTAACTGCCCATTATGATGCTTTTTTATCAAGGTTAAAACTATAGAGCTGCACATTTAGATGTAAATGAGTTGTCTCATTAGTTCAAGCTCTTTCCAAATGAGCTAATGGAATGCTAAAGTGTTTTTACTGGTATATAAATCTCTCAGTATTTGACAATTCTCAGAGCTTTAATGTCTGATATCTGGCTTGATAACTATCTGCTGGCTTGACATAAGGACAAAAGGTTGTATGGGCAGGCTGAGCAGAACAGAAGACAATGTTGTAATGTTTCAGATTAATAGCCAGTTAATGCTAATTCTAACAGGAGAAAGGCTAAAAAAATGCAAGCATTTGCATTGAAATTTGTAAAATCATATGTCTTTGTCAAGCAGTCAACAGAGAAATATTTATTAACTGCTACACATACATGACAATGCCATTGGTTTACTTCAGCTTGGTCATCTACAATGGCCATGGGTACATGATGTTTTTTAATCTGGAATTAATCACTTTGAATTGAAGTGTTCTGATTTGTGTTTGTGTGGAAATAGTAATTCCGAATTGAGGTTTTAGGTGGATTTAGGTCTGGGGGTTTGTGAAGAGTTCTGATTGGACAGGGGGCAAACGTGACGTATCCTTTCATCCACTCTTTTCATTATATTCTTGTATTTTATTAAATAAATAGTCTGGGCGGCCATCTTGGACTATGTCGTCACCAGTGCGTCGTCACGAGAAGTCGAGCATGCGCAGCACAACTGTAGATAACTAAGTGTTTACAAGATCAAGGAATTATTTAATTCAAAATCAAAATTGGAATAATTCAGCCACCTAATTCAGATTTAAGTTTAATTCAGAATTTTATTTGCATTCGGAATAAGGTGCTTACAAGGTCAGTTTGAAGAGGAATTAACTTTTATTCTGAATTAAAGAGGAATTAAAGCTCCCATGTAAACGTGGCCGATGTCAACCCACGGTCCATCAGCAACATTTGACTCTTTGTTGTACGTAGCCATTGGAAAAGGTTTTTTCTAAAGCAACAATAATGTGTGTGGTGTCCCTCAATGATCAATCCCGGCAGTTCAGATCTGTTCATGTTATATTTAACTTTAAACTTTACCTACCTTGACTTTAAATGTCATGTTCTATTGTTCTATTGATACCTTCAGTATCATTCATCCTCCTTTTTTATTGTAGATTTTACAAGTTTCTTTATAGTTTTTATATTGCTTTATCACTTATTTAGAGGGGTTTGGAGGATGTCTGTGCATGATAGTTTGTGCACATGGGTTGGGTGGTTGCTAATCCAGCAATGCCTAGTTATCCTGTGTTGTGTATATATGGTGCTATATTAGTATAAAGTTCTTGAGTAAAATTACTATCTACAAGTGATTTGACCCACTTGGATCAAATCATGTCATTTCTATTAAAATGTACTGTAATAAAGGTATTAATAGTGATGACAAAATCACAATAACAGTAATGTGATTATATTACATAGACATTATTTGTGGTTCATTCTTAGTTAATTACAAATAAGGAGCTCCGAGAACGTGATAAATATGAATGAGATGCATTGTTAATAAAAAGTGCTGTCACGCATTCTGAGTACCCATTAGTTAGGTGAGCAGCTTGTTTTTATAGATATAAAGCATGAAGACTGCACAACTTTAAGGGGGTTGCAATAAAAGGACCTGCTGTACATAGGACGATTGAGATACAGTACATAATAGAAGAACAGTAGGCAAGAAGCAAATCAACAATACAGGCAGTTGATGTTAAAGTAATTTAAAGGCTAATTTGAACAACAGCAAACAAGAGTTTAAATGTATTTACATACAATACATTGCCTTTTTTAAAGGCTTCTGGTGTGTAAGACCAGATGTCAAGGTTGGTATGTTCTTTGTGCACTACATTTAACCTTACATAGCATTTTTTATTCTGTCTCTGCATTCCATCTATCTACAGGTCAGACACCCCAATAACGCTAGCTGCAAGTAGTGGCAGGGATAAATCCCTCTGCAACCACATCCCCCTCCCCTGGTTTACCAGGATCATATCACATATCAAACAAAAATTAATATTTTACAGAGTGAAAAACATGTTTACTTTGAATAAATCACTCATTCTTCTCATGTCCTTTCTAAACTTCTAGCTTGCTATTACCCACATCCATCCTTGTATCTTTTCCGAGCATTTTGACTGCTTCATTATAAAAAAGTGAAGCAAAGAGACGAGTAAAGCAGTCATTGTATTAGAAATTTTGGAAATTTGTCTTGCTAAAAATTGCTGATCTGAAGTTGCATCAATTGCAACTAAATCCTTGTGAAAGATTCTGGTACACAGAGGGCAGGAATTAGTTCTCCGAATACTTGCATTGTGGTATTACTTGAGTCATCCGTGATCTGTGTACTTCAAAAGGAGTCGATATTATAGAACAAAGGAAGCATGCAGGGAAACCCATTACCACAAATGGCGTGATAAGTCTTCAGTTATCTAGTTTCGGAGCAAATAACAGGAAGGAACACCACTCCCTATTTCCAGCTTCTTGTTTCTGCTCATGCTTTAATAAAGACTCCTTTCCATCTATCATCCCTGTTTTCTCTCCTCTCCACATTTGCCTTATCACTCAAGCAATTGTCTGCAGTCATGCAGCCTCTATTATCTTCCTTCTGATTTCCGTGCTTTGTTTCTGTGGACACATTTGGACGCATACAGTCAGATTCTTCACACTGCTACTCACGAAGACTGACATCGACCAAATTTTGACCTCTTTGCTTTTGGGAGAAGAAATTTGTGCCAGCATGATCAAAACAAGCATTCCTATTTTTCTCAGTGTAATAAGGTTATATGAGGGAGAATCAGTGTGATACACTTGAGTTGATTGTCTCAAAGTACTTTACATCTAGGGAGAGATTCACCAGAGAGGAAAGCCTAAAAGCTGAGTTGAATTAAGCTACTCTAAAAACCCAGGTCACACTTTATTTGAAGTTTTATACATAGGGTTGACATTACAATGTCATTAGCATGAATAAGGTGTCATGAAGGCTTGGGTGTAACATGAAGCGTAGTTCATTACCCTTACCACACTAGGTGGGCTTAGGTAGGGTGTCATAAATTAGAGAACAACAGCCTTCATGACACCTTGTTTATGCTAATGACAGCGTAATGTCAACCTTATGTATAAAACTTCAAATAAAGTGTGACCAATAACATTAGTATTGTATTCGATTAAAGTACAATGTATTAATGAAAATAGGGGTTACCATGGACACCAAGTATCCATCTGCATGTTTTACAACAAATGCTTTGAAAGCATAAAGATCTAAAACATTAAAAGGTGATAATGATATACTAAATATATACATATAAAATGGTGAGACATTTTGGGTAATGTTTATGAGTCATATTTGTGCAGATGAAACCTGAAACGCTGATATGATACTGTCAATATGTGGTTATCAAACATGAAACGTGTTCACATATAAATATTTCACGTCTTCCCAGGCGCATCTCACCAGTGGGGGATGCAACACCCGCACTTTCATTAAACATAAATTCATCCCCTTCACTATTTTAGAAAGGGACTCATTGTTGAAAATGTAGAAGGTAGACAAAGAGCTAACACCGATGAGTAAAGTGTAAGTAAAGTGACAAAAAATTAGTAACTCATGGCAAAAAAAGGTAAGTAGGGTTAGCGTTCATGACAGGTGTATACATAGTATCATGTCATAATAATGACAGCATAATGTCAGCCTTATGTGTAAAACTTCAAATAAAGTGTTACCAAAACCCTCAAAGCTGCTATCCAGAGATTCTGAGAAATGTATCAATGTCCCGCCCCAAACAGCTTCACTTCCTCCCCCTGCCTCTATTAATCTATCAGAAGCCACGCCTTTTCTGCCCGCGCATCGCTGGCATAACAAGGTCGCATCGGGTCACATTGATATAGGTCTATGGGTCAGTTAAGAGCCAAAATCATATTTACCTGTTTGCTGTTGTGATGCACGGCCTTGTTTCCGTGCACAGTTCCGCATTCACTTTGATTGACAGTCTCAAAAACAGGAAGTCGAAGCCTATTGGCTGGGGGCAGTCGGCAATCGTTTCCGTTTGTATAGGGGTCTATAGGATGAAGCCGGGACTTATATATATATTAATGTATATGAATGACCACAGGCATTTTCGCATTTCAAAAGGATCATACATAACATAGCTTTCTCAGAAACTCCGGATATCAGCTTTAAGGCCGATCAGAGTTTTGTAACGTTTAGTTAAAAATGTAATGTGATGTTTTTTTCACGTGAATGAGGAACTTATTCTTCCGGCATGTAATGCAAATGGCTTTGTGAAATTAATAGATTTCGAGAAGTACATTTGAATCAAGAATTTTACATTGTAAACACTAATGAAGGAAAAAAGTGTGAAAATTAGATATTGAGGCTAACAATGAGGAACAGTGCTAATACATATAAGCATGGGCAAAGAAAAGAAAACAATCTACAGAAGGACGAGCAGTTTAAGGACATTTTTCTGTGGTGCTATGAATGTTGGATCCATCTAGCATATATACCTGCTTTCTACATGCTTAGTTTGATACAGGCATTTAGGATGGCAAAAAGATGTACAAAAAATTTAAAATCAAATAAACTAGGTAATGGTGCTTACTTTTAAATATGTGAAGAAACCGTTGACAAGAAATTTTGTAGTCGTGTTACACACAGGAAACTGTAGAAATAAAATTGAGGGCAACTATGAATAATCCACATAAGAACATATTACCTTGGATGAGTCTATCAACTGGAACACAATGCTGTCAGGTCTGCCATTTAAGTGCCTTTTTATACGAATGTATAGATACTCAATCTGCCATCAGAATGTTTATACATCCACAGGAACTGGGTAGATTTCCATTCCAGTAGATTGTAAGAATGAAACGTAAGCCATGTGTATGTGTTTTACTAAAACAAGCCAAACTATTGCTAGTAACCATTCTAGAAAGTTATATGAATTTGAATACTGCATTAAAATTCAACTCAGTGATACAGTAGCTATATACTACATTTTACAGTTTTTCTCAGTCGCTTTGGTGTTTTTCTCACGTCACTATTAACATTTGCACAGCTTTTCTCAAAACAATTAGTGCAAACTCCAAAGCCTAGTGCAGGGGTCTGCAACCTTTTCTCTCAAAGGAGCCATTTTGCCTCATCTCACCTGGATTAAAATCCTCCCGGAGCCGAAAAAACACCTTCTCAATGAAGACAATACAGTGTGTTAAATTCTATACAGTTAAAATTATATAGAATAATGTTTGATTTAATTTGAATTGATTTATATTGATCATGTAAATGGCACTTTAAAAACAGTTCAGAATAAATTGACATCAAGAAAGGACAACAAAACAGTATCCTGCATCTTCAGATTCTTACGCATCTCAGTTTACATGAACACAATGTTATATAAAGAAGATTATTTTGAGCGAATGTATTTGAAAGGCCACTCATTTCTTGTCACAAATAAAACATACATATTTAATCGGCACATTGGTGGTTAAATGAATCCGTTCCCACACAATTGAAATGTCTATTTTCTTCCAGAATAGTGTTTATGTTGGTTTAATTATCTTACCAGGGATTTAAAACTTAAGGTTAGCCACAGGTGCAGGAAAGTTGATGGTCTGTAGATGTTGCAGGAGGTGAAGTAGGAAGGTGCTGAGTCATTGCACGTGATTTATTTCTAGGTTAACAAATTGTTTTATCATAAATGTATTTGTAATTAATCATAATAGTCTCTGTAAAAAAATAATAACTCTTTATTTCAATATTTTTTTAAAGCTATAGGGAGCCATTGCAAAAGAGTCAAAGAGCCACATGAGGCTCCAGAACCACAGGTTGCAGACCCCTGGCCTAGTGGATAACCTGCAAAAGCACGTCACTTGCTCAAAATGGATAGTCCATTCCTCAAAATCAAGTATTCATGTCAATGAAACTGTCAGTGTCATCAAAATGAGAAGTCTTGACACCGTTGTTTATGAACAAAATAGTCAAATGACTTTGTCATGTTTTCATTATGACACTTTATTCTCTCATTGATTTCCAATGAAAAAAAAAGGTCAGAACTCAGTGACACTACCTAAAAATGCCCAAGACAGCACTATACACTCCTTGTACAGTCATTTGAAAACTACAGTAAAGTTACACATTTTTACTGTATATGCTCTGCAATTCTACAGCATTGTGCAAAATAAAAATACACTACAGTCACCTATTTAGAACAAACATAAGAAACAGCCTTTTAGTAGAGCTGTGCACAAATGTGAATAATACAACAGTACATATTGTAACTGAACATAGGTAATTCATTCTGGCACATTCCTCTCGTTATGGCCACATGTCTTCATCTACATCACAACGAATATCATCCCTTGTTCAATTTAGAAGTTATTTTCAAGAAAAAATGATAAATAAAGGTATACAATTTGTTTTGCAAAATTTGATAACTAGTACAATAAATGTATATGTATTGACTCAAGGAATGAAATGAAGACTATTAGTTTTATTGGCAATGACTATTCAGCATTAATTGGTATAGTTTATTTTGACTGACATGACAAAAACAAATGATAATGTTATAAAATAGCAGATAATTGTATGAAAGCAACTGATACATGTCCAAACGCATTTGCAATTTGTTCAGAGGAAGGATAAATTGCTACTATGATGTGAAACAAATGACTAAATGTGGCGGTTGAACTAGTAGTTATGAAAATTGGCATTCTGATCCGAAAAAAAAAAACCAACGTGACTGAGCAAAACTGTAAAACAATATGTGTCATGCACAGAAAGATGTATAAACAGATATGTGCATATCTGGTTTTAGCATAGGGCAGGAAATTTGCAAAATTATGGTTGAAAAAAGAAGAGAAAAATCCAGCAAGAATTCAGGAAACCATTAAAGTCACTCATGCAGAACCATGCATCTTCTTATAAAGCTGAGCTGGCACGTTGTGCTAATCTTAATGCATAATTATCATTAAACTTTTACAACGCTTGCTTTGTTTACTTCTCAAATATGTATGACTGAATTTACACTTGAGAGCATCAGAATAGGTTAAATCATAGAAGCAGAGTAGAGAAAATTGTAGTAAGGTGGATGGATGGATGGATGGATGGATGGATGGATGGATGGATGGATGAATGGATAGATAGATTGTTGACAATTGCTGACAAAACAAGGAAATACATGTTTGGATTTAATGCACAGATTTAACCAAGGTCCCCTAATTCATCAGGTTCAATAGATAGAGTGATGGGGTTGGATTGCAACAAATAAAAAAATACACAATTTTTTTTTGTTTTTGTAATTGATATTTATTTGTCCTTGGCTGTCTTCCAACATATATAATGCAATATAAATAATAAACATTAATTTTAACAACCAAAAATGTAATGGTCTGAAGCTGTAACTGCTTATATAGGAGCCCATCCCCAAACATTTGTTCTAAATTTATTTTCTTTAAAAATATAAACCCCTCTTAAAAGATACTTTCCTACTTTTTGTTTAAAAAATGATATATTACCCAAAAGAAGGTTTTCATTTTTTACTCTGAACACAATCTCTCTTAACCTTACTAAATTGTAGGAGGAGAGATGAGTTATTATTAATGGGTTATATAACTAAGAATATTAATTATGATTATTAATATTACTTCAAATTTGCGGGGTGCCACTCCTTTTAACAGGAGAAATATGTCTAAGTTTTTAGACTAAACTCATCAATGTGAAACCAGGGAAAAGTGAATTCTACCAGCCATCTACACCATCATCACAGCTTTAATGAATCAGAGGAATCAAATATTATGTTTAACCTTTTATTCAAAAGTCAACAATTAACACAGTCAAAATATCAATTGAAATGGGATAATTAAATCATGATACAATGCATTTCTAGGCTAATAAACGTGAGGATTATATGTAATAAAGTGAAATCACTAATCTAGGAAAATGCTAGTCTACTAAATATTGAATAAAAATGCAGGATACATATTCGAATAGTAAGATCGTAAAATCAAAGAATAAAATAAGAACGAAGAGGGAGACAGACGGGGAGACGGACAAACATATGTGATGTATGGTGAGCGAAGTTTAAGTATGAGGATGTATTGAATGAGGTTGTATTGTAGTTTAAGTGAGTCAGTTCTGCTGGTCCATTGTTCACTGGTCCATACCTTGAGATGCGGTCTGGTTGGACCTGGAGACGTTCTGGGTTTGCAGGAACAACGTCTATTAAGCAGTATAGCTGCACTGGCATGCTGCCGTTGAGTGCTGTTTCGTTAAACAGCAGTGATTCCATTGGCCGATCCACAACCCCTTCTGGGATGATCGCAGCCGGTTTCAGACTAAGAGGGACCACGGTTTGGTCCACGAGTCAGATGTTGGAAGGTCGGCTTTCAGGCACGCTCCTTTGCGTCTTAGGCTTTCACTGCGAGCAAGGTTCTTAAAAAGTCTAACTGATGCAACTACAAATAAAAGAGAAATGAAAGACTGGAAACATGAAGGAACACGTGTGAGCATGAACGCCCGCGTCCAAAACTGAAGTAAGGAACGGCGTTCTTCCTTTTAAAAGCTTATCTTTGGGGTTTGCCTCCTGAAGAGGGAACTTCGTTGATTGGTTTAAAGTTGCCAGCGTGTCAGCTGGGTGCCTTTGGGTGTGTCTTGGGTGTGTGTGTGTAAGACAGATGACAGATGACAAAAGGGATGATTCTAAACATAAAAGAATGCCTAATAATTAATTCCACATATTTCAAAACATCTTTTCAACATCATATCCTGAAATATCATGTATTACGAAAGAGTTTGATACCAAACACGACTAGGAAATAGCCTCGAATCACTTTAGGATCTAATTAATGCATTTTGCTTGTAATTATTCATAAACATAAATGTCAAAAATCATGTTATGCCTCCTCTTAACTATATGGTCGCAGTAAATACCTCAAACTAACTTTTGTGATGTTTTCTGGTATTTTTAAGCACTTTTAAATGATAAACACTTTAAAATAGCATTCTGTTGGTTATTGCATTACATGAAACGAGTGTGATCGAACAGACAATATTTGCAATTTCAATTTCTGTATGAATCATTCCAATAATGTTTTCATTTGTAACTTTTTAAACATAGTACAATTTCTTTGTTCTCCCTTTCTTACTGGGAAACACCTCAGATAGGTGCCTGGACAGTGTTCTTCTGTGACATCTCACCACAGGGGGTCAAAGGTTCATTGGGACAGTTCTTTGATCTTACAGCATCCCAGAGGTATCTGTTTGAACAGGGGGAAGGAGAGGGATGTTCTTCTTTTGATCGTAATGTAGCAGCGCAGTGATAACAGGAGACAAACTGTTCTGGGATCCTTCTGTCCTTTTGTTCGGCAGGAAGGGAAGAAGGCCCCCTTGGGGTAACGTGTGCACTTCACAGTAGGAGACCGACTCCTCGGCTCCACTGGCTGGTGAAGCCAGTGTTCTAAGTCAAAGGTCACTTGGAGGATTTGATTCCCTACAAAATCCATAAGTTTTATTGTTCTAGATTTTAGTAGGTGTCCGGAATTCCACTTCATGTATTATTCTTAAAGATCTTTTTTTGTAATTTCAATAATGGATTTATATAGGTTTTACATTACCCCAGCTTTCTGAGCAATAGGCCTGGTAAGGCAATATAAGAAATGAATAAAGCAACATACATCTCTATTTAATATACTTTTTGTTCTATAGAATGCCAATAGTTTTAGATATTTTTTCTAATATGTTCTATGTGCAGCTTCCAGCAAAGCTCATGATCTATGATGATACCCAAGAACTTGGTCTCCTAGACAAGATCAATTTCTGTTCCATTCAGACCCAAATCAGTACAACCTGTCCTACACCATCCAAAACACATCCAGTTTGTCTTCATTTCATTTCAGGAAAGTTTGTTTTTCTTAAACCATTTTTTTTTTTTTTTTTTCATTTTGACAATTTGTGTTGTACAAATGAAATTAAATTATTAATATCTTGTCCAGAACAAAATATGTTTGCGTCGTCAGCAAACATAATTCACTTACAAAATTGGGACACTTTGCAAATATCATTTATTTATATTATAAAGGTTGAAGTGAATGTATGAGTGGAATTTTCTCTCTACTGCTCAAGCGAAAGGTGTTTATCATTAATCTTATTTTAGAAGAAGTAAATGTCCAAATGACTTTGTTGCCCCCAAAAAACAAGAATGTTTCCTTAAACCAAATACATGTTTGGATTTAACCAAGGTCCCCTAATGCAACAGATTAAATAGATAGTGTAATGGGTTTGGACAACAACAGGGTGTGCAATGTCCTTTCTGAGTCTTTAGAAGACACATTATCTGAAAGCTGTGTTGTTAGATATACAAGTGAGCTCATTAGGGTGCTGAATGCCTGAATAGATTACATTTGTTTGCTAGAAAGAAAGGAAAAACATTGCTTTGAGTAGACACTGAAAAAGATATGATTTCTAAACAACTGCTTCTTTGACCGTATGTGAATAAGGCTTTTCTTGGTAGTTTTTGTCCTAGAATTGTGGTTAGAAGAAGGATTTGAAATTCAATACCTTTAAAAAAATGCAAAGTAAACATGCAATAAGTCTCATTTACAAAACTCTTTATGAGGTTTTATGATTTATTTTGCAAGAAAAGCACAAAGAAAGATATGGTTTCAGTGGCTTACAAATTTCCATCATACATATTAGACAATATTTTAACCAATGTGTCCCCTGCTTGGATAGATGGATAGAAATGAAGGTGCAACTTTGGTCGCCCTCTAACATTCTTGAGGATATAATGTCACCCAGCGACAGAGCAAATCGTGTCTCTGGATGGCATCACTCTGTCACCCAGCACCCCGGTAAAAAACGTAGGTGTTATCTTTGATACTGACTTATCCTTTAACTCTCATATCAAACAAATCACAAGGACAGTCTTCTTCCACCTCCGTAATATCTCTAGAATCAGGAACATCTTGGCCCAGAGTGATGCTGAAAAATGAATCCATGCATTTGTTACATCTAGACTAGATTATTGTAACTCCCTACTGCCAGGATGTCTAGTAACTCACTAAAAAGTCTAGAATACTAACAATACTGGAGAATCCTGTAAAATCTAGAATAGAGTTTAAAATCCTCCTGTTAGCCTAAAAAGCTCTACATGGTCAAGCTCATCTGTATCTTAGAGACCTGTTAGGGCCCTATCATCCGGGCAGAACTCTCCGCTCTCAGTCTGCTGGTCTTCTTGAAGTTCCTAAAGTGTCCTAAAGTAGAACAGGAGGCAGAGCGTACAGCTACCAGGCTCCTCACCTTTGGAACCAGCTCCCAGTCTTAGTACGGGAGGCTGCTACTCTCTCCACCTTTAAAAGTAAACTCAAAACCGACCTGTTTGCTAGGGCGTATATTGTATACAAGCAATAACCTAAAACGGACATGGTCTCGTTGTTTTGGTCACAATCACAGACCATTACACGCAATGGTCAACACCTCAGACCACTGCGAGAGTTACATTTCTACAACCAACTGTTACTGAGTAAATTATTATTTTTTTGTTTCAAAATGATCAACGGATATTGTGAAACTACAAAAAATGAAATGACCAGACAACAATCAAATGCATCACATCATAGCAAACCAATCAGATTAAACGTAATGCAATGTGCCAAAACAGCATTGAATGGAGGTTATTTTCTAAATTTTAGAGTTCATAAATGTAGCTATACTTAAAGCCAGATCATTGAATTATTTTGAACTGAATTAATTTGTGTTATTTTATTTGAAAAATATATGTACATGTTGACAAACTTTTTTATTTTATACAGATGCCATTGTGGAAAATAAATAAAGTTCCAATTGTGCAAGATTTGGTCTCTTCCTTTGCTAAGTTTATACATGAGATGTTTACTGTATGCAAGGGAACTGTGGCAAGATTTATTACCAAAAATAAACGTGGGGGGTGAAAGTAACTACAGTAACTTTTACTTTGAGTACTATTTAACTGAGCTACTTTTTACTTGTACTTGAGTATTTTATATATGACTTACTTGTACTTGTGTACAATTTCAATCAAGTAACAGTACTTTACACCTGTGATGAATACACAGCAAAACAATGCACACATCATTACCAAAGCAGACCCAAAGTCTGACTGGAAAGGTGCTATTCCTTTATTTTCTTTTGGCAGTAGCTATCCGTACGGTTGCCGTATCAATATACCAACATTCTATCCGTAAACAGCATGCCTATTTGGCCAGTTTAGGTCGCGTGATAGGTCAGTCATTGGCCAGTTTAGGTTGCATGACTACGACTAAACCTTACCTTAAACCTAACCCTAACCCTAAAAATTGTTGTGATATTGGGTTATAGCCTAACCCTGGACCTAACCCTAACCCTAACCCTAAGACGCTACGTACATGTACGTCAGTAACCGTACCAATAGACACTTTCTTTTCTTTTTGGTTGGATTGGTAGCCTATATACTAAGTGTCCATTGTCCCTGTACTGAGTGAATGAATGCAGGGTTAAATCAGAAACACAGCAGCTGTTATTTTGACTGATAGCTATGGAGATAAAGCTGACTCTAGCTTTTGGGAAATAGGGATCCACATTATGGAACATGGCTTGTAAGTAAAACAGTGTTGCATCTGTTTGCTTTGATTACTTCACTAGAGAACTGTTGCCTCCATGGACTATAACTGAGGTGGCTGCTATACTACATGCACTCGTGCAGAGCTGTATTTTTATTATCTGTGACTACACAGGATTGGCTCTTTAAGCTATAGCTCAGTTGTAGGAAGGTCATCCCTATATTGGAGAGCGCTTACATTCTGTTACGACCACGATGTATATGGAGCATATTTTCATTTTACAGGAGGAAAGGGCACAGATGATATAAATACATATCCATCTGTGTCATAGAAGTGCTCACAGGGTACAGCTGATAACCTGCAATACTTGATTAGAGATTTTATTTTATCAAAACATGATGAAAATAACAGTTGTGCATTGGGCAGTTTTAGTCAGGGTTGGGGTCAATTGTAATTGTAATTGTGTAATTGATATTTAATTACAATTATGACATCATTGCATTTGTAATTGAACAATCTGTTGCTGTCATAATCATAATTAAATTGTAATTGAGTTTAGACTATGTAATTGTAATTGCCATGAAAATTCTATTAAAAAATGATAAATTAACGTAACGTTTAACATAACGTAAAAATGAGGAACCATGTTACAGTTCTATGTACAGTTCTACACATATGTAGTTAACAATTAATAAAATATGTTTCATAGCAAGCTTTTCCACATTTTACCATTTAAAAAATAATAATAATATTAATTGAGGAATATACTGACATAAAAAAGACTCAGATGTCCACACCAGAAATATTGAAACCTATATTTACATTGATTAGGAAGTCTAACAAGGTAACCAATAGATAGTAATGAAATTAAATGATAGATATTGGTTTTTAGTGTATTTTACAGCTGATTTAGGACCCATTATCATAAGAGATGCTAACACAAGAGGAAGCTTAACTTGAATTACGTTATTTATTTCAGGCTCAATAATTCTGATTGAGAATGTAATTGTAATTGACTTTCTGAGGATAAAAATATCATAATTTAAATGAAAGTGAACATGGGTAATTGTAACTGACAAATGTAATTGACCCCAACCCTGGTTTTGGTATTAAAATAGGCCTGAAAGTCAAAACTGGACAGTGAAGTTGATCATATCCAATAGCAGACCTAATCAGGTGTGTGCTAATAATGACACAAGCTCTCTAATCTAACATAGGACACAGCCAATACTTTAGGCACAAATATAATGTTGGCAAATGTCCTGCAGAGCAGAGCAATATATTCAAAATGCTATCATATTCAGTAAATAAACAGATAAAAAGAAATGTGTTACGCTTGATTTATATTAGGCAACAACATTATCCTTTACACTTTGAGCCATCTCAAAGGTCGATTCAATCTTTCATCTGTGGTCGATGAAGAGATAATCATCCATACAAATCATATCCTCATGAATATCAATGTTTTTTCGATTGTTTAGTTAGAAGCAGTGTGCTTTTTGAATAAAAACACGTGCAGAGTTAAGAAACGTACATGATTAATGGAAGCACACGTACACACACGCACACACACAGCTGCATTCATAACAACACAAAGGGACTCCTGCCTAACGTCCAGCAAAGGGAAAATAATTACATATTCAATAGGAATCTTTGTTCGTTTCATACATTTAATGCTTTGTAAAACTGAAAAACCCTTTCAGCAAAAACTGAACTTGCAGGAATTGGTGGGAATAACTAATATATATAGTAAAAGGCCACAACCTCAATAAAAAGAATGGTCATAAAGCAATAAAGATAATGGTTTTTTAATGTTGCTCTATGTTGTGGCTTTTTGCTGACAGTGGGTCATTATACATATTCTACAGCATTATTTGGCCACACTGCAAAACAAGCAAAAAAATAGACATTAGTTTTATATCAAACCTCTACTAACGCTTTTTCAAACTTCCAAATGTTAAGTTTGGAATTGTCTCAACTACTGTTTATCAAGGAGGTTGGTGATTCCATTTCCCCTACCAAGTGGTTCCTTAGATTGTTTTTCTTTCATGCTTAGACTATTTATTACCTACTTATTGGTAAAAACAAGTTTGTATTCCAAAACATAAATTATATCAAGTATTGTTTAGATGTACTGTTTTATTTGTATGCATAGCATCAAACGAAGTGCTACAATAATAGATTATGAACTGCAACATTCCACTGATAAGGAAATTAAATGAAAAAGATAAATTCCAATGCTTGGATTATGGTACGACTAAATTAAAATAGCTACAGTATGACTACAACAATATTGGAAGTTCTGAGGTGTCCACAAGCCAAACTCATATCCTGGAACTAGGATCTTTGTCACCTATTTTTTTTCTTCATCGTTTTTTTGGGTGAATATTAATATATCTGTGGAGTGTAGAAATGTTGTATACACAGTAGTTAAGCTAAAGATGAGAGATTGCTATTAGCGCCAGATTGGTTAACCAACTACATAATCCACCTGCAGTGTTAACGTTACTTTTGACAGTAACCAGTACTGTAACACAATATTTTTTTTAAAGAAATAACGTCGTTACCATTACAATATGGTGCGTGTGTCCGTTACTTTGCTCGCTGCAGTGTATTTCCTGTTTACAGTGGCGCTACATATTTTTGCGCGACGCCGTGCCAAACATGATAAAACAGAAGAAGAAGAAACATTGTCAGCGTCTTTCTGTTTACATCACGTGCGCCAATCATGACGAGTCAATCCGAGACCAGGACGAGCTTCTCAGAGTGGAGATACGTGAATTATTTTACTTAAACTGTCTCCAAAAGATGCATCGGTGAAGCTAAGCTAACGCTGTGTTGGTGGACGTGAGGGAAGCCTCTGCACCGAAACAACAACGTATAGATTTTATCGGACTACGACTGTTATCCTGGGACAGGTCAGCAAATCTATTGCACGGTATGTTGTAAATAAGCAGTCTGTCACTACTGCTGAGTCACTGCTAACAGCAGCTTGTTAGCCTGATATGTTTAGCATTGTGTAGCTGAGAAAAATGCTGTGAATTTATTTTTCCACATTTATTTTTCCAAGCATTTTCAACAGCAAAATGTGCACCTGGAATACGCACAGCTTACTTTACATTTTGTGCTAAGGCTGAAAAATTACTGTTTTAATTTTTGAGCAGCTGTTATGTGCTTTATATGCACATAATTTATGGTTGTTTTATAGCAGTTTTTGTAAAGCAGAGCCGGTCAAAATGTATACTGAATGTTATTCAGGTTGCTTTCATTTATATTTTAGAAGGTTTTTTGTGTTTATGTTGAACATTATGCTAGTTATTGTAGTTAAGCTGTAAGGGAACATTCTAAGGCAAAACACAACCGTTTTATGATGCTGAAGCCACTTTAATTTTTGATCTTTGATTTTGAACAATATTCAGGTTGTTTTGTGTTTTATTTATTTCACAATTCCTTGTAACATTTTTAGTTTCTGCTGATCTCAGGTAAATAAACTGGTATTGAAAGAATACTTAGTGTTTCAGTCAGATTGGTGTTTGTAAAGACTAATACTGAGCAGAGTTTAGTACAGTGAATGTAAATGATTAGAAACTGTAGGGTTGGATACAATAACATTTCATTTAGCAGAGGCTTTTATCCAAAACAATGTTAATACAGGGGCACAGTTGATCAACAGTGGATTATTATATTATTACAGCACTAATATGAAGCTGTATGGACACAAATGACCCAAAAACATAATACATTCTTCAATTGTAAGTAACTCAAGTTACTTTTTCCAGTAACGCATTACTTTTTGGTGTAAGTAATCAAAACAGTAACTGAGTTACTTTGTGAATAAAGTAACTAGTAACGGTAACTAGTTACTTTTTCAGTAACGAGCACGACACTGTCCACCTGTCAGGAATTGTATTGTCTAAACTCTCTCAACCCTTAAGTAGACTGAAGCTGCTAAATTGTGTCACCAAGTGCTTTCAAAGTGAGATTAATGGCACTCAATGAGGAATTATTAGCAGCCTATCAGAGGCCTTGTTGATACCCCCCCACTCCCCACCCCACCCCCAATTAGCTGTATACACTGATTTAATGAGCAATGGGGGGAACGAACACAATAAGAGAGATGATCGTAAGGGGGCAACTTGCAAATCAGTGGTGGCAAACACTACGTGGAGGTGAACAGAATCGGAGTCGGAGGAGAAAAAATGGAAAACCAATAAGTCATGTTTGATTTGATTTGCATGACGTGTGTGTTTCATGTTGGCGTGGATAAAGCTTGAACCCCAGTCGAGGTATATTCAAAGGATATTTAAATGACGCATTGATTGACAAATGAAACCAATAATCAGTGGAGGCTGCTTAAAATACACACTGCAGTTGCTTATTATCCTCAGTGAAGGACTTGCTGGATTCAATGAGTGTGCCGTCTCTCTTTGACACGAGTGTTCTTAAAGAACTGGATCCATATCCATGCACCATGCACCTACTTGCACTCTCATGCTTCAGTAACACAGTTATGCTTCAGTAACACAGTTAATGGAAGTTTGAGCCTCACCAGATGAGAAGGGATGGGTAACAGAAAGTGTGGCAATGGCAATGCAAACAGTTCTTACTCATCACGAGACCGACTGCTCAGAATATCCCCCCGCTGTGTTTTATGTCCTTTCACAGAGGATGGAATTGTGTTTCCACGCGGTGTTATGCTAACACATACAGAACTTGTTTAACAATTGACTGGATAGATAACACATTTACATTCAATCTCTACGGTAGTATGATGCCCTGCAAAATCATGTTTGTGATATGAGTATCCTAGCAATAAAAAAAATGTATCTTAATGATATAGTAGCTACTAACATATAGTGAGTGCTAGCCTCACAGCTAGGAGGTACCAGATTGACACCCTAGTGCTTTGGAGGAGTTTTTCTCATCTCGTGCATGGGCCTGTGGATTTAAAGGAGCGCAGGACATGATCAAGAAATCAGACTCCATAGTAACACAACGGCCATTAAGTATACCTGCAGTCATCATCCAAGTCGGCACAGGAGCGCGCGTGAACCCTTTAGCAGCACAACTGATACTGTGACTACAGGATGGATACCCGACCGAAGTCATTGGTCGGGTTCAATTACATACATTGTACATCGTTCTTTCCATTCCTGCTGCAGTAGCAGCAGCAGTAGCAGTGACCGCAGCCTCAGCGCTGCAGGCAGAGGAGGACAGCCTTGAAGTCACAACTCTTTTTCTGCACAAGAACATGGATTATCCTTACCTTTGATACATGGATTATTTAAATAGATCCACTGGGTCTCTTGCGCGCACTGCACTCCTGATTGTGTTTGACGCTCACTTGTTACTCCGTGTGCTTATCTGATGTTGACATTAACAGTTAATAAAAGTGGGCCTACCACAAAAAAAAGTCATTTGTATGAGGAAAAAAATGACGTTTTAACTGTCGGGTTTAGGTCGTATATAAATATCAGAATGCTTGTCGAGTTCGGGTTGGATGAGAAAATGCGGCTCGATCCGCACTCCAACTGTAACATGGTTAGGTACAGTATATATTTGCCAATCATGTGACTATTTACTGCAAGACTCGTGCACGCCCCCATGCATGCCGCCACGAAACGTCTGCAGGACTACACAGGAAATTCGGACCCGGAATTGCAGCACAAAATGCATCACACAGTTTAGTTAGGTTTATTTGTTTGAATAAGTCTAACAAAAACATATTCAAACATAAATCACAATTTAAAAGGCAATCTGTTCAAGACAGAGACATATGTGGACTCATTCTTTTTGGTTTTGAACGCTTCATCACCCATTAGCATTAAAAGACTTAAAATGAATGTTTATTTTTTCACAAATCCTGCCCTATGTGCCATTAAGTTTAGGTTAGCTAAAGCTTTTCCTTTTCTCAGTATAGTTTGAAATGCATCTAAGTTTACTGTTAGAGTTCATCACCCAGTCTCTATAACTCTGTGTCTCACTGTGTTTGGCCTGTCCAAATTCTAATGTGACTAAGTATAGTTTGGTGGAACTAGGGAATCAAGCATAACACTGCACAATGTGAAATTTAAAATAATACTCACTCAAGGATTTGCTCTAAGGATCTGGGCCATGTTGCTTACACCGACAGGGGGAAGTTTTTTTAATAGTGAACACTCCAAAAAGGAGAACAACAACTTTTTTTTCCACAAGAGATGGAATAAATGGCTAAAGAATGATTGCACACAGCTGAGAGGAAGCCAAAGATAATTGGCCTCCATTCACTTATTTCAGGCACACTGGCTAACTTAACTTGGCATGCTTTAAAACAGTGGAAGTGGGTGTGATTGTGGAAACAGTCAATGAAAACATCAAATTATGTCCCCAAGTCTAAAGTGGAAATTAAAGCCTGTTTGGAGTTGGATGAACCAGGGAATAATGCAGAGAAACAATCAACAGCTGAAATATCAGTTACCACAAGCTCATTCATAGTCGATGGATAACAGTGTGGAATTAATTTGCAGACCTATTACTATGACGATGACCACAACAGTACGCAATTTACATGTGCCAAAATTTCTCCCAGATTTAGAGCATGTGTTGCAGAATTCTATTTGAAATGTAATTATTTCAATGTTTCAAAAATGAATATATAAAGCATGACACTGCACAATGTTATATTTAGAGTAATACTCACTGCAGTAGCTCCAGGCCTCTCCGTTTGAGAACCAATGATCATACATCAGATAAACCGGTTTATCTAATCCACCTAAACATTCATAGTATTCTTAGCATGCATAAAAAACAGTTGTAGAAGCAAGTTAAATAAATAATCTTATGTAGCTTTTTCCTGACTGAGGACATAACAGAGGTTACATAACAGAAATGGGCGACTGAATGCATTTGCATTTTTTGGTCTCAGAGACAAACAAATATTCTGTGTATAAACTTCTTATAAACAAATTCTAAGGAAATGTGTGTTTGGTAGAGCATTTCTTTTTTGTACCACTGCTTCTTGTCAACAAATATTATACCGGTGGAAAGACTGTGTATTTCCCCCTTTAAATGGTGCCATATCGAGGAACATGCACTTGTGGGATGACTCTATGGAAAAATATTCTCTGCCGAAGCCAAACATTTTGTATTTCTGTCGATACTGTCTCTTTTTAAAAAAACTTTTGGTACCCTTAGGTCAATCCAGAAAAATATTGAGATAATATTTTGCAACCAGTGGCAATCACATATCTCCAAATTCTGAAACTGAACTCTATGTGACAAGATGACAACAGAGCAGGTTGTTGTGTAACCACCTCCAGAATGTGGGAGTGGTGAGGATAAAATAGCCTGCCTGCAGTCCTGACCGAAACCCCATTGAATCAATCAATCAAGAGAAGATTTGGCAAAGATTTCACAGGTGCATATATTAGCGCTATAGGGTAGTTGGATTGGGCATGCAATTTTAATTTCTACAGTGCTGATTAAGACAACAAAGACAAACACAGCTCTTATTTGATGTTTTATTGTGACCAATAGTTTTTTTTTTTTTTTTTTTTTTTTTCCCAATCAAGCTTTCAGAGCAATTGCCAAAAACAAGAATAAAGCGTATCTTCATAGTTTCTGGCACAAAATGAACAATCAACTGAAACAATGTTGTTCTCAAACCATTCAGCCCCTCAAAATCTTATCCTAAAAACACCTTACTTGGGACAAAAAGAAGAAAAAAAGATATTTGAAAATGGCCAAGTTGCTCACACTCCTTGCTTGATAGGTGGACATTTTTGAATAGTGAACATGTGGCATCAACTCCAAAAAGGAGGAACATCTAGCTAACTTAACTTGACATGCTTTGCAACAGGGGAAGTGGGTTTGATTGTGGAAATAGCCAATAGCTCTGTTTCCATTACCCATTGAAATGCACAAAATCTAAGTAGCGCAATAAAAACTGGTTATGGAAACACCTGAGTTTTGAAAAAAACACTCAATTATTGCTAAAAAGTTTTTACACTTTCAGGAGGGGAATTGTCACAAAAACACTATGGACACTTTGGAGCGTGCATCTTCCAGCAGAGAAGTATCGCGGGATGAGATTTCACGGGATTTACGAGGCGCCTGCCCAAAACAACCTTCAATGGAAACAAATTCAAAGCCCAATTATACTTTGTCGACATTTAGAAAAACATTAAATTCCATCCAAGTCGATAGTGGGACCTTTTTGTTCTTTTTTGAAAACCATGTTGTTCATATGTACATAGTTGTTACTGTGTGTATCAGTCATGCCACATCACCAATATTATCTCATTACAAGAATTTTTTGAGCAAAAAAAAAATAGTACTAAGAGTTTGATCATCATTTTGCAGAGAAAAAAACGTATTGAGTAGAGGCAACTCCAAGAATCAGGACATGCAGATGGTCATTAGGCAAAACGTGATTTCCCACAGCAGACAGATGTATCGGCAGGAAATTGGAAAGCTCTCATGGCAAGCTTAATGCCTAAAAGTGAGATTGGGGAAATTTTTGACACCATCTGGATGTGCTCTGTGGGCTTCCAGCATCACCTGATAGGCAAGTTTTTGCCTATGATTTATTGGCAAGTAGTTGCATAAGGGTTGTGCTTGGCAAGGAGCATTGGCAGTGATGAAGCAATCAGGAAACTCGCTCTGAAGCACAAAGACTTGCTGGACTTACTAAGGATCAGAAGATCATAGAAGGCCAAAAAGAGTGGTTGTTTTGATTAAAATGAGCAGGAGTTAGCACATAGAAGAACATACCATCGTTGTTTTATATCTCTATAAAGTACTATATACTCTTTCAAAGACATCAGCATCAATCTTTGGGCACTAGGTGGATGTACACCCTGGACAGGGCATCACAGTCCGTCACAGGCCTAACACATTCAGACAAATTAGCACTCACACTCCCATTCAATCACACCAATGGCAATCTGGAAAGTCCAGTCAACCTAATGCGCATGTTTGTAGATAGTGGGAGAAAAGAAATGCCAATTCTACATAGAGAGGACTTAAGTGTCCACATCACTGCTGGATCCCAGGACCTTCTTGCTGTGAAACATTTGCGCTAACCACTACCCCACTCACCGTGACCTTTTTATATTTACATAGTGGAAGATTTCTGTATCAAATAACCACATTAAACTTTCTTTTGTCCAGGACATGAATTGTAATCTCTTTTGCTATGGTATTTAATCTGCACAATAATCATCATGCAAGTCACTTTAACGTGTTAATTGCGATTAATTAATTAATTAATTAATGACAGGAAAAAAATTACGTGTAAAAAAAATAATGCCATTAATCGCTTTTCATAAGCACTCCAAAGAGTGCAGAACCTTTTTTCATTTCAAGAGTTCCCGGTATACCCATAATATTGATGCACAGGCTACAATACAAGATGGGAGACTACCGGGCTTCGCCACTTCATTTGCGTTGATTTTGTCAGATGTAAAACACAAGCCCAGTTGTGTGCAAATCGAGCAAGAAAGAGCTTGCCGAACACCGGAACTTTGCAGCGTCCGCTACCACCTCAATGCTAAACATGTAGCAGCTAGCACGAACACTCAGACAGTGCTAACTGCAACATGTTCCAAGCACATATCAGTATGACAGGGAGCCCTTGGGACTAGTCTCAAATACAGCAGAATGTAAATGTTACGCCTGTATCTGTTTGAGTCTGTTAAAAACAATGAATGACTTTATCATGACACTTTGTTATATTCCAATCATTTGATCTGCCACAATATTGTCATTTAAATTAAAATACCTCAAATTGAGGGCATTTCTCAGCAATTTTCAGGTGATATTAAAAAAGTAGATTAATTAGATTAATCAATTAATTACAGAGCATAATTAATTAATCACACAGATTATTATTATAATTTTTTTATCTCTTGACAGCACTAATTACAATAGGTTAACTCCAAGTATTCTAGAGGAAGAACTTTCTCTTTTTACTTTTAAAACACTACCTGATTTGTACGTACAGGTAGCTGTATGCAGGTAGCTTGATTCAATGCACTCCTGGCCAAATCACAATGGATTCGCTTACTCTGTGTCTAAAGGGGAGCTACTAACAGTAATAATAATAATTATAATAATGCATTGGATAATAGACACTCAAAGCGCAAACCAACAGAGACTGGTAATGAATAGGTTGTCAATGAAAGGAATGCCTGTTCATGTCTGTTATTTTTCACAGTGAAAATAAGCCACAACTATTTTTTTTACTTGAAATGTTCAGAGAAAGCTTTATGAAACGTAATTGTTGGATGCAAATTATTACAGGTGTTACTCAACATGAAGTTATTTTGCAAGATTGAGAGGAAACCCAGAGTTCCCACAGAAAAGCCATGAAAACCTTACTAATGCTGATGAAGTTGAATGTGTCATGGTCTGTGGTGGGTGTGGACCCAAATGCAGGGAAAGATGGAGGCAGGATGCAGGAATACCGTTCTTGGAACCAGTCCATGTTTATTTCAAAACACAAAATCCAAAATCCAAACTTAAATCCAAAAACAGGGGAGTAGGAACAGGGAGCAAGACCAGAAACACGGAAGGAGACAACTAACCTGACATCATACACAATGATCCCGCAGCCATACTGTGTCCAACCACTCAGCTAAATAGTGGAGGAGGCCTGATTGGGAATGGGCCACACCTGGGTGAAAACACGAGGGAGCTAATCAATCACCACCCAAGCACACAGACATCACTGAGGGGTGGAGCCACAAACAGGAATCCCTGAAACACTGACAAGACTCAGAATAAACAGACAGAATAACAAAACACCCAACAGAACATAACATAACCCCCCCTTTAAGGAGCGGGTTCCAAACGCTCCCAAAAAAAATTCAAACCACCCCAAAAACCAAACCCGGGTGGGTGGACGGGGGTCCGGAGGAGGGTCTAAACCCTGTCAAGGCAGCCTCCCAAGAGGCCGGGCAGGCGAAACTGGACCAGGAGTCCGGCGACCTCCCATGAGGCGGAGCCGGCGAGGCAGGGGACCAGGAGTCCGGCGGCCTCCCATGAGGCGGAGCCGGCGAGGCAGGGGACCAGGAGTCCGGCGGCCTCCCATAAGGCGGAGCCGGCGAGGCAGACGGCCAGGAGTCCGGCGGCCTCCCATAAGGCGGAGCCGGCGAGGCAGACGGGAAGACCTCCGGCAGGCCGGGCGAAGAGGGCTCAGACGAGGCAGACGGGGAGACCTCCGGCGAAGAGGGCTCAGACGAGGAAGGCGGGGGGACCGCCGGCGAAGAGGGCTCAGACGAGGAAGGCGGGGAGACCTCCGGCGAAGAGGGCTCAGACGAGGAAGGCGGGGAGACCTCCGGCGAAGAGGGCTCAGACGAGGAAGGCGGGGAGACCTCCGGCGAAGAGGGCTCAGACGAGGCAGGCGGGGAGACCTCCGGCGAAGAGGGCTCAGACGAGGCAGGCGGGGAGACCTCCGGCGAAGAGGGCTCAGACGAGGCAGGCGGGGAGACCTCCGGCGAAGAGGGCTCAGACGAGGCAGGCGGGGAGACCTCCGGCGAAGAGGGCTCAGACGAGGCAGGCGGGGAGATCTCCGGCGAAGAGGGCTCAGACGTGGAGGGCTCAGAAGAGGGCTCAGACGTGGAGACCTCCGGCGAAGAGGGCTCAGAAGAGGGCTCAGGCGGGAAGACCTCCGGCGGGCCGGGCTCAGAAGACGGGACAGGCGGGAAGACCTCCGGCGGGCCGGGCTCAGACGAGACAGGGGGGAAGACCTCCGGCGGGCCGGGCGAAGACGGGACAGGAAAGCTGGGAGTTGGCGGCCTGGTGCGGGGAGCCGGCACTGGCGGCGGCCGGGTGCGTGGAGCCGGGACTGGCGGCAGGGCAGGCGGCGGCCGGGTGCGTGGAGCCGGGACTGGCGGCAGGGCAGGCGGCGGCCGGGTGCGTGGAGCCGGGACTGGCGGCAGGGCAGGCGGCGGCCGGGTGCGTGGAGCCGGGACTGGAACGCTAGCCTGACGGCTAGGGGACACAGGAACGCTAGCCTGACGGCTAGGGGACACAGGAACGCTAGCCTGGGAGCTAGGGGACACAGGAACGCTAGCCTGGGAGCTAGGGGACACAGGAACGCTAGCCTGGGAGCTAGGGGACACAGGAACGCTAGCCTGGGAGCTAGGGGAAACAGGAACGCTAGCCTGGGAGCTAGGAGAAACAGGAACGCTAGCCTGGGAGCTAGGAGAAACAGGAACGCTAGCCTGGGAGCTAGGAGAAACAGGAACGCTAGCCTGGGAGCTAGGAGACACAGGGACGCTAGCCTGGGAGCTAGGAGACACAGGGACGCTAGCCTGGGAGCTAGGAGACACAGGGACGCTAGCCTGGGAGCTAGGAGACACAGGGACGCTAGCCTGGGAGCTAGGAGACACAGGAACGCTAGCCTGAGAGCAAGGTAAAACAGGGACGCTAGCCTGAGAGCTAGGAGAAACAGGGACGCTAGCCTGGGAGCTAGGAGACTGGCGGGGCTGACCCTTCCTTCTAGACCGACCTTTACCTCGTTGTAGGCTCCGGGGTCCTCCCAAAGCCAGTCGAGTTCCCCAGTAGGGATCCCTAACAGGCTCGTCCTCCCATCCATACAACAGATCTTCCCTTGCCTCCAGCAGGTAGCTCTGCCAGTAGGCAGTCCTTTCAGCCATGTCCATCTCAGCCAAATCTGTCTCTGCTGGGTCCACTTGTGGCGGGATCATTCTGTCATGGTCTGTGGTGGGTGTGGACCCAAATGCAGGGAAAGATGGAGGCAGGATGCAGGAATACCGTTCTTGGAACCAGTCCATGTTTATTTCAAAACACAAAATCCAAAATCCAAACTTAAATCCAAAAACAGGGGAGTAGGAACAGGGAGCAAGACCAGAAACACGGAAGGAGACAACTAACCTGACATCATACACAATGATCCCGCA
Source organism: Gouania willdenowi (assembly GCF_900634775.1). NCBI lineage: Eukaryota > Metazoa > Chordata > Actinopteri > Blenniiformes > Gobiesocidae > Gouania > Gouania willdenowi. The sequence goes on from NC_041065.1 coordinate 8,132,342, forward strand.
GCCATACTGTGTCCAACCACTCAGCTAAATAGTGGAGGAGGCCTGATTGGGAATGGGCCACACCTGGGTGAAAACACGAGGGAGCTAATCAATCACCACCCAAGCACACAGACATCACTGAGGGGTGGAGCCACAAACAGGAATCCCTGAAACACTGACAAGACTCAGAATAAACAGACAGAATAACAAAACACCCAACAGAACATAACAGAATGCATACAAACGATTGGTACTGTCTTAAATTTTCACCTTTCACTTCCCAGACAGAGACAGCAATGTGTAGATATGACAGCTGTTAGACATCCTTCTTCTGTGACATACGTCCTATTACTAAAAAAAAATAAATTATCAGGCTCCAACTATAACTACATGCATTAACTCTAAAACTGTGCCATGCCAAATGTGCCATGGGGGTCACGACATAATAGGTAGAAACATATGTATCATGTTCAATGTGCCTTCTTAAAACAAAGTCAGCAGTTTATGAAGAGACCATGAAACGGGAATAAAAAATAATATATAAAAAAATAATAATTTATTCAGTAACTGTTGGGTGTAGAAATGTAATAAATTACTCTATTCTTTTAAAATGTACTTAAGTACAAGTAAAATTACAGATTTAGAAATATACTCAAAAAGTATCCATAAAAGCAACTCAATTACAGTAACGTGGATACTTGCAATCCATCACTTTCACTTCTGCCTAAAATCCACCCCCTTTACCACAAACACATCTTTGTAACAAATCATCTGGCATCAAAGTAATCCTGTGTGTGTTCACCTTCTGGAGTGTTAGATCAGTCTGAAAATGTCAAGTAAAAGCCCCCATGGGGTTCTATGTAATGAAAACTTTTCCCACCAAAGCACATAGATGATTGAAACAGGCAATCTGCAAATAATGCACTGACACATTGCAAGAGTGTGACATAGATATTGATCTTTGAATAAATTGTTCCATAGTCTTTAAATATAACAAATGGAACTTATTTTAGTCAGGCTCTGGCAAGTCAAGTGTGACCCAACAACCACTCACTGCAATTTAATTGCCCGTGGGTGCTACATTACAGACTGTACTTGTTTGGTTTTATTTTATGTGTTTTTTGTGTTTTCAATACAATCGTCTCACAGACCAATAAGTGGGAGCCTAATAAACAACGCTGAACTGTGTTTGATTTTGTGGTCGTTTAATGGACCTTAATGGGCTGTTTTTAGTTCAGTCTTCAGAAAGCAATATCAAAGAGATGATACTAAGAAGAGTGTAAATGAGCTACCCAGCACTGTCTACACATGGTAGGGAGAAAAGAAATAATCCAATTTAAGACAATAGTCTATCGTTTTGTCCATCCGCTGTGTTGCATTGGGTCACAAACACCTCCAATCATCCCATAAAGGAGATACGAGACGATATAATGGCTGCTAAAAATGAAACTTGATTGTGAGCGCTATCTTGTCTTTGAATTGAACGTACAGTATATATATATATAAAATGTAATATCAGCCTGCCTTCAATATGTTTGTTTTACATCTGAGGTAGTTTGAGAGAGAGTTCATATTCTTATGTAGGGTAGGAGGAGCCAGGAATGTCAGTAGGAGGAGTTTCCCCATTATGACTTAAGAGAGAGGTCATTTAGGTTAGAGAGGGACCGGAGAGGGTCCCATTCCTCTTTCAAACACTCCCTCTATGTCTGCTTCTTCCCTTGTGTGTTTGCTCCTGTACTCCTTCTGGCTTTTGTCTTGCAGGTCCGTGGGATCCTCAGTGTGGAGTTACAGAGACTCAGCGGCTCTGTCTCCACCCTTTTCTCTGCACACACCCAACACAGCATAACGTGGATGGCTGTTCATCATAGGAATGGGATCCACACAAGGTTCCTGCTGCTTAACAGAAGGTTTTCCTTGCCGCCATGATGAATTCATGTTGGGTGTGGGATACATATATATGTGTATATACGTATATATGCATATGTGTGTATCCATAAAATGAAGAGTCCGTCCTTAAGACTGCTCTACTGTAAAGTGTCTTGAGATACCATTGGTTATGATTTGGCGCTATACAAATAAAGATTGATTGATTGATTGATTGAAGAAAAACTTTGGCCCTCTGAATGAGGCTAAAGGAATGTATATCATGGTAGCAAAACCATTATATGGTGATTTTTTAATAGTACTGCACCTTTGAAACAATGAATTAGGAAGAATTAACCCACTTCGGTTGTAAGCAATATTCTATAGGTCACTAGTATTTTACTTTCTCTACATGAAACCTTGCATTTCATGCATTTCACAGATGTCACAATGACCAAACTCGTCCAGTTAATCTGCATGGGCTCATGGGAGAGAAATCCAGCACAGGATTGGATTTAACTTTACCCCAATGCCACGCTTCTTTTTATAACCCTGACTTATGTTCAGCCAATGTTCATATATCTATTTTTCGTCAGAACTTCCTGCGGTCCCTCACTTTCCAAACTGAGATGTAAAGGCAAAAGACGGCAGAGTTTCTCTCCTCTCGCCAAAGTCAAAATCCCAGCAGAAAGATGATTTTGGTGTTGTGCTTATCACAATGTACCTTTAGAAAGGAGGGTATAATTGAAGAGAAAGCAATTAGGTTTGTGCACATGGAGGCACGCATTTGGCAGATAAGGCACCCATGCTTCACAAAATGTCTTGGTTATGGGCAGGGGTCCTGGAACAGTTTAGGCATGCCAAGTCTATACCATGAAATTTTCAAAGAACCATCTATGCATACGTTAACTGCCTACTTAATACTCACTCTACCTCTCCATTTGCAATTCTCTTAATCCCACAAAATAGCCATAGATTGCAGAGGGCCTAGTTTTTGTAGGAGGGCCGCTGCCAGAAGTGGTGGTTTGTGATGTAAGAATCTGGTATTTATCTGTAATAAGCTGAAGGTGTTTTTTTTACTGCACCTGATTCAAAATCAAACTTTTAGAGTTTGTTTCATCGTCTGCATTGTCTTAACTGGTACATGGTCACAGTAGTTGCTGGATTCTATCCCAGCTCACATTAGGTGAAAGGCTGAGTAAACATTCTTGGATTGGTTGCAGGTCTATCACAGGCTGATTAGGGAATAAGTTCTATCTCCAAGAGGCAGCCACGCTTAGCAGTGTACCACATTTCATTTTAGACATAAATTTAGATACAAAAATCACTTTCTTGTAAGCTTTCAATGTGTGTCTATTACTGCAACAAAGATCTGTTTACCACTTTGCTCTTGTATAGCTGGGCTTTAGTAAGTAATGTGAATTGGCAACAGGCATGGCAAATAGAACTGCAAATGGCATTGTGAGACACTAAAAACTGCCAGAAATGATGGAAAAACCAGGGTTTGACATCAATACAACCCAAGCTGCCAGATATAATTACTTTTCAGATTTGGCAGTTAACACTGCCACTTCTACTAGCCATATTGGCACACTGTATTGTATTTATCTAAAAAACCAAAACAAATGACATTGTGACACTATGACCCTACCGTGAGCACTACCTGCATAGTGTTGGTCACAGTGTGGTCAACTCTTTAAACTGGCTACACACAGAGGGAACAGATACAGCAAGGAATGGGATGCCAGTGATTGGTGAATATGAACTAAATGTGAGCAAAATGGTATTTCTAATCCTAGCATTAGATATTTCTTGACATAAACTGTTTTATAAAATTTGGTCTAGACTGCATAGGAGAGCATTATGAATGGTGCTTGTTGCACACTTTTCCCACATTCCACCTCACAGGAGGTGTGGATGTGTAGCTATTGTAACATTTAACTTTCAGTTAAACTAAAAATGAATAGAAGCAAGACAACTAAATGTCTGTTCCTTAAAAGCCTCAGAGAATATGAAGCTTTCTAATAAAAATGACTCCCAAAAATATCTAAAAACTAAATATAATGGCAGCTTTTAAGCACTTATGACAGTTACTACATTAAAACACTGAATGTTTTGTTATTTTACAAAATGTCAACATCACTTTGCTTCTGACTGTCTGCCTCTATTGCAAAAACCGTACCAGATGTGGATGTACAAGACCTACTTCTTTCACCCTGGGTCAGCCTGTCATTAGCAGCTTCAAATGCTTGCACATGCTCTCTGCTGTTAACGCTTATTCTGCACCACATTTCTGTGTTCTTCTTTTGTAGAAGTCAGCTGACCTGTGTAGCAGGTCACACCCAGTCTTCTGTTTTTTGGAGTAATTAATCATCAAAGGATGCATAACGGAGCTCCTTTGACTTGTCTACGACTTTCTAAAAACAATTGCTCATACTCTTAGGAACAATCTGTGATGTAAATGCTGGCTCCCTATTAAGCTCTTTAGCTCCTAAGTGTCTAGTCAATAACAGTTAAGATAGAAAAAAAATCTATATTTCAGAATACAAAATCATATCAAGTGCTTATTATTTATAATGTTTTGTTTGAAACGTATTTTAGAACAGAGGGCTACATCAATAGATTCTGGAATACAAATGCTCCCGGTAACGTCACTCAGTCTACTCTCCAAAACTGTCCATCACATTAAAATGTGTCCGAACTGTATCATTTTCTATCATATTTCACATAGTATTTGTGTGATTGTCTGTCTTCCCTTCCTCTTGTTCCTCTTTCCTGTTCTTGGTGCTTCTTCACTCTCCACTCTTTATTTGATAGGCAGATACACACAGTATGAACCAATACATATGGACTATCATTGCTTTATCTGAAGTAAAGTGAGTATAAAATGTGCCTTTGTCGTGACACACAGGCTATTTAATTTGTCATTATACCTTACGCTCTAAGTAGTATCATAAAACATTTTCTGTATTCACAATAAACAAAGTTAATGGTCTACACTAAGGCTTAGCATAACTGATGCCTATATACCAATCACTTGTGGTGAGAACAACTAAAACAAGCTCCTAGTCAAAAGCCATCTCCAGTCATTCATTTCTGTCTGTTCCCAAATCTTAGGTGCGTACATTTGTTTGCACCAGTTTAAATATTTAAATGTGTTCCAACTTTAGGGTGACCATATTTTGACTTTCAAAAAGAGGACACTTGGGGCCGACCTTGAGATACTCAAATCCGAAGATTTCTTTAATCTACCTTGTAACGAAAAAAATGAGTGTTAATGATAAGGTTTAAACAGCCATGTCTCTCTTTATAACAAAGACAAAAAATGATTGAATCAGAATCAGAATCAGAAATGTTTTATTGGCCATGTACAGTTTTAAGGACAGTACAAGGAATTTGACTTGGTGGTTGGTGCACAAAACAAACAACAAAAAAGAAATAAAAACAAACAACAAAGAACAACCCAGCAACAATAATAATAATAATAATGATAAATATAAAGGATGAAGGATAAATAAAGGATAGATAGAGAATAAAGGATAAATAGGATAAATATAAATATATACATACAGTGCAGCAGATATCAAGCTGGTGGAGGTGGTGATCGGGTGGGGGGGGGGGTGGGGTTCAGTGGGTGACTTGGGGTGTGTTCATGTGGATGGTGGCAGAGGGAAAGAAGCGGTTTTTGTGTCTGGAGGTTCTGGTCCTGATGGACCAAAACCTCCTACCAGAAGGGAGAGATTGAAACAGTTTATGACCGGGGTGGAGGGGTCGGCCACAATCTTTCCTGCACGCCTCAAAATCCTGGAGGCGTACAGGTCCTGGAGGGAGGGCAGATTGCAGCCGATGACCTTCTCTGCAGAGTGGATGATACGCTGCAGTCTGGCCTTATCCTTGGCCGTAGCTGCAGCGTACCAGATGGTGATGGAGGAGCAGAGGATGGACTGGATGATGGAGCTGTAGAAGTTCACCATCATCTTTGTTGGCAGACTGAACTTCTTCAGCTGCCGCAGAAAGTACATCCTCTGCTGAGCTTTTTTGATAAGGGAGCTGATGTTCAGCTCCACTTTAGGTCCTGAGTGATGATGGTCCCCAGGAAGCAGAAGTACTCCACAGAGCTCACTGTAGAGTCTCCCAGGGTGAGGGGGGGTGAGGGGGGCTGGGTTCTTCCTGAAGTCTGCTATCATCTCCACTGTCTTTAAAGCATTGAGCTCCAGGTTGTTCTGGCTGCACCAGGACACCAGCCGGTCTGTCACCCTTCAATATGCATTATTACAATCTGTCCTTGAAAAAATCGAATGTATATCTTCTTAATATCTCTAAATCATTAAAACAATGAAAAAAAAACTCAAGGCTTACAGGCTTTCTGAACCTCCATGTAACTTTTATCATCTAGGAGGTCTTTCTGCTGACAGTTTTAAATGAAATTCACCGGTGTTTGGTGTCTTTCAATCCATCTTCTTCTTAAGTCTTTCTTTTCTTTCCTTGTGTGTGGCGATTTCATCAAAATAAAGAGTCAATTTTAAATGGTTCCGTCAAATGTCAGTAAAATTACAGTAAAGACATGATATTGGCTGTAAAGAGCTTATAGCTTTCAGAAACTGCTGGCATTTCTCTGACAGTGTTTCCCCGAGATGCGTTTCAGGGTCCCTGGGAAACCCCCATATTTATTGAGTTTGTAATATCAGGCCGGACGGTCCGGACAAGACGTGAGATTTACACGAACTTTACAAGTTCGTGTAAATCTGAAATTATGATCACCCTATCCAACAAATGAACTGGTGCACAAACTGTGTATTTTAGTGGTACATGTGTACCACCTATGTGAACCCCTGCAGTTTTAACATTATAACAGACACAGAACCATATAACTTGTAATATTGAATATGCATAGGTAGGCCACAAATCAGCCTGTTTGTGTAGAGTTGCTCAGAAAGTGACTTTTCAGAGGCTAAAACTCTGGAAAACAGGTGAGTTTGGGAAAATAAACCTCAAATACTATGTTTTTGGGGTTCTTAGAAGACATGGAGATGGGTGAAAATAGAATGACATGGGACCTTTAACTGTATTTTGAGATGAATGGCCACACGGCGATGGGGAAAAAGAAATGCTTAAACACACAGTGGAGATGTCCAATAGACTTGCTGTTTGATTAACCTGATGATGAGTAAATCAGATTTTTATATATTATGATATTGCTGTGTTTCCACATCAATGCAATTTGTGTCTTGCTTCAAGAAGAAGGTCTGTCTCAATTTGCTTTAGGCATTTTTAACTTCGAGTGCACACCCACACATCTGCCCACTCACGCAGCAGAGCTCCTCCAAATCATCAGAGATGATGTAACGCATCGTCTTCAGCCTTTGTTGCACTGACTTCACAGCACTCAACCTCCCTGAACAGTTCACAGGCCATATGAAGGCTGGCCATTGGAAGATGCATTAAAATGAATATTTTGATAAATGTATCCACCTCCTTGCCATACCTCACAAACAATATTGAGTAACCAGAAGCACCCAGGTAATCCAGAACAGTGAGTGTTTGATGAAGCAACAGCTGTTCCACACACTGTCCAACAGAAGGGCCCTGATAGCCACCCTAAGGGAGTGTGGATAGCAGAGCCAATCTTTCATGCTCCCACTCAGCAACATTTTTATTTCTTTTCCTGTGGGCTACTTTATCTAAAATTTTCCCACCTACAAGCCAACAGGATAAACAGTCCCTTGGGCAACTTCTTGTTTCAGCCTCCCCCGATTCATGAAGCAGGAATGCTGGCTTTAGCGGCGTAGTTTTTCTAGCGCTTACAAAAACTTTTTCCTCCCGATTGGACAGGTGATGGATTACAATGAGCTTTGAAAAAACAAACAAAGTAGGTCACACACCATGAGAGAGCAAATATGCGGTGTGTAGAGGCATGTATAGGGCTGAAGACATTTTAAAGATAGAAGGAGATGGAGCACTAAACACCAGGAGGCTTTGTTTAAATTTGACTATTGTGAATAAATTAAAGAGAAATGTCAGGGATGTTTCATCTGTGAGTTATGCTATTTTTTTTTTTTTTTCCGAAGGTGTATTAAACTTAGAAAGATTCGGAAATTGCCTTTACAATAATATGTCTCAGGTTTTGTGTTAAATCTGCATGATCCCCTGATGGCATGGAAAATCTGTTTGTTGCAGTGAGATAGTCTTTTCAGAAAGTATCAAAAAAAATATGCAATTCACACTTTGCAAATTCATATAAATACTGAATTTTATACTGTATATTGATGAAACTAAGTGTTAGAGCGGGTTTCACAAATAGTACACAGTTCATGTGTGTCATCATATCAGCAGTGGAGCATTATTGTAGACCAGCACTACTGTATATTAAGCATCTCGGGTGTCTTTAAGTCATTTTATTTTATTTATTTCTTATTTGTCCATAAAAGGGAATATTATGTACAGCAGTGGTTCCCAAACGGTGTGCCAAGTCCAGGTGTGCCGTGGGATTTTGTGACAACCATACATTATTGCAATATGCAACTACACAAAAATAATATCTATATTTTTTTTTAATTTACTGTTTTGTATGCACTCATTTCATAAAACAGTGGCAAACTTAATACCTAAGGAAGTCATATTTTGACCAGTGTTTAATTATTTGTTTGTCTGTTAGAATAATTATAAAACATTTACGTGATGCCACTGCAGGGGGTACATGAGACAGTGAGAGAGGAAAAATGCGTGAATGAAATATCACAATATGGGTTCTTAAATGTTTGTTTGTAGTTAAAAATAATTATCATACTAAGTATTACACGCAACTCACAAAACAACAACAAAAACACACTAAATGAGAGAAAAACACACAAGATCACTATAAAATACACAAAAAAATAATAGGCGTACAAAATGACATAAAGAAACGACCAAACAACCCAAAAAACACACACACGAGAAAGAATAATTAAATAATACCAACACAGAAAAAAAAATAAACAAAATAAACAAAATGACACAAAGCTCACACAAATGATGACAGAAATGATCTTGATCAGAACATCAACTGAAAATACAAGAGTCAGTCTTAATTGGTTGGGGGTATTCCATCAAACCCAGCTCAGGGTTAAGTTCAGGTTTAACCTGAGAGTTCGGCTCCGGAACAGCCGTTTCATCAACGAGAAGACACCTTGGTTACCATAGTAACACAATCCGTGGCTCAAACGCTCCCGACCAGGTTTAAGCAGCAGGCTTGGCTTAAGCTGCAGATGCTCTTATGAAACCACGTCATCATTTTTATTTATTTTTTTTAAATACTGCCTTAATACAGTATTTTGAAAGGGAATTAAACAGAATACCTTGGCAAATGTTTAAACATTATTTTAAATCCATACAAATGACGATATAATCATTGTCTACATGTTTAATGTGTACCATATTTTTAATCAGATATCACAGTCTCCATGTGTTTAAACCATCAGTCATAATATATAAGGATACATGTATCCATCGCCTCCGTTTACCGCACGGTATAAATGTGTCCATTCATTGATCAGAGATTAATAATGTGAAAGCTTTGGATATACAGAGAGGGAGGGGCTTCAGGGACAGACACAGGCCAGAGCACTAAGGCTCCCAATGACAAAGTTACACTATCGCTTTTCAGGTGGTGCGCGCTGTGCACAGCTCACCTGCACCTGCAGCATCTACAGTGTTGGATGTGACATCCAACAGCATCCAGCAGCACCACTGCTACTCCAGCTGTTCATTTAGTGCTGACTTCAACAAACTATTCATCAAACACTCACTCATCTCATAAATGACATTAATTAATTGTGAGTTACATCATTTCTTTTATTAAACGCCGACAGTTGTTAAAAAACGTATCAAATGCACGTGATCAGTGTGTGATCACATGCTTCAGTTGTTTGCTATGATAAAATGACTAAATAACATCTTCTTTAACACTTTACTACTTTTAAAATGTTCAAACCACAGTCGCTCCTTTTCTTTTGCATGCGCAGTGTGAGCATTTAAGGTACAGTAAGCCGGTCCGTGGCACTGCGTCAACTGTGAGATACCCTCACGAGGCGTGACTGGCTTTCAAACATGTTTGAATTCCTTTACGACCATACGATTGATGATTGGGAGCTGGTCGTGGGTGTTAATTGCTTCTCGTGACCTCATGCACACTACACAATGCACGACACACGATCGAGCAGAGACTCGCACGATCCCACAAAATAGACGCACGAGTCAAAATCCAGCTCAAAATGGGCCAAAAATCGCACAGTGTATGCCTGCCTTTATCTGAACCAGGTTTAATTCATAAGCCTGGCTCTGCTGAGAACATGCACTTTGATGAAATATCCCCCAGGACGGAGCTGACAATAGCAATAATAAAAACTATAGAAATAAATAAATTCAGGAGGCACTAAATACTGTTTCTTTCCACTTATTTACAAAACGATATTCTATAAAATGTGTTTTCACTCATTCATTCCATCATGATGCTCTATAGTTGTTGTTTCTCACAATTCTGAGCAAAATGTAGTAGCCGGACATAAGGGGGTACTTGGATTCAAAAGTTAGACAAAGGGGTATTTGAGCCATTGATCAAGATAACTGGTGATATCTGGCAAAGAGGAGATTTGAAGTGTTCTTTTAATAAATATCATTCCTTGAATGTCAGGTCAGAGATTAGCATTGTATATGTAATAACTTAGACTTGCCCAGAATTCACACATTTTTTTACATAAAACTTTTGAATTGTGTTACTGTCAAAGCTTCAACTACGCAATGTCTAATGGTTCCCAGTTTCGTTGAACTGAAGTTTTTTTTAGCAGTGTTTGGAGAAAGAAAGCAACGTCCCACTGGATGTCCGTGCTTCTTTGTTAAACCTGTGTTTGCTGTGTGATTGCTGCAGTGGCCTGGATGTAGTTTCAAATAGGGTAAGTTGTACAGCACAGACACTTCAGGGAGGTGAACAAGGAACAGAGCAAGGCTGAAGGGGTGAACTAAGGAAACACAGCGGCTTGAGAGGGAAAATTGGATTTAGTTTTTAAGACAATGTTCTGTTTCCCCATGTGTTTGGATATGGAAGTATCACAGAGTGTGAAAAGATAACAATAGCCCTAAAATAATGAAGCATACCAAGATGAAGGTCATTAAGGACACATTGAAGAAAATAGGATTTAGTGTCAAAAAGCATCAGGCCATTTTGAAACCAAAACTAAAATACAACTTTTAATAATTTAAACAATAATCTTACATTCTCTATCAAAGTATTTATCTCAGTTAACTTAAAGCAATGGTAGCAGTGTTGATTTTAGCAAGAATTAAACATTTTGCTTAGTTTTTGTCAATTAGTTAAAGTCACATTTTAGTCTTTTTGTTTTGGTCATGGTTTAAAATTTAGTTTTAGTTTTAGTCTTTTTTGAGCTTTACAGTATATAAACAATAATTTGACAGTTTTGTTATACTATAATAAATTTAGCATAAATTTAGTCGTATGCCCTTCAAATAGTGGTGAGTAGGCCTATTTCATATTGAGATAGTGTTTGTGAACATGTGGGCTAGTTTTACTAAACTTTATAGCTACTGATACAGGCTCTGAGTTGAAATTGTTAAACTGGGTGACAAGATTACAGTCGCTCTCCGTGGTGCTGAAGCTTGTAAGCACCGCTGTTGCAGGAATGTGTATGTTGTAAAATGATGTTATCATGAGCTTTATTATTTGGGTTTAAAGGAACCCGGTCATTTGCCCAGTTGTAGAAGAACTGAAAAAGATCTTGTAGGCTACAATAACGAAACACCGGCCGTGGTGTGAAGTTAAGTACTTTAGTATACATTACAGGTTAGGATGTACAGGGAGGATACACACAACTGATAATGTTCTTAAGATACATATTCAGGGACTAAAGAACAATATAATCTTCTGACTGAATATTTTGGTTCAAATTATTATTTCAAATTATCTAACAACTTTTTTTCGTGGATTATTTTCAAGCATTCTTTTTTGTATTTTACACTGGTAGGTTTTATTAAACTTACACTAACTTAAAAAGTGTAAATGTCACTGTCAGTTTTCAGCTGCTTCAATGTTAACATTACAGTTAGTTTTTTAGTGTAGCTGCAGGGTTTGATAGAGGTGTGTGGGGAAGTTTATTTCTACTATTGAACATAACCGCTATGAAACAATCAATGAAGATTGTGTTATTGATCTGATTCAGCAGCTTTCTCATAGCTTATTCTTTCTCTTTATTCATTATCTGCCCTCGCTCACGCAGAGTCTCCCGTAGCTTCTTTTTCTGAACAAGATGTGAGGGTTAAAGATATTAATGTTAGCAGATAAGGACAATCTGCTCATCGTGGTCATCCCTGCTGTGGTAAAACTGGACGCACGCTGTGCCGTTGCTGCTATGTGCAAGCGTAGGTGTGGATTGGAGTCATCCAGTCAGAAAGATAGACACAAGTGTTTAAAAGTGGTTAAATAGAAGGTAAATCAAGGTGTCCAGTCGGTCTTAAATCATGTTTTCACTCGTCAGTTGCTCATTGAATTTCTACTTCTAGTTCAACTTTAATTCATAAATGAGTTCACTAATTCACTTAGCCTTCTTTAAAATAAAAATCCAAAGCTTACAATATATACATTAAGCATGTACTGTCCTCGAAAAAAACCTTGAATTTGAACAATTTGCTAACATGCATGTGTTGTTAAACATACACAGGGTTGCTATATTTTTCAGAACGTCTTTATAATTCAGTTTATATACAGTAAGGAATGTCACGGTATTGACGATAAAATGATACCGTGGTATTACAAGTGCCTTGATATCGTCATGGTTATGTCACGATATAAAAAGATGAGCTGTTGTGCAACAAATATAAGTTTTGGGTTTCAGAGTAAACTACAATTACCATGCTTTGGAGTGTCGTCGTCATAGGTTACAGGTGGTTGAGCCAATGGGGTGCGACAGTGTGAGGGGAAACAGGGGAATGAAGGTGTTTGTAGAACTTATGCATGATGCAGCGGCTACAAGGCAGAGGTGTGGAAACGAGGGGTGGGAACCTCTGGGTACCTCACGATACGATACAAATCTCACGATAACGATTCTGTCATGATATAGTGATATTGCAATTATCAATATATTAGTCAGAAATCAATCTACGATAATCTATGACATAACAAGAAAAAAAGAGAGTAAGTGATAAAATGCCATTTTTATTTTAGAACTCTGAAAGACAATAAAAAAGTGTCCTATGAACAGTGACACTATTTTAGTGCAACATTTTTGTAATAAAGTGTCAACATACCAATGTAAACAAAAAAGTATCTCAAATAGTCCTTACTGTAAACAAAACATAGGCTCTTTCTTACCAGTGACACCATTATAGTGCAATATTCCAGTAAACAATATATTGGTTCCTTCAACAAACAGTGACAACAATTTGTGTGAAGACCTACCTGCACATTTTAGTAAAAAAGCAAGAAAGGTTTTGAAAGAAAAAAAAAAAAAACAAAAACAAAAACGATACATAGTGCAAGCATATCGATTATTGATCGTGCGGAAAAAAATATTGTGATATATTGCCATATCGAGATATTGTCACACTCCTAGTGGAAACATGTTGGTTTCCAGGAAAAAAGGGAGACAATATGCAAAGACTGCACCATGCGCTACTCTTTAGGAAACATGAAAAGGATTGTGTCAAACAAGCAACCCAGTCTGGTCAAAAACTTGTAAAAGAATGATTTACATCCAAGCTAGAACAGCTCAAAGGCTAGAGAAATAATAAGAGACGTTGCACAGTTTTCTGTTCAATTTAAAAGATGAGTGGATACAGAGATTACTCCTAACCTTAAATGTTGACTTCTTCATCTTTCTGTAGAAAAACCTAAAACAATCTTAACACAGAATTTGATATCCTTGGCTGTTTTTTTTTTTGTTTTTACTTGACTGTTTCTATACCTGTGTTGCCTTTAAGAGTGTTCCTATTCCATTAGAATGAGTGGGCAGTGTTCAGTTTATAAATCTAAAAATATAACAATATATACAGTCAAAATGGTGAACAGACAATTTGTCAATGGTCATCATTGTTATTATTGTTACCATATTGCTGTAAACTCTGTGGCTTCCTGTAAAACCATGAGCTTTCCCACAATATTGCAGTAATTATCGTTACTACCGAGATTCTACCGAACCTTGAGAATTAGATATTGTTACATCCCTAGTTCAAATATATTAATTTTACTATAAAAGCCAAGACTGAAGATTTTCAAGCACATTACTCAGTTGCTGCCTAATATTTCCCACCATGAAAATCAAATGACTTCCCTTTCCACTGGTCAATAATGGCTGATATGTGAAATGTAAAATCATTCTTTGCAATAATTTAACATTAAACCGGATAATATTTCTATTGACTTAGACACACCCTAATGACTAACATGAGCTTCATCATGACCATTGAGCTTTCATTTAGTCTAAATCCTGAATCAGTCAAAATGCTTCCAGCACTGCATTATCCCAAGATGTCTGCAGGCTCATAAATATAATTACCTTTGTGTGGATGGAAACAATAAAGCATGTAAAAAATCTGTTCAATATAACTCCACTCAGAAATAGACCTAAATTATGCCAATTTTCAGAGGTGAAAGTAATGGATTACAAGTGCTCACATTACTGTAATTGAGTTGCTTTTATGGGTACTTGTTTTTGTTTTTTTTAAAACATATTTCTAAATCACTACTTTTTTTATTTTTTTGTTTTAAAATGATTAACGGACATTGTGAAACTACAAAAAAATGAAATGACCAGACAACAATAAAATGCATCACATCATAGCCTACCAAACCAAAACCGTGTTCAATGCCCCGTATTTTCTAAGTTTCAGAGTTCACAAATGTAGCTATACTTAGAGCCTGAGAATTGTACATTTTGACAGATGCCTTCGTGGAAAATAAATTAAAGCTGCAGTATATAATTGGCATCATTTAGTTAAAAAAGTATTTTTAATTGAATGAATTAGTGTTATTTTATCTAAAAAGGAATTGTACATTTTGACAAACCTTATACAGATGCCTTTGTGGAAAATAAATTAAGTTCCAATTCTGCAAGATTTCATCTCTTCCTTTTTAAGTTTAAACATGAGATGTTTACTGTATGCAAAGGAATCGTGGCAGGATTTATTACCAAAAATAAGCATGGGGTTGAAAGTAACTAGTAACTTTCACTTTGAGTACTATTTAATTGAGCTACTTTATACTTGTACCTGAGTATTTATTGTATGACTCACGCCTCCAGGACTCTGAGAAGTACAGGGAAGATTGTGGCCGAACCCTCCCACAAATTGTTTCAATTTCTCTCCTCTGGAAGGAGGTTTTGGTCACAGACCTGGTCCCCCGTCCATCACCAGCTCCATAAAGAAAATATTATATGTTACACTTGTATATATGTATATATGTATCCTTTATCCTTTATATTCATCATTCTTATTGTCATTGTTTCCGGTTTGTTTTTTATTCTTTTTCTGTTCTTCACATCAATTACCAAGTTAGATTCTTTGTACTGTTTTTAAACTGTACTTGGCAAATAAAAACCTTTCTGATTGTGATTTATGATTCTGATTGTACTTGTACTTACGTACAATATTAATGAAATAACAGTACTTCCACTTGAGTAGGATATGTCGATACTCTTTATACACTTTTGCCAATTTCTGTGCTGCACTCGAGTGTCAATGTAACACACTGTGGCTTGTGAGCACTGAACATCCCACTGGAGCATTTCCCAGAATGCTGTGGGGCATGAGTGTGCTTCTTCCACTCAGGTGGCTGCTTAAGAATCTTCTACCACAAGCTGCTGGGAGCAGGGTGAGCACTGAGCATGGGAGACGGTAGCTCACGCTTGTTTCTCATTGGTGCGGAATGCCTCTAAGCGGCTTTGGTTTGCAGCCCAACACTTCTTGAAAGTGCTTGCTCTGAGAATCAAAGGGTACACATCAAAGACAAAACCAAGGACAGACAGACACAGGTCAGGGGGAGAGAAAGAAGCCTGAGCTACAACAGGATTGTTAGAAAGAAGATCATATTTGCCTCTGGGGCGCATATGATAAAGGGCAAAGGAGAAATATCTTAGTGTAAACAAATATAAATGCTAACATACACTCACATATACATGCTGTGTTCCTCTTCTACCAAAAACCCCTTTGGCAAAATCTTTCTAGTGTTCATAATTTCATTTTGAAATCCATTCACAGTGCATAGGCTATAGCGAGAGGAAGACAAGCAGCCTTTGCACTTCTGTGTTCCGTCTGTCCTTAACGCTCATGATTTCCCTGAACTCGGCTCTCTTTTCCAATGAAGCTGAAATTGAAAAACGCAGACCTATTCTTACTTTGTTAGGAAGCAGCTCAGTTCTCCCTCTTTATCGTTTTGTTTGCTGTGCACAAGGCCACTCTCTCTTCTCTCAGAGGATTAGACATGCTGAGCATTAAGGGCCTTTGCATACAAAACAGCGGGGGATGAAAAAGAAAAAGACCTTTGCTGTTTGGACCACGGGGCACCAATTGGACACAGAACTTAACAAAAAGTCAGAGACTGCAAACGGGAGGCGGCGGCTGCTGCCAGACCTGTCAGGGACATTATGAATGGATAATTAACAGTGTGGGCTTTCTGGAAACAACATTTGGTTGCTAGTTCCAATGCCTAACTGTGTAAGAGTGTTATTCAGATGAAAAATCCTCATTGCTGAAAAAATAAGAATAATGTGACATAGCAGGATATTTTTTCTTTTTTTTTCTCATTTCAATTATGTCTCTTTCTCTGAGTGTAATACATCAGGCTCTAGGTCATTGTTTCTGAAATGGGGGTACGTGATGGCACTACAGGGGGTAGCCTACTTGAAGTGGAAAATTAACAAATGAAAACATTGAAAATAATTGTATTTTTTAGTTAAAAATGATAATCACAATAATGATGATCAAAAAGATTAGAACACAAACTGAAAATACAAGGTTCAGTCTTGATTTCAATTATAAAAACTGTAGAAATAAATCCATTCAGGATGCATTAAATACTGTTTCATTGAATCTTTAATGAATTCTCGTTCAATGCATCATTATGCTCTATAGTTGTTTTTTTTTTCATTTTGAACTTCAATTTGTTGTAAGTACTAAATTTTCCTCAAATTATTCCTCAGAATTTTCCCAAATTAAATAAAACATGGTCACAAAATCAAAGAAATTTAAGATCCTGTAAGATATGTCACTTATTGCTTGGATATTGTCGGTGTCTTACATACTTTAAAAACTATTATACATGAAAGTGCAAACTAGAGAAGCCATTTCGGATTAAAATGGTCCGTATTTGGACTAATTTATTATTTATTTATTAAAATGAGTTTG
Organism: Gouania willdenowi; assembly: GCF_900634775.1. Lineage (NCBI taxonomy): Eukaryota > Metazoa > Chordata > Actinopteri > Blenniiformes > Gobiesocidae > Gouania > Gouania willdenowi. The sequence goes on from NC_041065.1 coordinate 8,149,571, forward strand.
ACACCCCTGCTCTAAGTCATTGTGTTGATTTCTATTACAAAACTAATAGTCTTAAATCCCTAAAGTTAGTTTCCTCCTTCCTCTTCCTACCTTTTTGGTTGTGAACAATGGTCCTTTACGATAGATTACGACTTTTCTAGTGGATGTGTTGCAAATGAATAAAATGTTTTTTTGTGTTTACTTTACTGTACCAAAACTAACACATTCATCCACAGTTGCCCTTATATCCAAGAGGAGTTACCCATCACTATTACATAATTTATCATACTTTGGTGAATTTTAAACAACAACAGTTGGATATAAACCCATTAGCCTTGCACGTAAGCAATTTCAAAGATTTAGCATTTATGTTACTGAACCGAGTCATGAAATTGCTGAAGTGCTGAATCAAAGCTTTTATTTACTTTTATTAAAGTGCCTTAGCATATTCTTGAAAATTTGATTAAAAAACATCCCACAATGAATATTAAGATAAATGCCTACCTTCATGTATGCTTGTTTTTTGTTTTTTGACTCTTGATTATAACTTCATCAGCAAAATATATATATATATTTTTTTTTTTTTTTTTTTTTTTTTGCAACAGCAAATATAAGTGAGTTGACATTGAGCTCACAGCTGCTTGTTGGAAAGTTTCGCCTTTTGCTCTTGGCTCTAAAGCCAATGCACTTTACTGAACAGCCTTACATATTTCCCCCAGTCAAACAAGAAATATGTCTCAAATACCTGCACAAAGACAATATGTCGATTGTGATCAATCGGTCGATCGCAGAGGCATTTTGTGTCGATTGCATGTGGGTTGCAAGTCCTCATAAATGAATGAGAACGGCAGAGTCTTGTTTACTAGAAATAAAACCTAAGCAAAAACCTAAGAAATGAAACCTATTCAGCATTTGACCTCAGTTTAAGGGGGTGCTAACGCACAGATCTGTTCACTTACAATCTCTAATAATCTCCTCCACACCCGTTCACACCGGCCCGGCCAGGAATATTTAATAGCAGCAGACAACCTACGTGTAAGGAAACTATGGAAGTTCTACTAAAGCAGGGGTTAACAGCAGCATAACAAAGAAGGACAGCATGACATCCATGAAGTTATACATGTTATCAGAATAATTAGTCATGGTAGATTTTATAGCCACAAACCGGCAACAGGGTCTGGTCACAGTCTGGTTTCTCTTTACCTTCGAGACGAGGGTAACGTGAGACAATATATTTTTTAATCAAACTCAGTTGTTCTAGGTGTTATTGCTTCAATATTATTTTTGTATTTTCATACAAAGAAAACACAGTAGATCGTGAAGAGCTGTCAGTAGTAAAAAGTAGTCCGTGAGCTGAAAAAGTGTGTGCACCCCTGCTCTAAGACAACAAAGTGCCCTTGGCATTTTCAGTAAGATGATCAAACACATTTTAAATGGCTCTTCTTTGCCAGACTGAATACCCCTCAGCTTCCCTGCTGTTGTGGTTCACAGATTTAAAGTGAAACCTCCGCAAAAACTCAGACATGCCACCGAGGGGTGTTTTTGATCAACTTGTAATTATAGTTTAGCTCATATGTTCCCCGAGAATAAGTATTATATGTATGATATATAAGTATAACATACACACTGATAGAAAATAGTAAGACTACAAGCCAACTACTTTGTGTAGATGCAGCTTTTTGGCAGCTTGTATGGAACAACCTTCATTTGTATTCTGTCCAACAAGCACAAATCCACACTTTTGCCTTTCAGGACAAAGTGTTTACCTTACCAAACATTCACCACCCTCTAACAGTGTTTCTCAAATGGGGGTATGTGATGGCACTACAGGAGGAACTTGAAAGAGAGAGGGGAAATAACAATAATGAAAGCAATAAAATACGCAGTTGTATAATGTTTATGTTTAGTTAAAATAATAATCACACTGAATCTTACCAGAAACTCACAAAAATTATACTGAATAATAAAAAACAACAACAAACAACAACAAAATACACAAAATGACACCAAAAACACACACACACTAATTATATCCTAGATTTATCTCTGTTAGAGGGCTTCAACTAATCAAACATTCCTTGTCAGAGAGAAGCTGTCCTAAGACGGTCTTTAACTGAAAGTCATGTAGTTGCACTAAACATCTTCATGGTAAAAGTGCTAGTGGACCTTTAAAGGTCCCAACCAGTGCATCTCTATTGGTTCAAAAAACCCCAAAAACAGTATATGAGGTTTATTTTCCCAAACTCGCCTGTTTTCCGGAGTTTTAGCCTCTGAACAGTCACTTTCTGAGCAACTCTACACAAACAGGCTGATTTGCGGCCTACTTATGCATTTTCATGAGTGGGCGTGTCTATAGGCACTAACTTCCTCCTCCTTCTGAAGGACGATGAAATGCTCACCTTTGTGGGCGTGTCTGTTTACATGTCAATCACAACAGAGCGCTTGCTGGAGGCGTGGCTTCTCCAGCTCAGTGCCACGTCAAATTAGCCATCAAAGTGGGAACGTGTCATCAAATTGGAGCGAGGTGTTTGTGCTCACTCTGCAGTAAGAAAGGAGCAAATCACCCTCTAACTAATGATTGAGGGAATCAATGAAAAAAAACTATTTGGGCATGTGTAGGAAGCCCAAATCGCACTTTTATCATGTTTAAGCACAGAAAAGTTCATTTAGCGTAACATGGGCCCTTTAATGCTTTTAAAAGGCAAAATGGTCTATTTACTGGCAGATACAGTATTAGATCATCACTATTAAATCCAGTGCACGCTATAGGTTAATTTGACTACTCTGTGCTACGATAAATGTCCTTTCCTTCAGAGCAATTATTTTAAGGGATTTGGTCGAAGTCATGGTCGTTCTTATTTGCAAGTCCCTGTATTAGAAGTGCCTCAGGGGAGATTGCTCTTGTACTGCTCTACACTGTTACATTTTATTCCAGAAGAGTCTTGTATTTTTAAACAATTTTAAAGCTACATTTTTGGAGTGGATTTTTTTTTCAGTTAATAGTCAGACTTTCCAGTTTCATGGTGCAAATACAGATAAATGTGGCAGCAACATTCAATAAAACCGCATCTAGAGAATTAAATGTCGTAAAATAAATGAAAAAAGAAGCTCTGTGTTTGATTGACAGGTCTTTTATTGGACCGATCGGCAGGTAAGCATCAAAACTGGATCACTGTGTAATGAAAGAAAAAAATCAACCCCGTGTTCTGTTTGGTCTGCTTTTCTTTCACAGCTTGTGTTTTTTTAATCCTGTCTGGGCTGGAAACCTGCTGTTATAAAGGACACAACCATCAATCCGGTGGATGATTGCGATAAGTATCTAGTATTTTGGTGGTCCATTTTTTGAATGGCAGTCTTTAAACAGAAAATGCTGCATTCAAAAGTACTTTGGGGGGTTGCTCCCATCGACATAGTTTGCAGGAGAGGGTGGCGGGGGAAGAATTTCGCAGTTTTCTCAAATTCATTTGAAAAAATCAATTCTTAATATATAAACATATAAACATATATTTAAATTTCCATAAAATACAGTGACTATACAAAATACAAATGAATTAATTTGTTGCTCTTAAAAATACAATCTATTTTTTGGCAGTTGAGTCATGTAACTTAGTTCTTCTGTTGCGCAATTTTTCTTCACAATGGGCTCTATTCTCCCATGTACGTAAGTCCAAAAGCCACGCAGCGGCACTGTTTTGGCTGTGTGCTATTCTCCCCTGTTCTTAAGTCAGTCGCTGAGCCTTCATCCCAGCTACACACTGTGGGTCTAGCAGCCCTGAAATGTGGGTGTTCCCATTCAAATCTGGCTTTTACGCGCATTCTCCGGTGTGCGTAAATCCTTTTCCTCTTAATCACTTCTAACCCTGGAATAAGTGCAGCGCCTCAATAAGGTGAAACATTATATTGCAGTAGAAATATGGACTTAGTTACATTTGAAGCCAGACGGACACGTGCGTCGTGCAGCATTAGCTGTGATCACTCAGCTGCTGCTGCACGATTAATTTTTTAATTTTATTTATTTATTTGCGATTAATTAAAACTCTGACATACTATGTCCAATGTAAAGTCACAGTTTGATCCACTACAGAGTGAAACAAGCTGTCATATGCAGATGAGGATGCACTTGAATACCTCGCTCCAAGCACTTAAGTCCAGATGGGAAAATAGACCACAATTTAAATGGTGTGAAGCGACACTGCACCCAGCAGTTCATATGTGGCATTGCAGCTAAATGAAGCACAAAGTGGCCGCTGGCCTGATTTTATCATGAATGTTCCAACATTAATAAAAAAATGAGGATTTTTAAAGTCACGGTCAGCCTCACAGAGTGAGAAGGGAATCAGGGCGGAGCTGCTTTCTCTCATAACTTCCGTATTATTATTATTTTTTTATTTTTTTTGATTGTCTTAGGAAGATTTTGAGACCATTTCTGATAGAAAGGCATGGATTCAGTAAGAACGTGGCATCGCTTTAAAGGTGAGAAGTGCTGACTTGTTTGTGTCAAAAATGTTTTTCCAACCTTGACAAAAGTAATTGACTGTGTTTGCTGTGATGTGTTGTGTCTTAGAATGCTTTATAATTGTTTAAAAAACGGAAGATTCTAAGCTTTTCAACGGACATGCATTTTGACCCGTATTTGGGATGGTGGACGTTAAGAGGTTTAAATAGAATAAATAGAATAGAATAGAATTCATTGTCTGTCCTGAGGCAATGACAGAAATTCTTTGTTGACACAGCCACAACAGCACCACATTCAGCACAATAAAACACATTCAGCACAATAAAACACATTCAGCACAATAAAACACATTTAGCACAATAAAACACATTCAGCACAATAAAACACATTCAGCACAGAGTATAGTGCTCTCCCCAACCCCCAATCCCCCCACCCACCCACACACAACCCCACCACCCACCCCCCCCCCCCCCACCCCCCCCCCCCCCCCCCCCCCCCCACCCTCCCCCAACCCCCCCCCCCCCCCCCCCCACCCCCCCCCCCCCCCCCCCCCCCCCCCCCCACCCCCATTTTTTTTCTCATTGCATTATCAATTATGTACTAATCATTTTTTGCATTATTGTATATGTTAAACACATTGTCATTGGCGCAAAATTCAATAGGTTATATACATACTGTAATTCTATTTTTATTTATTATTTAGCCTTTGGTTCCTTCCCAGGTGTTTACAGACAATGCAATGTTTCTATCTGATGTTCATCACTCACATGAACTCATACCCAGTGCTAGCTTTTTTAAATACTTCAGCATACTGTAGTACGGACCATATGGTGCTTGATATAACATTTTCAAAGAAACAGGGGGGCTCTGCATACATGTAACAAGTATTACATTCGTCCTATTCCAGATGAAGAAATTAAGCCACCAGTGTGCACGTAAGAGCACTGAACTGGGTTGAAAACACTTGTGTGTTTGACTACAAGGATGTCTCAGCATCTTCTCATTTCATTGTGCTCCAATCCAATCCAGTCCATGTAAGATTTTTATTTGCCAGTATAAATGAAGCAGGTTTAAATGTGGAGCATGTAATTTACTTGGGCATTGATTGCTTTTGAAGTGCCAAAAAGAATCAAGACCTTTGTTTAAATCTACAGTGAATTTTTTAATCCATGAAGAGTATCCAATTATCCCTGCTTAATGTGCCTTAACAGCTTTCTATTGGTGGACACTCCAACCTTTGATGCTGAAAACCACCTTTTTTGAAAAAAAAAGAACACTTCTCTCAAAGCCTCTTTATAGATATTTAAAAAGTCAAAACAGGGTAAAAAAGATCAGTTCAAAATTGAGTATTTATGGTTGGTGGTTTGTATCTCATGTACAGTAGTCCCCCCCCACCCCCACAATTTTCTTGGCTCAGTGTTGTTGTGTTAAAGGCTTTTAAAGCAGCTAAACAGATTATAGAGCATGCTGCCTTTGGCCTTCTTTCTAAACCTCAATGTTTTGTTTTGTTTTTTCTTCTTCTCTCTCAAACGTGCAGACAAAGACACCGTCGTTCTAATGATGTCACTACACCCTGGGATCTCAGATGTCTATCAACAGACATGGAAGACGTGCCGATGCATTCTGTGCTCTCTGTGTTTCTTTCCCATGCAAATCCTTATAATGAAGACACTGATGTCAGCAACGGACAATTAAAATGGGTCAGGAGTTGGAATGACCTTCAAAGCTTTAACATGAACTCGTATTATCCCACCGTTGGAGAAATGCAGTAAGTGAGGGGGGAAACAGACCTTTTAGTGTGAACTCTTTCATATACTGTACATGTGAATAAGAAATAAAGTGCTGGCTGAGCAGAAAAACGTTTTAGAAACAATTTCCATTCCAAGCAAATGTGTTGGTTTAACAGGAAATAATTTTGTTTAGAGCACTACATGTAGGTGTGTTAAGTAAACACTAAAAGATATGTTCTATCATAACCGTAACCATTAAGGCTGCACATGCATTACAATCTATGAAGGTTGCATGCAGCATTACATTAAAGAGGACATCAACCAAGGGGTTTGTTACCTCAACACAAATGTATATACAATCTTTAGTTTGAAATCATGTAGTTTCAGGAAATCTTGTCAACACTAAAAAGTACTTAAAGGATGAATGTAATGAAATTTTGTAAAATATTTGGTTAACAAACAATTCAGGAAATTAAGAAATGATAAATACAATTTGCATGGTTCAGGCTAACTAGAATAGAATAGAATAGAATAGAATAGAATAGAATAGAATAGAATAGAATAATTTTATTGTAATTGCACATGCCCCTCCTAACAACATTCAAGTACACTTCAAATATTCAAGCCAAACATACACAGTTATCATAAAAACAGGTAAAAGTATATTGAAATAAAAAAGTGAATCCGTATAAAAGTGCATGGGTATAAAAAGTTCATTAGTACAAAAAAGCATGGTATGAAATATTAAAAAAGAGACACATTTTAAAAATATTATATTAGTAGTGAATTTGTAGATCTTTCCACTCGGATCATGCCCTAAAGATTTCCTCGTAGCATTATGGAACAAATGGTGAAAAACAGGGAGAATCGAGTCTGGCAAGACTGAATCCTGCAACCTTCCGTTCATTGGCTTACTTCATTAACCTTTTACTGATCCATTGCACTCACAATCTCCATTGTTGTAGTATTTCATTCCTCTATAGTTGTGATACCAGCTACCAGCGATTGATTTTGCTACTAGATGTTTCTTTGTCTCACCTTGTTCAAAGGTCCCATTATCATCTGCATATACAGTACCCATTCTCTCTGGGATTGCTGGTATAGCAAAATTCCATCAGTTCTGTTTTCTGCCCTTGTCCATTTACAGTTTTATCAAATAGCCCATTCCTCATCAGGTTGTCCTGGTCCCCCAAAACCTCACTTGGACCTTCTTAACCCTGAGCTGGTGTGACTGTCATTATTGACACTGCTCATATCTGGGCTAAGTGGGTAATCTTACCTAAGAAACCTTACTGGAGGTGTTGTAGACTGTGCAACAAGACTAAATGAAGTGTGGCACACAACAAAAAAAAAAAATAATAATAATAAAAGGTCTTCAAATTTCTGACAATCTTGCAGATTATTAAAAACTATCCCAAACAATTTAGGATGAAACATCTTTTGCACTGTATCATGTACCCATAAGCATTGATCCAGCCATTTTGTTACATCTTAAGTGATGGACTGTGGAAATCCAAACTTACAGCATGTCTAGCAACATTAGGTGCAGCACAGTATAGTAGCAATTAAAAGTTCTACAAGAATGCCCTGAATCTGTTTTGGGTTTAACTTGCAACTTTCCGGAGTTTTCATGTTTTTTTTTTCATCGGTGCTTGCATCGGTCCCTGTTGAGTACCTGGTTTCATGATCTTCGGGCTAAGAGAGTGCATTAACCAAGCTATCATTTTAAATGGGATTAATGCAGCATTTTGAAGCTGTTGTGGGACATGCTGCATGTCTAGTCTTATCAAACAATCCTTCAGCACACCTATTGTGGCATTTATCAATACCTTCTGACATGGCTGAAGGCACTGGTGGTATACTGTACTAAAACGACGGGATTATAGCATACACTTTTTGAGACTAATATGGTACAATTGAAACACTGTCACTATTGTACAGTTCATTATTGAGCTCTAGAACAGTTGTGGCTATTCCTGAATGACATAATATCAATATATCATCTCCTATTATGTGTAATGTAATCTGCTCTTTCTTTTACTTTTAAGTACAGCAGCAGTGTGTGCTAATTTAAGCATGACAATATAGCTAATGAGTCTAATTTTGACACATAGCTAATCATGTTCTTTGTGCTGCGCACTAATCAAAGGTAAGGCTGATATTGCTTTAGTGATTGAGCACTCTCCTGAGCGTAATCAGAGTAATTCTGAGGAGTTAATGGCAAGATCAATCATGCAAAATCTAGATTGCAGGTATCTGTGCCAGTATAATAAATTATTATCAGATGAATACTGGAGTACTGTGCAACCTGAGCAGGCCAGCGATGAAATCAGGATACATGCGAAAATGATAATATGGCCCTATGACAAGTATCTGCACCAAGGAGCAGTTTCACAAATGGCCGATCTTCCCCCCAGCTGCTAGAAGGTCCGACTGCATTACATGTGCATTACTCATGCATGGTTCTTGAAAACTATGGCCATTCATCACCACGAAGAGAATAATCACTCATTATAAAAACAATAAAAATCACAAGAAACTCAGAAGTACTCATGCATTGCACAGTGCAGAGTACCGTCCGGGGGTTGCAGAGGATTTCCACCTTGACCTTTTTTGAATTTTCGTATCAGCTGCCAGTGCTCAGGCTGTAATCAAGGTGTTGTATAACTGTGAGCAAACCACAGCGCCATTTGATTAGCTTCTCTTCAAAGAAATATCCTTGCCGCTAATGCATTTTGAAGGATATAAAAACTGCTGAGAACAACTGCGTTTTATTAGTCATTCCTATGGGTACCATTTACAAGCCATTGAGGCAATCTCAAACAAAGCAGTATAATGAGCTCATACAGATAAAAAAATAAAAAGGAAATTGTGGCTGTGTTAGCCAGACAGGACACATTCAAACACCATCTCATTAAATGCAAAATGAATTGTTATTTCATATGAAACTTAGAAAGTATAAAGGATATTACATTTAGGGATCATGGTGTAACAAATACACCACTGACTGACTGAAGGGGAAGTTTAAGGAAAGTAGCAGGAGGATTCTTTTAGTCTCCACATTTTTTCATATGACTAATTTACATTGAAAAGGAAAAAGTCTTCAACCATCTAAAATACACATCACCTATAGACAGCAGAGAAGTATAGAAAAAGAAAAACTAGACATCAGAATGCTCTTGTGTAAGGTACTACTGTAACAACGAGGTGACGTTACAGTCAGGCCACAGGATTGATAAATAACTTAGCAATGACATGAAAGATAAAACATTTAAATATCTTCTGTTATTCTGGGTGTGATTGAGATGTGATCTTCAACAAAGCTTATACCTGTGCATGCAAGGTGAAAGAATTCTTTTTATATAGTTTTTTATAGTTCCAGGTGGGAGAAACCAAGTCGAGACTAGGAACAGGGGAGTTTAATGTTTGTAAATCAATGTAAATATGTACTTTAATAATTTAGGGGATGTAAATAAGATGAATGATTAATACAGGGTTATCGTTCGTGATGGTGTCTGTTAAGAATTGTTTGTGTAAATGTTTATGTTGTACTTTTAATATGGAAATTAAATGTCATCCCCATGCTTGGAACAAGCTAATTAGGGATGCACCTGAATATAGGGACCTTCATTCTGTTCAGTAGAGAGTTGAGTGGAGATTGAAGTGCACTGTGGTGGTGGTGCAAATTAAAAATAAAAAAAGACAAAACTGATGCATCAAAACCTGGAGCCTGGTTTCCTGATTGTTAGCCTCTACTGCTACGGTTGCTCTTTGACAACTACAAATGAGAGGTACACTATACCGTGGTGGACATAAAGATATCCAACAATTTAGATGAATACTTAAAAAGAATACAACTATTGAGAAAAATGTTATGTGTTTTTTTTAATCAAAACTACATTAAAATCTGTTTTAATAGTTTTTTAAAAAATTGAATCAAACAAATGGCAATAGAAACTGTGCTAGAATATCATCATTTTGTACGAATGCCTTTTCAAATGCAGAATCCTCCTCACACTTCAGCTTATCCCTACTAGTGCTATGCCATGCTTACAAGCAGAACCGTTTCTAGATGGAACATTTAATCAAAAATGACAGAATTTTCAGCAGTTTAATTCAACAAGGGAAGAAATGTTCGAATAGATGATTAACACAACAAAATTGTTAATACCTAGTCGAATGAAACTAGTTTTGCCTCTCTACCACTATACTATTGCCACTATACTATACAGTAGATAGTAGTGCATTTGCCTACTGTTTTATTCTACCTGATATTATCTTGTCATTCGGCCCAATCTAGGAGTCTGTCTATTTCTGAATGTCAGGACACGATGACCAATAGTCCCACCCCCTTGGGTTAGATCTGGTCACAGGTTATGCACAAGATCCTGGAGAAGATATTGATCTTAGACAGGTGTGACCCTGACTCTCTAACTGGGATTTCAACATCCTAAAAAAATTACTGTTTGGTACAGCTTACATGAAAAGAAAAATAGGAATAGTCATTGAAGTTCAAGGTGAAAAAACATCATTTAGGGGATTTTTCAACAGTGAAACTGAGAACTGGGTTATTTTAACCCGAGGACCACACAAGGGTTAAAGTTCAGTGATTTCCAGGTCCAAAAGCTAAAGGAGAAGGATAGGGGCACACATTTGAAATACTTTGAGATGTTAGGTAGTTGTTTTGATGACCATGTATGTCAGATGTCGTTTTTAATTCATCGTGTCACCATAGTGCATCTTTTGAGCCAGGAGCTATAAAATAACAATAAATACAAACCCAGACCATCACATAACAATTCTCACAGACCCCTGCAGAAAACAGTTCTGCTTAATGTGTGGAGAACAAGAAGGGAGAATTTTAAAACTACACCAGCGAGAAAAAAACTTGGTACATGTGAGTTCTTTGTGCGCGTGTCTTGGGCAGAAGATTTAGTCTTTCCCTTGTTGTGTGTCAGGAGCATTTAAAACGTTCATCGTTGAGAACTAAGTAGCTGTTTTTTAGATGCCTTCCTCTTAGCTGCCTTTTAAAACTAATTGAACTTCCAACATTTTACTGCAGTCCCATTGGAAAAAGAGCTCTCCTACACAGTTGTAATACCAGCAGCTTCTTTAGTCGATTGTGTCTGTGACTTTATCATCAGACACAAAAGGATGATAAATAGGTTTAAGTAGAAGTGGCACATGTTGTCACTTTGTTTCTTAGTAACAAAATGTGAAACATTTGTAAGCAAATCATGAATTATTAGCTTCATATGTTTGCTGGAAACCCCCCATGTGACATACTAGGCTATTCTATGTGACATATAAATCTATGATTAGAAAATCTGCTATAAATCATCTCAGAGGTTTTTATAGAAAATGGGAAATGAAAGTGTAATGGAATTACACTCAGTGGTTAGTGTTGCATGGGCTTGGTTATAATGAAATGTACTTGATTGTAATGTATTCCATAAAAATGCAATAATTTTTTGGTTGCACCTGAACCTCTGCGAGGTTTTTCTTCTTGGGGAAGCTTGGACAAAATTGTGTGCATTTGATTTCTTGCGGGAATTGAGATACATAATTCAAAAAGCAGTAAAAACAACAAAAAAAAACCCTAGTAGAAGTGTGAGACATTAAAGTAAAAGGTTTAGAAACAGTCTAAGGGTACCCTTAAGGATCTGCCTCCCGACAGCCCTGAATTCTTCCAGTCAAATTCATATTTCAGCAACCTCCTGTGTGGCCTCACACACACAATAACGCTGTTTCTTTTTTATGTAGAGAGCACAGACACTTTGTGTTGCTGATTGTTTTTCCTTCACAGAACCCAATCACTGTGTTTTTAATTCTCACCTCTCAGCACCACTGAATGCAAATTACTCAGGGCTTTGGAAACGGATTTGGTTGCTGTGAATAAGCGAAGGACGACTTCTGTAACAGAGGGATCAGTGTAATTTCAGGGTGTATTCTATTTTCTTTTGAACCAATATTTCCTCAAGGTTGTCAGCTATGTTTTTTTTTTTTTTTTGTTGGTGTGTGTCAGAGCTGCTAATCAAAAATTAGTTTTCATTTGTTTTTACTGTTAATTAGTTTATCTTTTTAACTAAGGATCAGTTCATTTGACTTTTATTAATATGATTAACTTGACTGCAAGTAGTTGTTTGGAAATAAGTAAAGTCTTCACCAGAATGAAAAAAACCCAAAAAACAAGATGCTAAAAGTCGGACCCTGATTGACAGGTAGAACTATTCACATAACTACCACTGAAACCAATGAAGATGAGATTTGTTTGGATGACATTCAGCAAATAAGGATGATTAGTTTGTTCAAATTGAATCTGACAGTTGCATTTCTGTTTGACTGCTAAATAAATAAATAAATAAAACAGTCCAATATAATTGCACAATGCTGTCAACAACCTCAGTGTAGAGCAATGATTGAAAAACGAACTTACCGCATTAAAATATGCAAAACTTTTTTTCATTCTACTCGGACAAAGCTCAGTTATGAGATTATGCATGAATTCAGTAAAGTTAAAATTGAGGCTATGATGGTTCACTGTCAAACCAAGTCTGACTAGAAATGACTTCCCATTTGTGCTCACAGGATTACGGCCGCAGTAAGTGGACACAAAAGAAAAGCTCCTATTGTCTCTTGACTGCTGGACAGCAAATGAGGCTAGGCTTCGGATTCTTCACGTTCGAGGTTGTTAATCGTCTGGACTCAAATCTGAATTTTGGAGAATTAGCTGAGCCTTGTTACAGATCATATATCCCCCTCTGCTCCCCCTTTCATCAAAAAAGGATTTGTCAATGTGGCAGGATTCCCAGTACTGCTCTGAATATGACAGGGTTGTCCAGGCAAAGAGCCAAGATAGAAATATTGTTTGGTATGGACATAAAGAGGTCATGTCTTACCTGCAACATTCAATTTAATTAAATTGCCACCCTGGACTCTGATATCTATTAGTATTGCTGAGCTTGTTTTTACACTTTATGGAGGAGATAAGTCAAAACCACATTTGCCAAGACAATCCCAGAGGCTGTTCTGGGTTTTCTTTAATCATGTCTCTGCAATCTGTTGTATTTACTGAGCAAATGCTACTACACTGAATCTTTTTTATTGGATGTCATTGTAATTGTAGTGAGCACATAGACAATGACTAGTATCTCTGGCAGTAGTTGTAGATGTTAGATTTACCTTTGTTCACCCCCAAAATGATAATTTGTTATGAATATCAAGTGAAAAGTCTATTTGAACAACAACAATTGAAGTAAATATAAGAGAAGCCTTGATCAGTGAAAGTATTGAACCAGTTGGCATAATTAAGCTAGCATTTTTTCCCCCTTAACCAGAGTTAATGAAACAGCAATACATCTTGTCAATACAGTTTTTCTGAGATCTATGTTTTGTAAAACTGTTAAACCTTCTAGACATCTAGGCTTACTAAAAAAGATCAATGAAGCACCCTCAAACACACACTTATGAACCCACTAGTCACTTTCATTTAAAGAAGAGCCACAGTTAGCCTCTGAGAAATAGCACCACTACAAACTTGGTCCTAGAATTTAAAATAATCTCTTTTACAAGTTCAGTTACAACTGAAAGCTTCAATAGTCAAATAATAACGAAAAGACCAGTATGCCACGACCAGGCAGAACCGGCAGTAGGACTCATTAGCAGAAACTCAGGAGGTGAGATGCAATTTTTTTTTAGCATAAGGCTGCGCTGACAGACAAATCAGGCTTGTGCCCATCTTAACGAGACATTTGGAAAGTACTTTTAAACACAGTGGTGGGTGGGTTTGGTGGACCTGCAGCACCTTCATCCCAAGTAAGAGCCAATAGCGGTGGGTGAGTGTTGATCTTTCCTAATGAGAGCAACACCTGTGAATCAAAGGAATCACAGTCTGGAAAAGAACCCACATATATCCTTTGATGGGGAACTCAGTTGGATCCTTTGAAGTCTTTCTCTGATCGGACGCCACAGTAATAACCCCGGGGCGAAGGACTTATAAAGCCACCTTTCATACATTCTCAATTTACTGAACAGATTCCTCAGTAGCAAGAACAGACAAGAACTTATGGTGCTTTTCTTGTGTTAGCAGGTATCACTGTCTGAAATCATTATTTATGTGCAGGCTTTTCTTGGATGGCTAGAGACATTAATATTTGACCTAATGCATTTAAAAGCTATTTTTCATAGAGCACGTTGTTCAATAAACAAAATAGAAATAATAATTATGTAAAGTCAGTACTAGAAAGTCGAAATAGAAGAAGAGTCTTTTTATAAATCACAAGAGAATGTGATTAATTTTTCCAATGTTTTCTATTATGGGCTACTCTCGTATGCTTTTTCATTTCTTTTCTTTTTTAGTGGCCAATGGTTGATATATTGCAAATAGATGTGAGCATTGTTTTTGTTTCCAAAAAAAAACTATATTGACGAGAGTGGATTTGGTTGAATTTTCAGCATTTAAAGCTATAAACTGACTTAATTTTACAGTTTAAATATATACATTTACACAACAACAGTGTTAGCCTTTTATGAGTTCAACTGAAGATGAGGGGTGGATTCATGAAGATCTGAAATAAAGGGTAGTAATTCAGCTCCGTCCCTAAATCCTTTAGTGATGCACACACACACAACTGGAGCCCTTTTTCATCCCTGCTGTGTTTTCTGTCCACATTTACTGCAGCGATGATCTCTGCGTGTGTGTTTGCACCTGCTTTTCAGGCGTACTATTTTCTGGTACTAGAACTATCACCGCAAACATTTCCAGATTTCATGAATCGCATTGCTCCCCCTGCATACATTTATTTGCATTTCCTCGTCCCATATTTTTGCTGCCCCTGGGAGATCCGCCTCCCATGCATATTCATTAGGGGTACAGACGCTAAATGGATTGAGGGAGATTTGGGAAGTGCAGCGGCGGCTCACTCCTGATTCCCTGGGCTTTGTACTTGATATTATTAGAATTGCACACGTTTTAATACTCCTCAACCTTTAGTGAATCTGGCCAACTTTAAAAGGGGCACTTTACCACATCAATATGCATGACATCAAATTAAACCCATGACCTACTGTGGAGCAGAAGGATAAAAGAAAACAAAGCACATTTTACACTGTGAGAAGCAAGAAAATAACTTTTTAGAAAATTACTCAAATGTGATTAGTCTAAGCTATTTCAATTACAGAGGGAGTCATTGGATAAATGTCTTCATTAGGACATCTATATGTCATCTTTACTCAATCAATTTTCTATTTTACAAAGAAGAGGGTGACAAAAACACTCGAGCAAATCAGGGAAAATTAGCCCCAATATTAGATTTCCATTAATGCAGTCTTGGATCAGCCCACCTTTTTTCTTTTTCTTTTTACTGTGTTTTCTGTCATGCCACAAATGCTCACCCAATGATTCAAGTGTAATAAAGGAACACAGCATGACATCTTGATTGACCCGCACCTTACACTACAAAATCTCAATCTGTGTTTCCTACAGTTTTTCATTCAAAGGCTGAAGCTATCCCAGACTAATCAAGGCCTCAAGTAACAATTAATGCAAAGGGGATCCAAATATGATGGCTGCTGACATATTCCCACTTGGCTTCATTAACTTCGGAAAGGCTTTCCAGGAACATGAGGAAAGTAATAGATATTTCATGATAGCCATCATTACAAAGGTCTGTCAGAATTATTCTAATTTTAGCTGGGGTTACCTTGAGATTTGACAGGTACATGCCTATTACTGATTGTGCAAAAGGGTTCACACATACACAATGAGCACATTTTTTTTTGAAAAAGTCAGAGATATAGTCCAACTGTGCTTTTATTCAGGTGCTGTTTTACATCATTGCACTTTGCTGCAGCACACTGAACAGAGGCAGTGTGAAGTTAAAGACAAAAAAGCTGTGTTTACCTGTGTTTTAAAACAACAAATGATAGAAAGAAGAGGAATTTTGGAACAGGGTGCCAGGTGTAGGTGGTGTTGTAGAAGCGCTAAAAACCTCAAACCAATTGCAAAGAAAGGAGAAAAGAGGAAAGGAGTAAATTCTAACAAAGTAAAGTCATTTGTTAAAGCAAAACCCAACAAAGTAAAAAGAAGAATGTGTAAAAGTAAGAACCAAGAACTACCAAACCCACTTACCAGGTCCGTTTTTGGTGATTAATTCCTGTCTCCCTTTTGCTCCGTGGACCAAAGTGTGTAATTGTCGAGCGGTTGCTTCAAAACTACAATCATAATAAAAGTGAAAACAGTTCTACTGCCGACAATAAAAGGTTTGCTGTGTGTTTTTTCCCTATAAACGTGATACGTCACATTATTACATCCCCCTGTCCATTCAGAAGCCTTCCCAACCCCCAGACCTAAAGCGGAATTAAATAAAGCCGAATAAACCGGTTTTCCATGTAAACCTCAATTTAACATAGAAGAACTAATTTCGAATTAAAAAAACCGTGGCCATTCACCAAATATGTTCCATAGCATTCTAGGAGAGAGTAGAGCCAATCAGGAAAGGTCAACTAAGTAGGCATTCAGCCAACAATATGATTTTGAGACATTTTCAAAGACAACTCACACACATGGCTTCATGAGGAACATCTTTCATAAACCTCAACTGAAAATGTACATTGGCCTTTAAACAGTATTTTTACCTTTTTATAATACCAGAGGACAACCTGTATTCCCGCATAATGCTTGCACCCTCATTTAAATTGAGGTAAATACATATAATTATTATAATGGCTTAAGAAGAACTTTGTTACAGCCCCTTGAGTAGTTCTGCTTCAAATAAATGTTAAAAATACAGTACAATGTCATCAAAATATCAAGGATTAGCTACATCTTTGAATGATATTGCAGTAACGTATCCATTTACAATTAAATGCAAAACTGTTTAAATAAATATAAACGAAAGTTCAACAAATGTGTAGCATTGTTAAGCAGAGTTTAACAGCCCTTTCTGTCAGTTAGAAGATTGTTTAATGTACAGTCTAAAACATTTATTTTTCTATGACATAGCAAAACTGTAGGAGTGACTGTGTTCGTATTTATATGGTCTATGGTTAAGTAAGTAGAGTTTAAAGTGATTAATGATGAGTTGCCATTTGTAGATGTTTTGCTTTTTTAACTTTGTGTTGCTTATGTAATAGTTTAATGTATTATTATTTAAAAAATAATAATACATTTGAAAAAAGACCCATTTCCAATATCAAAAAACTATGTAAACATTCCCAGTTAGTGATTCTTAAATCCAGTCAAAAAGCATCTTAGCTAATGGGGAAGTACCATTTTAACACTGAAATGTGCTGTTGTCCTAAATTGAGGATTTTACCCTGCTTTTTTATTTATTTATTTTTTACTAGATCCCAATGAGTTTGTCACGCATACATTCAGCTGTAAAGAAGAAAACATAAAATACATGTTAACACTGCTCTACCTACAGCCTATTCCACCCTAATCAATAAAAACGTCTCCATCTACTTCTGACTAGAATTTCCTTCCCTGCAGTATCAAAAAGTAGTGACCCAGATAGTTTAAATCAGCATCTCTGACAAACGATTCTCCAGCACTCGGTAAAAACATTTGGTGTTTATCCCCTTCGCTGTTTATCACCAGCTTCCAGCTTGAGGTGTCAACTATTAGGAATCTCTATACTCCCTTACCACAGGCTCTAAGTAAGATAGAGGATCCAGAAAGCAACTAGCAGCAACCATATTATCTCATCTAAACCAGGAAAAGCAGTTTATTTTATTTTATTTTCAAGTGAGACACTGAAAACTCATTCCCTGTCTGAGTGAAGAGGCTCTTTAAGAGCACTTAATGCTTTTGCCTTCATAATTAAGAGACAGATAAGCATTCAGTGAGCCCTGGTGAAAAAAAAATATATACATTATTGTATTTTAAGTATATTAAAATTTTCACTATAGTGTATTGAAAATGTACACAAATTGTACTTTTTGTAAATATATAAAAATTATACTTACATCATACTTAAGAGAAACACTTTTTTTACTCTATTACACTTTATAAAAATGTGTTTTACTAAAAAGTGTACTATTTGAAATTCACATTATTTTTTTACATACTCATTTCATCATGCACTGAGAGCATATTTCAGAAGTACACTATTTAATATCAGTACTCTTATATTAGGTCTGTTTGAAGTTACATTTGAGTCTAATTATGAAGTTATCTTGTGCCTTATTTTTTTTATAAAATATTTGGAAAGTGTCCAATAGTATTACTGTGAACAAGCACTTCAACACATTTATGAATTTACAAAATTAGCATAAATTGGTACATTTAAAGTCATATACTTAAAGCATACTAAATACACTTTAAGTTGTTCCACTTTGGCACGTAAAAATACACTCGATACATTTCCAGTTTACTTTTTTTATAAATTAATTACAATTAAAATGTATTTTATACAAAATGTGTTGTTCCAAAATAGCAAGTAAACTAATTACTTGAAGTATACTGATGATTAGTGAGGTTTCAAGTACACAAACGTATGCTACATTTTAGTCCACTGAACACATTTATTTTTCACTAGTGAGCACCTGCACATAGCTGAAGATATCAGGACAGCACTGGTACAATAGCTGGTTTATCATCCAATGCACTGCACGATTGTGGCTCACCCCTGGACACCATTAAAAAGCCACAAAATGTTCCATTGAAAAGTCTACCAACTTAGAAATCAGCATTATCATCATCATCAACTCTGTATTGGTCATTTGATAGTTTTTCCAGAGAGACTTAGAAAGACTCTAAAAAGCGAGCGTAAGATGATGGTTATTCAGCTCATGTGAGCTGCCATCAGGCCAAATGAACCAAAACTCATTTGGTGCATTTACATGCACACAGTGCTCCTTTAGCTGAGGATGAGGTCCACTGTGACCACGGATAACACTGCAAAAACTATCAGTTTGTAAACGGCTTATGTGCCATAGTTTCCTTTCAATTTGTGATAAATCACTGCATAGATGATTGAAGCAGGGTGACACATTCTAAAGATGTGCCTTTTAGCAGGAATAAGAACAATGTATTTTAGGTTGATATATGCTTTAAATTTAGTTGGCATGATAAGATCATGCATTGTAATACAGATTTCAAATAAAATCTCATTTCTAGTGGTTCTGATTTCCTAAAGATATATAAGTGAGGTGTGTGTTTGCAAAATCTTTGTCTGTTAGTGTTACCATCTTACACAAATGTCCAAATTCCAAATCAAGCTGGAGGGTTTCCTGTGAAGAGTGACTAAAAAAGAGGCAAAACATTTTTTTAATTCATGACCTAAACATTTGTTTGATTAGGAAAGCTATTTCCCTAGATCAGTGGTTCTCAAACATGTTTGTCTCAAGTACCCCTTTCTCTTACTTTTGCCTGACCAGAACATTTTGAAAAAACAACTATAGAGCACAATGAAGGAATGAATGAGTGATAAAACACATTTTAAAGAATTTCATTTTGGAAATAAGTTGAATGAAACAGTAATTAGTGATTAGTAATTAGAGTTCTTTAGTGTTTATCATTTCTGGTCATCTCCCGCCAGATGTTGGACCAGACTGATCCTTGTATTTTCAGTTCATGTTCTAATCAATATCATTTTTATCATCATTTTGTGTGTTTTGTTGTTGTGTGTCTGTTCTTTTTATTGTTCAGTATATTTTTGTCTTAGTTTGTGTGTTTTTGTTGTTTTTTGTGAGTTTCTGGTAATATTCATCATTTTTTAAACTAAAAATAAATATAAAACCTCCTTTTTTGGTTTCATTTGTTAATTTACCGCTCTGCTAGTTCTATCTCTCTCTCTCTCGCTCTCTCTCTCCCTCTCGTATTCCCTTTAGTGTCATCGTGACCCCTAGAGGTGCACGTACCCCTATTTGAGATACACTACCCTAGAGGACATTAGAGTACAAACCAAAAACTATGGCTGGATGGATAAAAACAAATTTAATGAATGAAGAGAAGCCTGTGATTTGTGAAGCTGCATCAATGCTTTCAAACAACAAATTGCATTCGAAATTCATTAGATGTTTGTGTCAAAGTAGTGAATGTTGAATGTTGCATGAGATACTAAGTTATTGGAGGTTTTCATCTTTTGAGAAGGAGAGAAGAGTGACTTTCTGGCAGAGAGGAACAATTTACAGGTATTGGCAGGGAGAGGCAAAAGCATATATCTTGTACTGAATGTCTGCTTGGTTATTCCTTTCATTGCTTTGCACTACTACAAGGTCATGGATGATTAGAAGCATCATACACTTCTTAAATTACTGAACACATGTGATTGAGGATCAAACGTGAATGCCACTTAATTGCTCATTTTCTCACATTCACTCTCACATGTAATTTACAGGCTCTGGAAAACACAAGTCACCCAAGTCATTAGTTTGATGTTTACTTTGAAGTTTTTTTTTTTTTAACTTCCGTGTAATTATTCCAGCAAGAATTTTTTTGTTGTATTTTAAACAATGAATTTCTTCAGTGGGAACTCATTTTGGCCTCAGTTTTATTAATAATAATAATAATAATAATAATAATAATACTAATAATAATAATAATAATAATAATAATAATAATAATAATATTGCATTGAATTTATATAGCGCCTTATTTTGGACACTGAGGGGCAGATTCACTAAAGATTTAGGGGTATCAAAACGTGTGCAAATGTAGCTCCACGCACTAATAAGCCATACAAACCCCAAGGACGCAGGAGTACGCTGCTGCTGCACGTCGCAATGTGCCCCCAATCCATTTAGCGTGTTTCCCTCTAATTAATATGTATAGTAGGCGGAGTCTCCACCACTTCTGCACACGCGCTAATCATTGCTGCAATCTTAGTGAATTCCTCGGAGGCACTTGGTTTACCACCCTTCATTTCAGATCTTAATGAATCCGCCCCTCAAAGCACTTTACATGGCATTATTCTTTCAGTCCACACTTAATGGTGGTATGCTACTATTGTAGCCAATGCTGAGCTGAGGCAGACTGACGGTAGTAAGGCTGCCATAGTGTGCCATCGGCCACTCGGACTACCACCAACATTCACACACACCTCATTCATTCTAGGCAATGTGGGTCAAGTGCCTTGCCCAAGGACACAATGACAATGACTTGGCGAGAGCAGGATTCAAATCCCCAACACTTTGGTTATTGGATGACCCACTTTACAACTCATGAGCCATGGTCGCCCCAAAAAAGAAGACATAATAATGCTTGTTACTGCAGCAATATGAAACAAATGTAGCTATCAATCGGGAATTATACCAAGAATGGTTTAAGTGTTAGTGGAATTGTTGGAGCATAATGTAAAGACATATGGAGGGACATTCGAGAAACATACTATGATGTTGCCAATTGTTGCTTTTTGATCTCTTCTCTTTTACAAAATAGTTTTAGTTTGGCTTAATTATTTTCAGTGTCTGTGGTTCAAGGCTTTGTCTGTGTGTGAGGTTGTCTTTAGGTCATTTTATTCTCTCCACAGGTGTTAAACTGTGGTTTACTCTTAATAGATGAAGAGTGGTCGTTCACATTGTGCTTGCCAGTGTGTCTGCTCATTTTATTGTACTCCTGCTGTCTTTGGTTTACAGGCCTGCCCTTATTTGTTTACTTTCAAGTTCGTTGGCATCTCGTTATTTCCAGTGACGTGCCGTGAACACTTGGGTAAGGTAGGCAAGGCGATGCAAATTGAGACCACCAATGTCGACACCAATGACAATTTCATATGTTTCTGCTGGCAAGTGGTAATCTAACAAAATCAACATCGTAAAAGCCCATTAAAGAAACATAAACAATTATTCAATAGCAGCCTCCATACTCTCCCAACAAGATATATCTCATGACACGGAAGCGCATCCGTTGATTGTGTTGGAAACACGGAAACATGGAGAAAACAACAGCAACAACAACAACTTGGAACAGCCTCAGTGAGGCACATCCACAAAGCCAATCCTACCATTCACTGTGGAAAGTACCAACAATCTATTGACCTTACCTTTGCTAAAGGTCTGGTAGCTCAGGTGTTGAACTTAAGTATAGCATTTAGCATCACATGGTTACGTCCAAAGGCACGGTTACGTAAAAAGACAGCTCTCTACGCTGCCTTTCTACGTAAATTGTTTTCATTTTGGGGAACTAATAAAAACATACTATGGGAATGGAGGCAGAGCAGCAATATGGTTTTGGGAGGGGGTGTGGCCTCCTCCTGCCTTACAGTGGAGTGAGACTGTGCAGTGTCTCTGCCGTACCAGGAAATAGCAATGTTTAGTCATTTAGGCTATGAAAAGCACAAAATGCTGACACTTTGAAACTTATATGTACTATAGGCTATCGGAAATTGAAAAATTAATCATTTATAATCAAAATATCAATTCACCTTTGGGTAGGCACTGCCTACCCTGACGTCACTGGTTTCTTCATAGATGAAAACTAAATGCTCTACCAGAAAACCTGAAAAACAGCAGTTACTATTTGAAGTTTTTTAGTTTCTCAAACTTTATGTATCTTGCATGAACTATTACTAAATTATCAGTGGAAAAAATATGATGTAAAAAAAAAAGATGTATTTATTATTTAGAAGGTTTTATTTGTGTACCAAATGCTGGAAAGCAGAAGCGCTAACCACTACACTACCATGCTGTATCTAACTGCTCAATTTCCAAGTATAATAATAAATGCAAAAAGAGTTAAAACTTTGCAGACCACTAACAACAAACAACAGTCTCCTAAGTGAGGCAAGGAGAAACTGCCAGCAGCTATAGCAAAACAAGATTGCTGCTAATCTCCATAAAGAATAAGGTGGCCATTTCCACAACAACCAAAAAGGGGAACATTTTTTGGAACTCGACAAGCCAAGCCCTCCAGCGTGCAAAATTTACTATTCAACAATCTAAGAATAACTAGGTTCCATGTTCTCCGTCTGTCTCCTTTATTAATCTTTCTATTTAAATAACTCCCCAGTATGGAAAGTTTCCATTGGCTGGCCCAAATTGACATCGTGAACTAATTGGAATACTTCATATTTGGTATTTAGGGAAATTACGTTGTGGGAGAGACCAATTGATAAAAATAAATAAATAAATTAAAACACCTTAAATATGTTTGCCACTATATATATATATATATATATATATATATATATATATATATATATATATATATATATATAATACTTTCTATCAAGCTTTATTTTTATTTTTTTAAAATAAATGTTACAGTAATATTCTAAATTAGTCGAGAACAGAGTACAAACCTAGAGTGAACCTATTTCTAGCTTCTCTATTTTCTCTTTATTTCATACATTCATTCTATGTACTGTAGTATAATTCATTTTTTTTTTTTTTTTAGAATTTTCTCAGTCTCACCCTCCCAAAATGTGACCCTACTAAAAGTGATTCCTCATGCAGAATTTCAGCTCATTTTGTTTACTAGTTGCACACAGAGCTCAAAGATCACATATTACTACTGTGATAGTAGACAATTACAACATAATGTGTGTTTCTGCAGATAACAACTTAACACTACTAATGAATTTACTAGTATGTTTAAAAACTGGAAAGGTTAATTAAAGTCAGTGTGTTCATGATAATGTTATAATATTTAGATCAAGCTGGAAACAGTCGATTTTACTTTCCAGAAACTGTCTGAGATGTTTTGACACAACTTGTAAAAGGAACTGAAACTGATTTGCATTCTTTGTCAATAGTTTGTTGTAGCACTCCATCACAGCTACACCTCTATCTGCATGGTCATTGATGACTGAAAGAGATGTGACAGTGCTTTTAGCTTGTATGAAAGCATCTCTGGTCTATGGAGGCCTGGGGCTGGACACTTATGAGGCAAGGAATCAGTGGATTTACCCTGGAATGATCCATTGATAGCTGACTTTTGGAAAAATCAATGACTTCCATCCAGAAGGTTAAATATGTTCCTGTACCTTAACTTCAGTGGAACCTGGCTGAAACTGGGCCTGTTAATGTTGGGCCATGCTTCTTGGAAGCTCTTGAAGAGGCAAACATCAGGAACAGAGCTTTTGCCCAACACTGTCTCAAATGCACTCCTTAAGATAAGCTCCATAATATGGCTTAAGCAGCATATAGTATCACACAGAGTTTTTTTTATCTTTTAGAAGGCCATTTGCTTCCATGATTTTCTGAATCTGTAGATTCTAAAGAATATATCGCTGATATTCTCTGAGTCTTTAATTTAAGATTTTCTGCCATATTCTCTGCTGGAATAAAATGCTTGAATCTAGAACAGAAAACAAAAAAAAAAAAATATGGATCTGATATTAGGAAGGAGATTTAAGCATTAAGCAGCAGAGTGCTTTTCTATCAGTGCATTCTACTTGCGTGACTGCACTGTCAGTTATGCCGTACATCTGCAACAGTGACGTGTGGTCAGGGTAGGCAAGGTAGGCAGTGCCTACCCAAGGGTGAATTGATATTTTGATTATTTGTTTTAATTATAATATAATTATACATTGTTTATTTTTCCATTTTCAATAGCCTACAGTACCTATAAGTTTGAAAGCATCCTCATTTTGTGTGTTTCATAGCCCAAATTACTAAACAGTGCTATTTCCTGGAACAGCTGCAGTCTTTTTCATTTTTTTTCACTCCGCTGTAAGGCAGAGGGAGGCCACGCCCCCTCCCAAAGGCACGTTGCTCCTCTGCCTCCGTTCTCATTGCATGTTTTTACGTGTTTGCGCATGCGCAGTCCTATGCTAAATGCAATACGTAAGTTCACAGTGCATTAGTGAATTGATTCCATGTGACCGCTGCTGCTATGTTCTCTAGCTAGTGGGCGGGATAACACTACAGGCAGCATGACAGCGCAAGAGACGATAAAGAAACTTTTTTTGAGAATTAACGACAGATTTTAAAAGACGGGAGACGAACACCTGAGTTACCAGACCTTCAGCAAAGGTAAAGTCAGAAAATGTTTCATACTTTTCACAGTGAATGGAACAAAAGGAAGAATTGACTTTGTGGATGCACCTCACTGAGGATGTTCTGAGTTGTTGTCATTTTCTCCGTGTTTCTGTGTTTCCAACACAAACGACAAATGTGCTGCCGTGTCATGAGATATATCTTGTTCGGAGAGTATGGAGGCTATAATAAATAATTGTTCATGTTTCTTTAATGGCTAAATACTTGTTCATGTGGATCTTGTTGGGTTTTTTCTTTGTTATTATGAATTTTATATTTTGATAAGCGCATTGAGATTACTTTGTTGTAAATTGAGCTATACAAATAAAGTTGAACTGAATTAACACTTGCCAGCAGAAACATATGAAATTGTCATTGGTGGATTGCTTCCATGTGACCGCTGCTGCTACGTTCTCTAGCTTGTGGGCGGGATAACGCTACAGTCAGGATGACAGCGCTAGAGATGGGAGACCAACACTGGAGTTACCAGACCTTCAGCAAAGGAAAGGTCAGAACGTTGTTGGTACTTTCTACAGTGAATGGTAGGATTGGCTTTGTGGATGCTCCTCACTGACGCTGTTCTGAGTTGTTGTCATTTTCTCTGTGTTTCCAACACAAACAACGGATGTGCTGCCGTGTCATGAGATATACAGTATCTTGTTGGGAGAGTATGGAGGCTATGTAAAATAATTGTTTGTTTCTTTAATGGTGTTTATGATGTTGATTTTGTTAGATGGCTAAATGCTTGTTCATGTGGATCTTGTTGGGTTTTCTCTTTCTTATTATGAATTTTATATTTTGATAAGCGCATTGAGATGACTTTGTTGGAAATTGCTTTATACAAATAAAATTGATTTGAATTGAATTAACACTTGCCAGCAGAAACATATTAAATTGTCATTGGTGGTCTCGATTTGCAATGTGCCTACCTAACACCAGTGGTCACGGCACGTCACTGATCTGCAAATATACTGAGCTTGTGTGCCACCTCTAAATATTTTCTGATCTGGAATCTTTTCTGAATGCTTTATTTTTTGTTAGAATAAAAAAATAGAGGGTGAGATGTGAAGATTTCCACAAAAAAAAAAATACGTAAATACAGTATATGACTGTGTGTTATCTGAACTGTGTTTTTTTGTAGCAGAGTGATTTTTCCCTGGCTCTGTACTTTTTACATGTCGAAAGCCAATTGTACAAAGAGAGAACAAAAACGTCAATGCCATGCATATGATGCTGCGTCAGCTGAAGTGATGCTGCACTCCACACAAGGCTGAAGCCAACAGTCAAGGCTTCGAGATGCTGAAACACTTGAAGTGCGAGCAGTGCGCCAGATGCATGACCGTAAACAACATCCCCACCACAGAGGGGAGGAGACAAGACATGCTGGCCAACATTTACAGTTCAATGTGGCTATGCGATTGTGTCATTTTATGCCCAACTAACTCTGAAGTCGACATATAAATGAGTACATGACCAAGATATTTCCAGGAGAAGAACATGTTTGCAACGATGACACTGCATATTCTGAAGGTCACCACATGTACCCAACTGAGTTTTTAAATACACTCTGCCCATCCAGAATGTCTCCTCATCGCATAACTTTCAAGGTCGAAATAGTGATCATGCTGGTTCTAACTCTCTCTCTCGCTCTCTCTCTCTCTCAGCAAGCTGCAGATGTATGGTGGCCTATATTACAGTGCTAAATACATAATTATACGGGCACTGCACTAGTATTTATAAAAGTATATAGCTTTAGTGGTAGGTTATCACTTGGTTACATGATCATTGCAGTCACACTCTCACTGAAGCCCATTCAAAAATCTGGCACTTTTGTTGATGAATGATAGCTTGTCAGAGAAAAACACAGGCAAGCTGGCCCACAAAAGCCATACTAGTGGCTCTGATGACAGACAGAACAGGATGAACACGACTACAGAGTGACTGGACAATTAATATGTACACCAGAAAATCTGCCCCATGAACAATTTACATCTGGTAATTCCATCCATGAATAAAAAGCTGCATTTAGCACCCTCTTCAGGTACTTTTCCCTAAGAGAAAATTACAATGTTTTGTTTTTCTTTTTTTATTCAGGCCTGTACTGTTATTTTTTTCTACACAAACACATGAAATACAAAATAAACATTTAACACATAAAAGTGTCATGCCGGGTGGATGTGGAGGCGAAGGACCCAAACGCAGAAAGAGATGGAGCTAGAAGGCAGGAGTTGTGTTCAAAAACCCAAACACAAATAGGCAGAGTTGTAGAGAGTATTGATAAATCCTAATCAAGCAGAAGTACTGTTATTTGATTGAAATTGAACTCAAGTACAAGTACAAGTAAGTCATACATAAAATACTCAAGTACAAGTAAAAAGTAGATCAATTAAATAGTACTCAAGGTAAAAGTTAGTAGTTAATTTCATCCCCCACGTTTATTTTTGGTAATAAATCTTGCCACGGTTCCCTTGCATAAAGTAAACATCTCATGTATAAACTTAAAAAGGAAGAGACCAAATCTTGCACAATTGGAATTTATTTGTTTTCCACAAAGGCATCTGTATAAAATACAAGGTTTGTCAAAATGTATTTTCAAAATAATAATAAAAACAACAACAGTGAATTCAATTAAAAATAAAAATAAATTTTCAGGCTCTAAGTATAGCTACATTTATGAACTCTAAAATGTAATAGGTAGAAGCCCCAACCTGGACCTAAGAAAGTGGCTGGGTGTCGATCAGCAATGACACGACTAACAACATATGGATTATATTCAATGTGCCATAAAACAGAAATAAAAAAAAAAAATCACAAAAATGTATAATTTACACAGTAACGGTTGGGTGTTGAAATGTAACTCATTACTTTACTTATTTTAAAATGTACTTAAGTACAAGTAAAATTACCCATAAAAGCAACTCAATTACAGTAATGTGTGTACTTGCAATCCATGACTTTCAAAAATAAAACATAAAACAAGACCCACAGAATTTGAATAGGACTTCAAAAAAACAACTAAAATAGGGCCATAAAGGCTAAACACAAGCCGACCATGACAAAAAAAATGAAGGTGGTTCCAGCTGATGACTCAGCAGTTGACTGCAGTCTAGCGTAGTATAGTGTAGTGTGACAGAAAGAAGGCTAAGTAGGTGCCTTCTCATCGACAACCTCTACTACTTACAAATTACAAGACATGCTTATAAATAAAGTCTCAGTTTTTGTTCATTTAGAAGAACTAGAAAAACAATGGCAAGTTTCAGGATTTATTTTCATCTTGAAAGTGAAGGTGCAACGTGATGCTAAACAATGTCTGATAGATTATCTTTCAAATTATCTTTACTCTAAAAAATACACCCAACATGCTTTTCTCATACCTCTTTGTTATATTATTCTGAAAGTAGTAAAAGGATAAAGTCTACTGATTTGGAAAAAGAAAGATCTCAGCACTAAAGGCAGCGTACAGAGTGCCATCTGTTTTAATCAGACATGCATCTCCTCAATGAAGACATCACCTTCACAGATGCCCCACTTTTTATGTCAGGAAGCAGGGAGCATGTGAAGATGACAGGTGTTAAGCCGTTTTTTTCTCCTCTCCAACCTTTTTCGTTTTAAATAGAATCCAGCGTTTTGGCAACTCTGTCAGATAAGCGCGCAGAAGCAGGTGGGGCCAGTGTAGTGTGTTCTGGATTAGCTGAAGAGGAGGAAAATGAGAAAAGGAGGTAGAAAGAAAAGGCCACCTTTAGCTACTGTGCATAGACAAACAGATGTGTTTTTGAAGTAGAGTTGTGTCCGCATATCTAATTACAACAGTGTAAAAAAAAAAAAATTAAAAAAATAGGGCCTTGTGTGAGCTGCCAGAATTCCTAATATTTTGGATGACTGCACCAGCATTTCTTTACTGTTCACTGGTTCTGGCTGCAACCACAGTACATGTTTTGAATAAATTTAATGTGGCGCATGAATAAAAGGATGATAAATTAGAGCTGTTGACTTGAAGTGGGTTCCTGGTCGTGCGTTAGTGGCTTATATTACTGTGAATTAATTGAATTAAGCAAGCTTCAGATCATATCATGCAGCACCAGTGGATCGTGGAGGCACCAGTGGCAACGAAGGGTGTGAAGGGGTTTGGGTGTGAAGCATTTAGCCCCAACTAAAAATAACACGCAAGCACAGCTCTGCAATGTAGGGACAATCAACCATATATATATTATACAGTGAAAGATGTGACCTTTTTACAGGGAATCATGTAATTGATATCATCCAAATATGTCAAAACAAATATTCTGCTTTGTAGTGTTAATGACAAAATTATCATTTTTATGCTTTCAACAGCAGCTCTCACTTTCCCAATCCATCCTCATTTCAACCAGGGACCAGTGTTGTAATACTTGAGGCCTGGGCTGTCTCAATAGTCTCTTCTATCTCCTTTCCAATCCACTTTTTTTCTTATCCCCGTGGATGACCTCACAGGGTCAAGGAAATGAGTTAGGAGCCTTCCTAAAGGAGTTAGGGAAAGGCCATTGTTTTGACAATCAGACAGACTTCCACAAGGGAACGTAATAATCCAACGGCGGTGGTCAGTGACATCTGCCATGGTGACAAAAACTACAAATTATAATACTTTCCCCTGTGCCTCTAACCTCTGATATAATGTCAAATATTACAAGCTTTGAATGTAAATCAAAGGAAAAGAGGCTACCAGGCTACAAGGAACAAAAGTGAAACCAAAACAACGTCACATTGAGAATGGTTGCTCACACTCACCTTCCACTCAGAAATCAACATTAATCCAAACTAAGTATGATTTTATGAAATTGTTACATTTATGCAAGATACAGGCCTACATAACGCTGTAGGCATACACATGTACAATTATAGGTGAATTAAATATGTTTAATGTGGCTAAAAAGGTCTCTGATCCCTTTTTCTTCAATGACAGAGTGCTTTGTTTTCAGTCATTGTGAGTTTCCGTGAACACTCAGATGAGCGTGTCTGTTTAAATGTTGTAAAAGAATTGTGGGGCAGCATTATCTGGTCTCCTTTGGTAAAGGGTGCATCAGTATTTCCTAGGCTAAAGTAAATTATAAAGGAAGCATTGAGCCTCCTTCCCTTAGCTTTTAGAGAATTGGAACACTCCTTATCATGGCCACCACCACTTGAACACATCCGGGGGACTAATTTGCTGATGACTCTAAGGAGGAGGAGGAGGAGGAGAACCCAAGCTTATTTATCAATGTGTCATCTTGCCAATGAGTCGCGGGTTGTATGGCTTGCCTCTAAGGTTTTTCAAAGCCAGTGCTGGAAAATGCAAAGAAACATGCTTGTTGTGTCACAGAACAAAAGAGAAGGCCAGGAAAACGTCAAATTTTAACCAACATTGGTCCAGGATTCACCCAGAGAAATGAGTAGATGACTAGCTAAAAATCGTTAACGGTAGCCTCTAATGTAACTCAAACAATAGTTCCACAATCGTTAAGTTGTGATATGTATTTTAACGTCACAAACGGGCATACTTAAACAGAAAAGTTACATAACATTTAGGGTGACCATACGTCCATTTTTAACCGGACATGTCCTTTTTTTACGGCCTACCCGGAAAGTCCGGAGGGTATTTACAAATTTGTGAAAATGTGCGGATTTCCCAGAGACCCTGAACGCATAGGGGAACACATTAATACCTCTGCTAATATTTGCTTTATCAGAAAAAGTCCACAAGTTTCTGAAACCAAAGGATTTACTTTTATACAGAAATATTAAAAACGTCACTTTATTTTGGCAAATCAGTCAGACATGCAGCAGAGAGAAGAGAAAGACTGAGTCAAAGATGGATTGAAAGAAACAAACTACCAGTGGATTTAATTAAAAATGTCAACAGGAAGACCGTCTTGGATAATAAAACCTCCATGAGAGTTCAGAGAGGGATTTGAAAACAAAACCTAGCCTGTAGGAAGTTAAGTTAAGAAAAGTTAAATTTCTGGATGAATAAATGTCATTTTGCTTTTGTGTAGCTAGCCTTCACTTTGTGTAAATTACAGTAATGTAAAAGGAAATTGATGCTTGTAATGTTTAGTACAGAGTATAGAGTATTTTAGTTTAAACTGTGTTTGTGTATGTTTGAGATTTGGGCAAAATGTTATTTCTGTAACAATACCAACCCTTTATGTTATGTTCATGTTTTAGTAGTGGATGAGCATGAATTAGTCATACTTTTCATGCACGCACACAGTTTTCATCATCTGGTCAACACCTCATCACCTTCGTGTTTCTACAGACATTAGACAGATTAAAGCTCAGAGTCAGCATGGGACGATGTCGCTGCAAACAGTTATTTATCTAAGTGTGTATTTAATGATTATTTAATGTGCTGTAAGTTTTGAGTTTTTTGTCATAGTTTTAATTCCTATGAGATGTTTCTCATTGTTTCAGTGATTGAGGGACTTTAAGAAGGTTTATATGAGATTTTTTAAGAACAGATTGTTGGGAGTATCACATTACAAAAGTAACGCAATTACAGTAATGTATTACTTTTTGCTGTATCGCCGTAATGTAACGCATTACTAATAAAATTTTGGTCATATTATACCTGTTACAAATCTCAGTAAAGCACGTTAAAACACATTTGAACCTGAGATGTGAAAAACAGCACCAGTAACTTGAAAAAACACCTGGACCAGTGCCACGCTAACACCAAGTTGAAAGAGAGAGATGCAGGCGCGAGAAAGAGAACAGCGGACAAAAGTACGGAAAAGAGTCGGACAAAGCTGCAGAAATTAAGTTTCTCTCGGTCTGCCGTGCTACTTGAACGAAGAGAAGTGACGAGACTGGTGGCAGAGTATGTGGTGGAGGATATCCAGCCACTGTCAACCGTGGAATCGCCGGCTTTTAAAAAGCTTGCCAGCAAAATCCCCACCAAAGCCAGCAATGACAAGGTAAGCTAACGTTGCCATAGAGAGTGGTACCATACCATACAGTATGGTCACTGGGTCATTGTTATTATTACAAACAGCGACACAAACTCAATACGTGACACTGGCGAATGGCTGAGACTGAGACTCATACAGATCAGATTCCTGCTCTGAAATGTAAATGGTAAATGGTAAATGGACTTGATTTTATATAGCGCTTTATCACCACACTGAAGCAGTCTCAAAGCGCTTTACACATCAGCTCATTCACCCAATCACTCTCGCATTCACACACCAGTGGGACAGACTGCCACGCAAGGCGCTAGTCGACCACTGGGAGCAATTTAGGGTTCAGTGTCTTGCCCAAGGACACTTCGACACATAGTCAGGTACTGGGATCGAACCCCCAACCTCTTGATCAGAAGACGACCCACTACCACCTGAGCCACGGTCACCAAATGTGCAGTGTAGAAGTTTTTGTTTTAAAAATGGTTTTTGTAGAGACATTCACAGTAGAAATGCCGCTAGCTTGCAGCTAAAAACAACAGCAGAGCTGATTGGAGCTGCCGTCATATTGAAGGCAGTTGAAAATGAAACATTTCCCTGGATTGTTTTCGCACTTAGTTATTGTTTCTATTTATAGACTTCATGACAGGTTTGTATTGAGGGTTCAGAAAATAGTGTTACATTTTGACTGGTGGTCATGTTAGCTCGTGACAGGTTTGGATTGAGCACTCATATAAAATAGTGTTACAATTTAACTTTACCATGTTAGCAGCAGTGAAAAACAGCGCACTACAAAAGCCAACAGATATTGTAAATTAACATGCGACATTTAAAAGTTTACCAATCCCATTGCATGCCAGCTTTGTGCTGTGAACTTTAATTAAAAGAGAATAAAAGAATAGAAACAAAAAGAAAGAGATTGTGCGTCTTGTCATGTCATAAGGCTATAGGTTACATTATAGTTGTTTCTAGCTCTATTGTGTTTCATATGAATAGGCCTAGACTTTAAATATTTATGATATCTTTATCATAACTTACCAGACTTTAACTTTGTCTACTTTTGTGATTCGGACGGCCATTGTTTCTTACTGTATTGTGCCGTGAGCCTTCACTGTGCATATTATATTAAGTTGTTAGTAGCCTACACAGTCATTATGCTATACCACATCACCCTTCACTGGATATATAATCAGCTGCAATAAACTATATTTTAGCATTTTGGAATGCTAGTCATACTTCTGCGGTTATTTTGGTGGAAGTAACTCAGAAGTAGTGTAACGCATTACAATTCAGAGTCAGGAATATTGTAATGTAACTAATTACTTTTAAATGACAGCAACTACTAATATGTAATGTATTAAATTTTGAAATAACTTGCCCAACACTGGTTATAATGCACAATAAAGATGACTGACTTGTCACCACTGATTTCAAATTCTTTGTCATGAAGTGAGAAATTGTTTTTATCTTATTAATCCACTATATTGTATTTTGTCAATACCTGAAAACATTTTTGGAAATCAAGATAAAGTCACCTTGGGTCACCTTGAGTAAATTCTGACAGCAGGTGTGTTCTGCATGTAAAGAATATTCTTGTAAGTTGGGCAGTGAGGTGCCGTCAGGGTAGGCAAAGTTGGCAGTGCCTACCCAAGAATGAATTGATATTTTGATTATTTGTTTTAATTATAATATAATTATAAATTATTTATTTTTCCATTTCCAATAGCCTACAGTACCTATACATTTGAAAGTGTCCGCATTTTGTGCGTTTCATAGCCCAAATTACTAAACAGCGCTATTTCCTGGAACAGCTGCACAGTCTAACTCCGCTGTAAGGCAGAGGGAGGCCACACCCCCTCCCAAAGGCACGTTGCTCCTCTGCCTCCGTTCCCATTGCGTGTTTTTACGTGTTTGCGCATGCGCAGTCAGGTCCCCAAGATGACAACCATTTACGTGCAAAGGAAGTGTAGAGAGCTGCCTTTGGACGTAACCGCGCTATGCTAAATGCAATACGTAAGTTCACAGTACATTAGTGAATTGATTCCATGTGACCGCTGCTGCTACGTTCTCTAGCTTGTGGGCGGGATAACACTACAGGCAGCATGACAGCGCTAGAGACGATAAAGAAACTTTTTTTGAGAATGAACGACAGATTTTAAAAGATGGGAGACGAACACCTGAGTTACCAGACCTTCAGCAAAGGTAAAGTCAGAAAATGTTTCATACTTTTCACAGTGAATGGAACAAAAGGAAGAATTGAATTTGTGAATGCACCTCACTGAGGATGTTCTGAGTTGTTGTTGTCATTTTCTCCGTGTTTCTGTGTTTCCAACACAAGCAACGAATGCGCTGCCGTGTCAAGAGCTATATCTTGTTTGGAGAGTATGGAGGCTATATTAAATAATTGTTTATGTTTCTTTAATGCCTAAATGCTTGTTCATGTGGATCTTGTTGGGTTTTTTCTTTGTTATTATGAATTTTATATTTTGATAAGCACATTGAGATTACTTTGTTGTAAATTGTGCTATACAAATAAAGTTGAATTGAATTAACACTTGACAGCAGAAACATATGAAATTATCATTGGTGGTCTCGATTTGCAACGTGCCTACCCAACCCTAGTGGTCACGGCACGTCACTGAAGTTGGGTATAGTCCTGTGCACCATGTGATTTTCTTAGTTGTTTCTTTTGTTTGAATCGCAAGGTGTTGTTCTTAGTTTTTTTTGCCAACAAATTTTTTTCTTTGGAGACTCAACTCAGACTTGAGCTATGGTGACTCGGATAACAGACTACCAGCTGCATGACAATTTTTACATCTTGAAGCAGTGAAAATAACCTTTAGTGTCCATGCATGATTTTATATTGTAGCTTATTGCTGTTAGGACTGAAAGGTGTTAAACGGTCCATGTTAAGCTAAATTGACTTTTCTGTGCTTTAAACATGATAAAAGTGCTATTAGGGGTTCATACACACGTGTTTTTTTCATTGATTCCCTCAATCGTTAGTTAGAGGGTGATTTGCTCCTTTCTTACTGCAGGGTGAGCCCAAACACCTCGCTCCAATTTGATGACAAGTTCCCACTTTGATGATGAATTTGACGCGGCACTGAACTGGAGAAGCCGCGCCTCCAGGAAGCTCTCTTCCGTGATTGACATGTAAACAGACACGCCCACAAAGCTGAGCATTTCAGCATCCTTCGTGCAGTGCTATGTATGTATTTTCTACGTCTATGTATGTACCGGTGAACGCCCCGACCTTACACTCTGTCTCGTGTTTATAAAGCAGCATGAGCTCGGCTACGGAGTGGGTGGGAGGAGGGCAGGTTGTCCCCTGTCCCTACGTCACCGTGCTGGGAGGAGGAAGTCAGTGTTCCGTCTATAGACACGCCTACTCATGAATATGCATAAGTAGGCCGCAAATCAGCCTGCTTGTGTAGGGTTGCTCCGAAAGTGACTTTTCAGAGGCTAAAATCCTGGAAAACAGGCAGAAAACAAAATACTATGTTTTTAGGGTTCTTAGAACAAATGAAGAAGGGTGAAAAATAGCATGACATGGGACCTTTAATGAGCTTTCGGTACACACTTTCATGCTCATCCTTGTATAATATTTGATTAGGTTGCTCTGAGAGCACTGTATATCCACCAGCATATATTTGCACAGCTTATTGGCTCATGATCATGTTTATTGATGCCTGGACAGGTCTTATTTATATCTGCAGCTCACAGTTTCACAGTTTCAAACCAATTTCCTGCTGATGCCTTTTCCCCCAATTAGATCCAGAGGTTTACTTTTTCCTTTTTCTATTCTGTACATATTTTCTTCACCTACTCACGCAAAGACTTTCTTCCAATCCTGGAGGATTCATTCTGAAGTTAAAATGGAGACAACAAAGCTGATTGCACTTGCATCAATGTCCCTGTGCCACAGACTGACAGCTGTGCAAGCTGATGAAATATGGCCCTCAGTAATATATGGCACATGTGTGGATTACAATTTTGTCCTCAATTACCCATATTCAACTACAATTACAGTGACCAGCATTTTTTTCCAATTTCATCTAAATTAAAGTTGTTTTTTTTTTACTATCAGAAAGTCAGTTATAATTATGTTCTCAATTACTAAAGTTAAATTACAATTAATCACAGATACTGAGCCTGAAATATATAATAATAATAATAATGCATCAATTTTATATAGCGCTTTATCATAGACACTCAAAGACGCTTTACAGAATTAAGGCATTATTCTTTCACTCCACACTTAGTGGTGGCAAACTACTGTTGTAGCCACAGCTGCCCTGGGGCAGACTGACGGAAGCGAGGCTGCCATAGTGCGCCATCGGACCCTCCGACCACCACCAACACTCACTCACACACTACATTCATACTAGGCAATGTAGGTGAAGTGCCTTGCCCAAGGACACAATGACAGATACCACTGCAGTGACTGCCACCTCACTGTGGCACCTGGAATTCTCAGTGGTCTCCCATCCAACTATTAACCAGGCCCAGACCTGCTTAGCTTCCAAGATCTAACAGGATCGGGCAATGACAGGCTGGTATGACCAAGTTAAATTTCCTTTTATGTTAGCTTTCTGTTAGCATCTCTAAGAGGTCCTAAATCAGCTGTAAAATACACAAATATCAATAATCTAATTTATTTGTTACCGTCCTAATCAAAGACAATATAGCTTTTAATATCTCGTGTGGGCATCTGAGCCTTTTTTTGTGTCAGTACACGCCTAGATTTCAATTATTCAAAATGGTAAAAGTGGAAAAGCTTGATATGTTATATATGATATATTTTAATAATTGTTAACTACGTATGTGTAGAACTGTACAACTGTACATAGAACTGTAACATGGTTCCCGAGTTTTTCTCTAAATCATCATTGACATTTTTTATAATTTTCATGATATTTACAATTACAAAGTAAATTATCTGAACTCAAATACAACTTCATTATTATTACAACAGCAACATATGTTTTAAAATTATGATTATGATACAATTATAATTACACCATAATTTTATTTAATTATCAATTACACAATTTCACTTATAATTGACCCCAGCCATGTTAGCAGTTTAATATCATTTCATTTATTCATATATTAGGACAGCGTATGAATACATTAACTTATGAAAAACAAGCCTTTATGATGTTGCATTGAACAGAGCATGACAATAGCATGAATTATCATCACATGTCCCCCAGATGTAAGATCCATGGGAAGCCATGTTTTGACAACCTGTTGTAGGATGGTGTATGGTAGGGGTTGAACAGACTAGTCGATTAGTCGACTAATCAACTTCAGTGTTGTCTTGCGACTCTGACGTCAACTAGTCGTAGAACCTGACTTTTGCCCAAGATGGCGGCGCAACACAGCAAACTAGGGTCCTAGTACCCCTGCACGGCAAGGCAGCACAACATCAAGTATTTCTCGCCCCTTCCTAGCTTGTGCTCAAACTGCAGCTGGTAGGCAGATACTACGGCTAATATACATGCTAATGTTAGCTGTAGTGGTAACATGTTTGTGTATTAAGCAGATCTGGAAAACATCAGCAGCGCAGGACGGAGGCTTCATTAGCGGGGGAAGACCGCTGTTGTGCCAACATCTGTGACACGAAAAAATCTCTGACTGCAGGTGGCGACAGTTCTGAGGTGTCGTATGTAAACAGTGCTGCGGACACCGACTGTGGCGGCGATAAACGGCCCTCGCCTTTGCCGCGCCGCCTTTGCCGCGCCGCCTTTGCCGTGCCGCCGTCACGTCATTTTTTTGTATTTTTGAAATCGGAAATAGCCAGAAATTAGAGAAGCGCGCAATTGAATTTTGTTTACATTTTTGAGACTCAACATAATGGTTCAGTGCCGACACTGGGAAAGAAAGAAATAAAGAAAGAAGGAATAATATTCCAGCCCAAAAACAATGTTTCCCCCTTTTTAAGTACCATGAACTATACATTTTCGGAAAGCGCAGCTCTAACATCCTTGTGTTGTCTGTAATAATTATTAAAATGCCAATAAGGATATTGGGGAGAAATGCACTACAAAAACCTAATCGAGAAATAAATCAAAGTACTCAGGTGGGAACTAATGTAAATACTGCACTGGAGTCAAAGACTTGATGTCACAGATCAACTTCAAAATATTTTTATTTTTTATAAATGTGCACACATTTTGTTTAATAGTGCTACATTAAACAACAAATATGTGTCTGATGGAGGCTGATGAGACAGCATTCTCTATAAACACATGCAATTACATCAAGTGGTGATGTCATTAGGAACACAGTTTATACAGCTTTTCTATGAATGTTTATTGAAGCTAATTTTTTCAGTGGGAAGCTTTGAACTGTTAAAGTGCTCACACATATACAGCTAAAGGGTAAGTGGCAGTGGAATGGCGAGGACAGCTTTTAAGTGTTAAGACTTTTTTCTTTTGATCTTACGAATGAACTAAAGTGGCTGCTTTCACTCAATGATTTGCAGTATTAGTTTTGTAGAAAATAAAAAAAGATGATATTCAGTCAACAAACAAGTTTTCAGTACATATGCATTCACATGAAAAAAACAAGTGATTATTATTATTATTATTATTATTATTATTATTATTATTAATAATAATAATAATAATAATAATAATAATAATAATAATAATAATAATAACTGAAAATACAAAAGTCAGTCTTGGTCGCACACCAGGTGCAGATGACCAGAAATTATTTCAGGAGGCACTAAATACTGTTTAATTCCACTCAAATGTGTGTCTTCACTCATTCATTCCATCATTAGGCTCTATAATTATTTTCTTCACAGAATTCAGAGCAAAATGTTGAAGTTGGATTTGTCCAACTTAAACATTTTGGGGGGTACTTAGATTTAGCAATCATAAAAAGGGGGTACTTGGGCCAACAACGTTTGAGAACCACTGCTCTTGGGTCTACCTTGAGATACAAAACACAAAGACCTATGAAAATCCAACAAATCTTTAATATACATAGTTTTTGTCATTTTGTTTAACAATGTCTTGTAATCTTGTACCAACCTCACTGACCTCTTTACTACATTCAGGCAAAATTGATTGTTTTTGTGTTAAAAATGTTGTGACTTATTATTATTTATTCAAAATCAGCTGTTCCTGGTACGAGCTTAAAAGATAGAAACACATAAATGAGCAATTTGTTGAACGACATGACGTGTTTCAAGCGCTAGTTCTGTGCGATCCCACGGGAATCCTCGCTGTGCTTGCAAAAGCTTGCATGACCTTTAAACATCATTAATGCTAACTTTGGCTTTTGTCGTTGCTGAATTTGTAATGAGTGCTCAGGTGCACGTGTTCACTCACCTCAAGTGCCTGCCAAAGAAAGGGAGGTGAGGACACAGCTTACAAAGACAGTGTTTTTTTTTTTTTGGTTTGTCAGCGAGAGGCCAAATCAATACAGAGCCGACTTCCCCTGTTCTATTTGCATTGCTTTGATATCTGCCTGAAGCTCCCTGGAGAGGATCTCTTTCCCACCAACGCATGAACACACACACGCAAACAACTGCTTACAAACAATGGAATCACACAAAACACTCAGGGTGCACACACACACACATGCAACCTGTGGTATTAACAGGAGTGAATTAACAGGCTTTTGCTTATTCCCTTGCGTCATTACTAAAGCAGATTGATCTGAATTAAAATGAGAGTAGTTAGGAAGGTATCTGTGCTTAAACACAGCAGTGCTCTCCAGTAAGTGGGTTTGGGGATTTAATGGAATCGTGTGTGTGTGTGTAAATGCCTGAAAGACCAAGAAGCCATAAACAACACAGTTAACAGTGCCCCAGGGCCTTCCAGAAAGCTCCTGAGTGGTGTGTTTAATATTAATACAACAATGCCATATTTTTTCCAGCTACTTACACACAAGCAGGATTAAAAACATGCAACATGCACAAAAGAACACACAGAGAGCACATAGCTGGATGGTTTTTGAATCTCTTCAGAGTCAAGTTTGATATGGTCCATAACTGTGATCTTAATACTGACAGGCTGCTGCTAAATAAGCAGGGGTATTTAACATTGCACCTCACCATTACCACAAGTGGGTTAATAAACCACTGACAGAGGC
The DNA here is from genome assembly GCF_900634775.1 of Gouania willdenowi. Taxonomy (NCBI): domain Eukaryota; kingdom Metazoa; phylum Chordata; class Actinopteri; order Blenniiformes; family Gobiesocidae; genus Gouania; species Gouania willdenowi. The sequence goes on from NC_041065.1 coordinate 8,189,680, forward strand.
GTTGCAACATGGTAGGCAACCCAGGCAATTACCTAGAGCCCCGAGCTAAAAGGGGGCCCCGTGGGACGTCTGACATTAGTCAATTTCAATGACAAAATAATGTAAATGCTTTGAGACGCTGCAATGACGCCGCATCCAAAATCCTCCACACTGGGGACAGACCGCAGATATCAGTGACACAACTTGACGTCGGGAACCTCCCTAATGGGGCCCCACTACCACCGATCCCTGCTTCAACGTGCTGTCCTTGTTATCAAACACACTGAAAAATGAAGCTGACATATCCCACAGGGCTCATGAAAAGAAGAAAAAAAAGAAGAAGAGGATGAAAAGAAAAAAACGTGAGAGTGGTAAGTGGAAATGTGTACGCTATGTGTGTTACATTATGAAAAGGTTTGTCCCAGTTAGAATCTCAAACTCCCAGTCATCCACCCAGCACCAGAAAAGTTAACTGCACATTTAAGTCTGTGTAAAGTGAATTCAGCCATTTTCTTCTAAACATCTTCATAAGGAGTGTTTATATGTATATATTAATCATTCAAATTTGACAGTGTGGTTAACAACAAACTTCTGTGGTATGACAAACTTAGAGCACATATTTATTCTTACTTTACAAAATTTTAACAGCTTTATTTTAAGAAGTAATCCAGCTTTGCTTACACAGTATGTCATAACTCTTGTTGCCAATGGCTGTGTACATACTGTACATTAATAGCCACACGATAAGTTAGTCCTTTGCTGCCAATGATATTTTCTCCCAGAATAAAGAATTTGTTGTCAAATGCTAGAACTGATACCAGCATCAATCCTGCTGTCAGTTTAGTAAAGACTGTGGCTAATTTCTATTTAGAATTGAAAGATAATGTAGTAATATAATACATCCGTAAATGTTCTGCTATAGCTTACATGTTAAATAAATAAATAAATAAAATGTTAACATGTTTGTGTAGCATGCACATTTCTTTACTTTACTTTATGCAACCAAACACATTGTGATCTTTTCTTTTTTCTTCCTCGACAACAACAACAACAACAACAACAACAACAACAACAACAACAACAACAACAACAACAACAACAACAACAGCAGACTTCTCCACATGAAAGTAGGAACTTATTTAGTTTATACACTTAAAATACATTTTAAAGTTTAAAATATATATTGGGAGCTATCTGATTTAATATGATAACACAAATATTTGTCTTCAACAATTGCTACTTATACTATTTTCTTTCTAGCAATATTAACCTCAGATCATGAGGGGGGTCTTGAAGAGGAAGAGGAGGACATGATGGTACCTTCATGCAGCACAGCATTCCATCACCACCTTTTCACCACCCCCATGACACCACATCACCAGAAGGTTCTCAAAAAATAGCAAATCAAATAATATCATATGATCCTGCGCTGTGGCCAAAAGCTATCAATGACAATGCTCAATGTCAAATTGTGAGAAAAGAACCAGTTCAAATAACAGACATGGACTTCCCCAAAGTTCACAAAACCTACCTCGGGAGATTCACCAAAGAAAATTACAAAATGACAATGAGAAATGGTTTGGATTCAATGTTTATGGTTGGGGTACTTCTACTTTCCACTTCAATTATTAGTTTTTTTGTTGTTGTTTTTTTTTCTTGGTTTTATTTTTATCATACTTAAAATTTTGCATATTTCAGTTGTGTTTGTTTTTCTGGCATTTACTGTATTATATGTGTATTGTATATTGTGTGTAAAGTTAATAGTTATGTTATTTATTATTTATTTCATATGTTAATTGTTTAATAAAGTATTTCTTTACTGATCCATCATCCTGGACTTCATCATCATCATCATAGTCCGTCTTGCCTATAGCCCCCACGGGGTCTAGATACACCCCTGACCACTGAGGTGGTGTGCTTCTTTTATGCTTGGCTTTAATCAGACCTACAAAGTTAGACCCGGCCCATGGTCGTCAGAATACGGCCCAAACCAGAAGAAAGCCAATCTCTTTTTAATCCTGAACTCATTGCTGCCGACACTATTCACATTCGTAAGTGGCGTGCACACGTAAGCAAGTTTATTTAATTACTCAGCTTTATTTAATAGCCACTTGTTCTACATACAACTATGAACATGCCAGGCAGCTTCATGTGATGTACAGATGCTAAGCAGAGGTTTAATGCTGCAACACACACAACTCAGCCTGCTTCTGTACATGTGACACACACAGCAACACAATGAGTCAAGAATGAGTCATTCATGCATTTTATGACATCATTTTTTCATGTAACAGAGGACAGCCTCCATCCACCTCATCGGCAAACATTTGTGTGTCATCTTGCACTTCTTGAAACACATCACCTGACAGTTCATTCACCGCGCAGTGTCCCAGCAGCGTCCAACCAGAGTCTGTGTTAAAAAAGATAGAAATTAAGCCCGACTCTGGGTTCGGGCAAATAGCTCTAAGTAGGAGTGCAGCACTGTGATTGTGGTCAGAATCTGGTGCAAGCATGAAATACATCTCCACTGATCCAAGTGATGGTGAAGTAAATCAACAGTAAGAGCACACAAACATTGTTACTTGTGTTCAATGGAAGTGTCTCTTCGCATGGTTCATTGCAAAACCACACCGCCACCTATTGGCCTGGCATGTTTACTTGTTTTTGATGCTTCCTGTGGTCTCATGTAAACAGAGATTGTTTTGAAAACATTGCCGTGTTAATGCGCAACTTTTTGGAAACGAAAAAGAAAACAGAAGCAAAATGTTGTTGTGCAAATAGGGCCTGAAGAATGTTTGATTCAAACAAATAGCTCTGTAACACTTGTAAGCACACACTCACTCTCTCTCTTCACTCTTATTTTCACAATAGTGCCTGAGCATTGAGATGTTTCTCCCCTGAATCTTTTCCCTTTACATATTACGTCACTATTCTCTTCTCCCTGTACACATCAGACTTCTGCTACAACTCTGGGATGTGCCACCTGCAGAAGTTCTCTGATGACAGCCATTGTGGGGTGTGTGTCTAAGGGGAGCGACCAGGAGTACAGGCAGGTCATCATGGACTTTGTCAACTGGAGCAAGCTCAACCACCTTCAGCTCAACGCCAGCAAGACAAAAAAGATGGTGATAGACTTCCGCAGGAAGTCACCCCTGACTGCACCGGTGAACATCCAGGGTTTGGATATTGAGATCGTGGAGACGTACAAATACCTGGGTGTTCACCTCAACAATAAACTGGACTGGTCACACAACTCCGACGTCCTGTACAAGAGGGGTCAAAGTCGACTGCCCCTGCTGAGGCGACTGAGGAACTTTGGAGTGTGCAGGACTTTGTTACAGACTTTTTATGACTCTGTGGCGGCGTCTGCACTTTTCTATGCAGCTCCTTCAGCAGCAGACTATCCACCCTGCAAGACAGAGCGCTACCTCAGGTAGTTTATTCCATCTGCAGTCAGACCGCCTCCACATGACTCTAATGTATTATATTCATCAATATCATTAATGCTGCTCACTGTGTGGGTTTTTCTGTTCTGTCTTTCCACAAGTGAAAGTGTACATAGTGTTTATGCCTAGTATTATTTAATTATTCTGTAGTTTTTCTTCCTTTATTTAATTAATGTTTGATGCCGTTGTATTTCCTGTTTTTTTGGAGCTGCTGCAACATCCAAATTTCCCCCATTGGGGGATCAATAAAGTTTATCCTTATCCTAATCCTTACTACTGTAGGGGGAACAAAGGGTAATTAATATGTAAAAAATATTAATTATTAATTTTAATGTTTGTTTTCCAAAGTTTCCATCTGAAATCGAGTTAAAGTGTTTCAGATCACTTGTTTTATTTAATTGTTACAGTTCCCTTGTTGTGGTGGGTTCTTGGTGTAGAATAGAGGCATATTAAATGATTGAATGTCAATAAAAATACAGAGTTTACAATATGTACATTTTTGTTTTACAGGCTATTAACATAAAATGCAAACATGATTATAAATAGTGGGCAGTTTCACAATTATTCACAAGCAGTTCATGGAACACATGGTATTACACGTTACATATATATTTATAAATTGATTTGTGGTATGTATATATTCTGAGTGTTTATGTGGTTTGGGTGATGATTTCTAAATGGGTTTCTAATGCTCTAAGAAGGAGGGAGAGAGAAAATTAGAAAGGTAAAGTAGTAAATTCATAAAACTCTGACAAAAATAAATGATGGACTATGAACCTAGATTTTGATGAAGAGATTTCGTTAGGTTTAAAGAGTAAGTACACCCCAAACCAACTTTTTTTTTTTGCTGAATATATGTGTATTTGGGTATTAAGTAGTGCTGTTGATTGATCCCAGTCCCACTCTTCACATTTTAGTAAAAATATTTTAATTTTGCTTATTCAGCTGTAAAATGTCCGGTATACTGGCTACTAAGCGTTTGAACGTCAGCTATTGCAACTGAATTTTGCTATTGGCTGAACGTTCAGCTCTTGAAACCTCTGAGTCATCACTTTAACTGTTGACCCCGCCTCTCCTTATAAATATTGTAAAAAAAATAAATAAATAAAAAAAAAAAAACGTGCGCGGGGACGGAGGGGAGGGGGCGGTTACTAAAAGTAGCTGGGCGTGTCTTACTGCTACAGCAGTAACACCAATAATCAAGGCTTTTTTGCCAGAATTGTGTGCGTGTGGTTTTACCCTTCTGTGACAGGCGCGTTCACAACAGCTTCATTTGCGTAGCCAGCAGGAGGGAGAAAGCCTCCCCTAGTGCGTTTCACCAGGAATGTTTCGTCTTTCCTGTACGGGCTCACTGAATGCTGTCAGGCCTGGATTGATTACCACTCTGGTCTGCAAAGATGTCTCACCACGAAGAATCTCTCATCAAAACCCAGAGTTCAGAGTCCAATCACTCATTGTACGGTTACAAAAAAATGGCAAAAAGGAAGAGGTTGCTTGACTCTTTCAAGAATAAAATAAAAGAGCTTCTGACGGCCCAAAGCCACTTCACGACTAAGAGAGTCGACTATATAATTGTTCTTAACTTTCTACAAAACTGTCTCTGACTGAACTGATCTTATACAAAGAGCAGGAGCAAGAGCGCGCACAGGATAAGAAGAGGCAAGTGAGAAGAGAGGAAAAGAAGGACGTGAAGAGGGCGGAGCGATTACATTTATAGTCCTGTCAAAAGGTCCTCTGATTGGTTAGAAACGCATTTGCTGTGTGGGAGGATTAAGACCTGATTGGTTAAACACAGAAGGCGGGATTTTTAATTCTGTGACAAGACAAGACGGCAGATCATGGGTGTGGTTAAATGACCATGTGCTAGGAGAACAAAAGTCCACATGGGTTGCACATGGGTTTTAAGTGCAAAAAGACATATAAGCAGAAATACTTCAGTCCCGAGGAATAAGAATGATTTCAAAACGTCTTCCTGGAAAGGTTTTGAATTAGTGATTAAACACTTATCAGATAAAAGACACACCAAAAGAAGCATTTTCCCTGGAAATTAAAACACTATTAAAGTTGAGGTCACATGTCTTAAATTTGTCTTTGGGGCATCGGGTGGTGTGGGGGGGGACGGCGGGTGGGGGGGTGACTAGTGTTTTTACACTTCACTAGCACAGCAGATTTATACTCTACACAATAGTAGCGTCACATTATACAAACACCACACTCATCTTTCTTTGTCCTTTTTTCCCCTTAACCCTCGTATTTCCTTGCTCACTCAGGTCTAACACCACCCTCTCCTTTTATGTCTTTCCACCTAATAAAGTCAAACTTACCCTTCTTTAGAGAGGTGGCGGTCACAGTTATGCAATAAAATGTATGGTGTGATAAAAAAAAAAAAACTATACTCCATGTAGTGTTAACCTTTGATGACTAACGCAGACATGGGGAATAAAAAGATGTGTGAACAATCTACACCAGCATGTTGACTTACAATTAGTCATGACGTGCTAATATTTACTCAATGATACTGAGGTGAAAATTGATTTAATCTAAAACTGCAATAACAACATGTCTGACACACATGATGCAAATTAGATTCAAGCTATAACGTGATGTGCATCAAATGGCGTATTGCATGATTTTTCTAACCTAAATATTTAAAAAGATAATATTGTGACACGTTATAATAACTATCCATTATAAATGGTTTATAGATCATTAATAAATTGTTAGTTAATGAGTTATAAATTGCTTGTTGAATATGATTTATAATTGTGCCTAATAGAAGGCCAATACATTAGATAAATTACATGTTACACTGTATGTATGATTTATAACTATACCTTGTAAAATTAGTCATTAATATTTAATAAGTCATTAGTGAGTAGCTTACTAATAACTTATTCATGATCTGTTGAAACTTTATTTATGTTAGTAAATGAGGTCCCAAGTGTCAAATTTTAGTTCGGGGCCAAAGGCAGACCAGCTTAATCTCAAGTGGGCCCCAGATTATAGGCAGTAAAACGAGCAATTTCATTTTGCACTTCCAACTATAATAGTATTTAAAGTATGTAAGGCTCCGACAATATATAATAAGTGACAGATATACCTGCAGAATCTTACAGTTCCTTGAATTTGTGACCAGTTTTTATTTAATTTGGGGAAATTTGGGTGAATAATTTGAGCGAACTGACAGTGCTTTCAACAAATTGAGATGAAAAATGACTGGCATCATGTGATATAAGCGTGGGAGAAATGAGACATTGACAAAAATGTGCACTTCCATTGAATAAGTGTATTTGGCGGTACTGAGATATCTATAACTCAATTAGATGGTGATTTACACAATGAGTCAAGTTTTCACTGTCATTTTTATGATCTCCTGTGGGGCCAAATGGAATGCTTTAAAGGGCTGGATTTGGCCCCCAAGCCTTGAGTTTGACATATGTGCAATAACGTATATAAAGTTTTAACTGATACTTAACAAGTCAATAGTAAGTAGTGTACTAATAGTTTATTCATAATCTAGTGCTCATTATAAGGTAAAGTAAAAAATATCAACTTACAGTTAACAGGTAATTTATAAATTGATAACTAACAGTTTGTAAATGATCTATTGGTATAAGGCACAGTTAAATCCTTAATAAACTGTTTGCAAATATTCATTGACTAACAGTTTATTAATGATCTATTAACTACTTATAACAGATAGTTATTATAAAGTGTTACCGATAATATTAACTAAATAGTGATTAACATTTTTACAGGTTTAATTAAATCTTGTGAGCGTGCTTGGTCAAAAAAGGCAGGACCGTATTTTTCGGACAATAAGGCACACCGGATTATAAGGCACACTATCAATGAATGGGTCTGACTGGGTCTATTTTCATACATAACGCACACCGGACTATAAGGCGCACCGGTTTGTTATTATTGTTATTATTATTATTATTATTATTAAAATGCATTAGGCGAAACAAAATAGTCAGATAAGTCAAACATTATTCAACTCATTAACAATAACTCTCAACATTGTTCAGGTTTAACACTTAAAATACAGAACAATACACTCACTTTTTCAGTTCAGTATGTTGAAGCACAGTACTGTACATATCACTCCATGAGGCACCTGACTACAGTAGCCCTAAAGCGCCAAAAATCCATCAAGCAGTGCAGCTTCATAGTTTATCAAAGTTGTACTAAAACATTTTGACATATTAATGTCACACCTGATTATAAGGCACACTGTCGATTTTTGAGAAAATTAAAGGATTTTAAGTGCGTCTTATAGTCCGAAAAATACAGTAATTAAAATTAGAGAGTTTCAGGCCAATAGATGAGATTTGAAATTATTGATTGATGCTAATGTATTTCAGCAACCCCGTAGACATCATTAGCAGACAAAATTATTTTTCCAGGATGTGTTCACATTTCTGCCTTATTTTTGTGTAAAAACACTTGATTATACTGAAAACAAGGCCCCCAGGGTGTGTTTTTGGAGTCACTCCCTTCTTCATGTTTATTAGAGCTCTCCCACCATAACAACGTTGTGAGACCAGCTTGTGCAGTGATGGCTATTGCATCCTTAAGACTGTTTGGATGTGTAGGAGGAATGCATTAGTTCCCGTTACTAAATCTTTTTAACAAAAAGCTCTGTGTCATAGGGAGAAGATCCTCTCCACCCTCTAACACCAAATACTGCAGAAACATACAGTAGATACTGAAGTGAATCAGAGAAAGGATAAGAACGAATCTCACAGGAAATCTTTCTGGGCTCATGCATTCATTCCTGTAACCTTTGCAATCTAAACAGATGACTTATTATTTTACACTGATTTAGAATTGAGTCATGTATGCTTTTGCTTTGTGTACGATATAACATTAAAAACTAAATGAGACACAAGTTGTTGCAAAAGATATCAGCATTACGTCCTCATTTAATCCAATCTGAGGTTTCCTGAGCATCACTTTTAATAAAACTTTCCCTCCATTATATGATAAACAGCCCCGTTTTGCATCAAAGCAGTTGGGAACAGAGATAATAAATATTCTAAAGAAGCCATGCTCACTGATGCTGGAGGCTGAATGAATGGAAGATGACACCGTATATTTCATGATGGTTGAATATTTGCAGCAAATCATTTTTAGGTTCCAGTTGGTACAACACAGGGAATGTGTGAGGTCATTGTTTCAATGTGTTTTCACTTATTTAGGTGTCACTAAGTCTATTTATCATGAAATACTCATGCAATTCCTGCATTATGTAGTGTAGTTATTCCAGAGGTGAATCCGTAGGATACTGGAACACATTTTAGGTAGTACCTGTCTATTAATTAAACAAAATATATGTATATAGGTCTCTGCATAATAAAACGGTAACTAATTCTGACACTATTTAAATTCCCACTCCCTTTTGAGCAGACATATTATTACATTTCTGAGTGTACATGGATCATATCTATTATCATATCTCTGATTGTTTTTTCTTTGTTGGAGTTTTCTTTTATGCAAAAAGGCTTTTTTTGTTCCTTTTGTTTTTGTTTTTTTGTTACTGTTGGTCAAGACCATGGAAAGGGTTCTGATGATGAAAATAAAGATTGTATAGCAAAAACAAAGGTGTACTTGTGATAAGACAAAACATATTAACGGACAGTGTTGGGAGTAACTTATTTTTGTAATATATAACAGTAATATATTCCTTTTGAAGAAACTCTATAACATTACAAAAGTGAAAAGTGGTAATATATTCTAGTTGCAATTAAAGTAACTGAAGTTATATGCATATTTAATTTAAGTGTCACATTTGCTTTGTTTTCTCACTGTTTGCAATTATTTGAGGAATTATAGTTAAATATAACTTATGGGGAACAAAATAGAGCTTTCTGCTCCTGAAGCAGCAGAATTATTGAAACAAAACTTATAGAATGATGTTATTCGAACACTATCAGTGTGATATTATTAGTGTTCTGGACCAAAAGTCACTCAAAATACTGTAACTCCGTTACATTTAAAAAAAAAACAGTAATATTGTAATACAAATATATTACATTTTCATCCCAGTAACTAATATAATATAAATATATTACAAGTTTAGAGTAACTTACCCAACACTATTAATGGATACATAACACAAAAAGTTTAGAAAATATTGTCATTTTAATGCAATGCTTAATAAATTGTGATTGTGCTTTGCACTGTTCATATTATATTATCACATTATGTTATAATGCAGCATATTACAGCATTATTATTATAAAAAATAAAAAATAAAAAAATCCACAATGGTGAGATATAATGTCCAATTATAATAAATACCAAATGCTCACACAGGCAGGCAAAAAAAGGACTGAACAGTGACACAAAAACACTCAACTATCATTCTAAACTCAACGTCCTGCAAACATAGGAAAACCGATATACACAAAAAATACTAAAGAACAATAATTTCACAAATACTAATGCTGCATTATGGTCAAAGGTAATACAACTAAAAGAACATTACAAATCCTACACTTTCATCATCAAAACACTCTTTACTGTTGTAAATATTCTCACTCTTTTAGCAAAATTCACACTCAGTGCTAAATGTATTATTATAGATGTATCAAGAGAAAAAAGGGGGAGTAATGGTAAGGTCTGGAATGGTAAGAAAAAATGAAATAGATGGACCAAAATTATAGATTTTAATGAATAATTAGAGTTGAGCTCTATGTGGATATTTGAATTATACCAGCAGATGTTGGAAGCTGCTTATCTAACACGATTTTTTTTATTTTTTTATTAGCAATATTCTGTCCATGTATATAATTTAAAAATTTGACATCATTAGTCTTATGAATAAGATCATTTGAAAGGTGTAGCTTAAGCTGAAATATTGCCTTGGTGTGTATCCTAATTTGTGTAATACTTGGCATAAGAGTACCAATTAGCACCCAGCCCCCAATTTACATTTATAAATCTCATAGATTGGGAATTTAATCATGAAGTCATGTGTGTTGCCTTCTTATGTATTAAATTGCCTATTTAATACTAATTACCACTTGCACTGCACTCAATTGTAATTACTTCATTTGGTATCCAAAGGCAGAATTAAAAAAAAAAAAAAAAAAAAACTAATGAGAGCAGGCGATAAAATTCCAGGGCCAAAAAAGATGTGTGCAGTCATGATGCAAGATTGTTATGGAGGGATGTGAGCTTTCGTATATTTTAAGGCGGTATTTGCAGTTTCACAGCTGCTCTATTTGGATGGTGGAACCACCAGAGGAGGGCAAAATTAGCACAAAATAAGGCATGTCTTAATATGCAGAGTACAAGGTACATTCTGACATGTAGCCAGGAATGCCTGGCGCACGCCTCACTCATGCATTTATACTAAAATTATCAACTCAGTATGAGGGACTCATTCTTTGGAAAGTTTTTTCTTCTATTTTTACATTTAGTTTATGAGAGCTGAAGGGAAGAAGGATAACTTTGCCTGCTTAATGACCTTTTTTTTTTTTTTTTTAATTTAAAAAAAGCAAACTCACACAAACAAGGCACATGGCCAGTTTCCTCTAAAACAATCTAGGCCATGTTCATAATCTGGTTTTCCGGCTGTTAATGATGAAATATAATGACATAATAATGAAATATGGTTTTGCCCTAAATTATATCTGAAGGTTTAGCCCAGAAAATATGGGAAGTACGGCTCAGTCCTGTAGTCCAGGGCCGGAGTGGGACTCATTTTCAGCCCTGGAGCTTCATACCTCAGACCGGCCCACTTTAGATCAAAACATATTATTATAATAATCATGTTCTAACCTTACATGTTGAGTCTACAATAGCATGCTGTTCTGTAAAGTCTTGTATTTTACTGTTGTTCTAATATATTTCAATTCAGTGCAGGTAAGGGTTGCTTCAAAATGTAGAATTATTTCAAGATCAGCGCACATCTTCAACATTAGTCTTTACAACACATCCTTTTCAAAAATAGCAGATTCTACACTTATCAATACACTTACTTTCAATTTGCAATCACATATTTTAGAACAGTAATACAGCTCTATATTAATACATAACACACGAGAAACTTTTTCCATTTTTCATCATTAAATGTATTTTATATCAGCATCACTTGTAAAAAAAACTAGAATGGATGAACGAGATGTTTAGGACATGACCACTACACTAACTAGTAATTAATCACCTGCTTTATTTATTAAAAACATGATGGCAAATCAAATCAAATGCATAGATAAATGCATTAAATATTCAATATCAATTATTCAGACAATTTGAGTTTTAATTCAGATTCTTATTTTATTATTATTATTATTATTATTATTATTATTATTATTATTATTATTATTATTATTATTATTATTATTATTATTATTATTATTGTGGGGGTGCAAATGGGAGGGGGTTTAGCCACACCTTATGCATCTGTAGTTCCTAAACACCAGTGTCACTGACTGAGTTTACCTCGTATTGAAATCAATTATGAGCATATATGAGCATGCGCACGCATAGGGGTACTTGAATTCAGAAAACTTGAGCCAAAAGAGTTTGTAGTCCATGAGAGGGCTAGGCAATTTTGCCAAAAATTTTTTGCAATTTTTAAAAAAAAAAATTTGAGTTTTGATTCGATTTTCAATTTATTTATTTTTTTCAATCCACTTAAAAATGACTGCAGACATCAAATATATTGTTAAAAGTGCAACTTCATAGCTGTGATTGTCCTCAAGAGTTAAAATGCATAAAACAATCCCAAAATTAAAAGTAAATGATGCTCTGTCATTAAACAGTTTCAAGCTTTAAGGTTTAAGCAAACGTGCAATATCAAATTCACAGTAGCTTAAAATTCCTGATTAAGAAATCAGATAACTACATATTTTATAACACATAACATTATAATAATAATTTAAAAAAAATTAAACAATAATAATAACAATTCCCTTAGCATCTCAGCATAGTGCGAATAAAACATTAAACATGCTCGTGACACACATATAACCTAGTCAAAGGGTAAATACATGTAAACAAAGAGGGGCGGGCTCACATTGCACAATGGTAACCCACAAGGACGGAACGCGAAAAAGTCTGAAAAAAACGTGGTGGAAAAAATAAATAAATGAATATTATTATCTTCTTTTATTTTCAACTCAAATTTGCAAAATAAAAATCATCTACAAATTCCATAAATCGATTAAATCATTTTTTTGCCCAGCCCTAGTACATGCATGAATGTAAGAACTGAATGAAGTAATCTGTGGTATTTACACAACCTAAAGTTCAATCTCACAATGACTTTTCTGAGAGGTTTGTTTAATTTTCTTTTAACAATTAGATGAACAATACATTTAAAGGCCACATTGTTTGAACCTGACTCTCTAGGAATGAGATAATTGCACATTTATAATCTATAATAGTGTATATATATATATATATATACATATATATATAATAGACCTATTCTCCAAACACGTAGGTTTTTTAAATAGGAACTTGTACACTCTACATGAATATGTATACACTTTTGAAATCAGAGCTTGGCACTTGCACTCCCTAATGTGCAAAAAGCTTTGGGCATAGAAGGCCAATGTTTTCTACACAATAGTAATGCTCATGCAGGCGTACCACTATTTGTAGATTCATTTGCAAACCAAATGTTTGTTTAACTCCCTCAGTATGCCTGAAAACCTTGAGAACAAACTGAACAAATGGATCTAATTAAGATTCTTTGTTCACTACAGCAAGTATAATGTGTGTTGAGTAGTGTTATTATTGTATTACAGTAACGTCAACACTTGTCCAGGGTACTAGCCTACAATGAAACAGTTTTTCAATTCTTCCACTAACTGGGTGTGGACGATTGTATCTACTCACACCTTATCAGTGAAAAGTGAAATTAAGGTAGAATACTTTTAAAGATGAGAACTCTAGTTTACATGTCTGTCATGGTCTTCCTTCCCAATTCCTCCTTTTTTTTTTAGATTTTGGCTTTTTATTACCAATAAATATCCCTTGTTCCTAATTTTTGTCCACTTCTGCAAGTTCTTTATGACACTTATCCAATATCTGTCAATAATTTAACCATTTTTTGCCACTTTTCATCCAAATGAGCTACCTTTTGCCCAACAAATAACACTTGTTTTCTTTTCCCTCTATGTTTTGCCTCTTTTTGTTTCACATTTTTGCCCTTTTTCACTATTGTTTGCCACATTTTGCTCATTTAAGCTACCTTTTGCCATTACATATCACCTGTTTCCTCCTTTTTGTGAATTGTTTTTGCCACTCTTGACTACATTTGGCCCACTTTTCACATTTTTCTTGCCACTTTTGGACCATTTTTTGCCACCTGTTACTCATTTTTTTGTAACACTTTCAGATAAAACGAACCTGTCCCACGATGGTCTGAACTCAGCTCATGGTCTCTATTTGTTTAGCTTCTCATAATGGCAGCTTTGTCAAATGGCTGTGATTGGCTTGATCACCATTCAATCAATCATGAACCAATACATTTCAACAATAAATCCCTCTGTAAAAAGTGATGAATTTTTGTCTTTATGAAAGTGCGGGTGTTGCATCCTCCACGTCCCCCACTAGCGAGACACGCCTGCGACTCCACTCTGAACAGAACGTCAGTCACAAGCCCAACACATTAACAACACATTTTCCTCATTTATTTCTAAAGCTAATTGAGTATTGCGTACTAAAATGCATGCACCAATATTTATATTGATTGGATTTACAAAGCTTCATTCTCTGAAACTAAGAATGGATGTAAATCAATATGTTCAACTATTGTTAAAGTGTAACTGCATAATGAGCCCTTCATGTTGATTGACTTAAACATCAATATTCAAGTCACATCTGATCAGTGATTACTGACACAAGGGCTCCAAGGGTACGCGTAGGGCATTTTAACTGCAAGTTCTACGTATAATGCCACGCAGAGCGATCTCTATCACGTAAACTGTGCAGCCGACTGCTGGCTGTGACTGCTCCGATGCGCAACAAGAGCTAGCACGGACCAGCTATACACAAACAAAGTAGCTCCAACACACACACTTGTGTAATCCACAATAAAGAAAAGGTCGAAGTCATGCAAAACAGTACTTCATATGTTGTTTTTTTTTCTTCTTTTTAATACATGCATACATGTCTTTTTTATTTGAAATACATTATACACAAATCTATGTTGTATGCATGATTACATCAGTACGATTACAATTTAAGTTTGCAAAAAGACTTCTTAAAAGATGTAAAATATAAAATGTGCTTTCAGTCCTGCCTCATCATACGTATGCTGATTTGATCAAAAGTTCAAATAAATTTGTTCTTTTATGCCACATTTCTCTGATCCTCAAATACATCCAAGAGCCCAAATACAATCAGTAACCTTGTCAAAATGAACATGCAGTAATCAAATTATTCCAAACGTTTGACACACAATTTCACAGTCTAAATAAGTTATCATCAGGGTTCACACATATCTAACTGAATATGGCACAAATAACATCTGTACCTGTGTTAACCAGATCTTTCTTGAGTATTTCCCTGGTGCTTTCTGGACAGTTCCACATCATTATATTATGTAAATATGAATTACTTTTCACTCTGTAGCAGCTGTAGATTGAAACCAGTCTTGGTTTGGTGTTGTTTCTGTCACAGAAGGTTTTAAAGCTGCTTCTCAGTCAAACAATTATGAATTTAACTCCATTCAGGTGTTTCTGAATGAACTGCTTTAGTTTTCACTGGTTTAACTGATAATATAAAACATGTCTGTATACCTGTGATTGTCTGTCTGTGGTCTGAGACCTCTCAAGGGTGTACCCCAATTAGTTTCCTCAGAGGTGAAGCCATAAGTTCCAGTATGCATTCTCACTAAGCAATTTATTGTCTTTTTGTTGTTGCTCTCAACCAAGGGTTCTCAAACTTGGGGTCGGGACCCCATTTGGGGTAACGAGACACTGGGAGGGGGTCGCCAGATGCCTTCAAGAAACTAAGAATATATTTTTTTAACAATTTGAGCCCACTTTTGCTTATTTTCACCTTTCTTTTTGCAACTACATTAAACTTGCTATATTTTTTCCACTTTCAAGACATGGTGGGCACTTATAAACCCTTTCCACCACTTTTCCCAATGTCATAAATGTTGACCCATTATTGTCACTTTTAACCTATTTTTACCATAAATCATGCTGATTTTTGCCAATTCAACCACATTCATGATTTGTCATCACCATTATTTGCCAGTTTTAACCAATTGTTCCAATAATGACACTTTGTTTTTTGGCCACTTTAAATTGCAAATTTTAACCAATTTCTGTGGTTAATAAAATCCCATTTCACCACCTTTTACACCACCTTTTACACGCCTCCCTAGTAAGGCGTTCAGGGCACGTCCCTCTGGCAGGAGACCCAGAGGAAGACCCAGGACACGCTATGTCTCTCGGCTGGCCTGGGAACGCCTCGCGATCCCCCCGGAAGCGCTGGATGAAGTGGCCCGGGAGAGGGAAGTCTGGGCCTCCCTGCTAAGGATGCTGCCCCCGTGACCCAGCAATGGATAAGCGGAAGAAAATGGATGGATGGATGGATGGATAAATAAATTAATATGGTTATCACAGATTTATTAAACAATGGACCATCATTTTATTGACTTTATGGATGGGTCCCGAAAAGCTCTCCTCTTTATCCCCCTTATAGATGGCCCTGTCTCCACATTTTCAATGTTCATGTCTGTGTTCAACCACCTTCAGCTACAGTGGGGGTCCACGGTCTCTTGGACCTTTGTTTTGAGAACCACTGGTCTAGACCACATTTCAGTTTCCAAACTCTTAAAGTTATAAGTTAGACATTTTGATGCAGGCTCACCTCAAGGGTGGTGGTGGTGTAATGGATAAGGAAGCAGACTTGTAATTGGAGTAGTTGTATGTTGCTTTGGATGAAAGCATCTGCTAAATGAAATTGAAACCTTGTAAGAAAAGAACACAGTTGCCTGATATATGTGGCTTTACATTATTCAATGGAAAATGTTCCATAACTAGCATTTTCTCCAAGGTTTAACACAATGAATCGCTTGGGATGAATGTTTTATTTGTTGTTCTGTGGTATAGAGCCAATAGGAACCATTGAGGTAAAGCAATGTATCATATCAGTGCTTTGGCATCATCATTCCCTAAAGGTCATGGGTCCTCATGTAAAAAGACTACAAAGGAATGACGTTAAAAATGACATTCTCATAAATCCAAAAAACGTCACGCACATAAATCTCTGCTATCAATCTTCTATGAATGAATAAATGAACACATTCTCCTGAAACAGCTGAATCAGTGTGGAACACCTCCCTGTCCACACCCCCACTTATCGATGCAAGTCAGTAAGATGGGAGAGAAGAAATTTAAAACATATATTAGGTCCATTTAGCAACAAATAAAACAGAGAAGATACAACACAAAGTGCGGAGGCTTGAATTACTAGATACAAATATAAATAGTATTCATATTGGTGTGTGGGTGTTCAGAAAAGGAAAGGGTTTAAAGAGAGAGAATGAAAAATCACCACTAATAATCATGAAGACCCTATAATGACATTAACTTGGATCTGACTTCTATACTATTCCTTCTTTAGTTGTGTTTCATGTTTTAATAATAAATTCATTGTTAGTTGCACCATTGTCTGTTTGACACCATATTTATAGTTCTTTGACTGTTTTTGATTCAATTGTTTTTGTTCCACAAACAAAAACATTATTTTAAGCATTTAGAAAAAAGCCAAAGCTAAAGAAGCAAATATTTGACAATAATGTACTCAGTGCCAATAATGCCGAAGCCTTTGAAGCAGATATTCTATTTTTTTTAATTTTTTTTTACATCAGAAAGCACCAAAGAGCAAAAGTATAAAGAGTACTGATATATTATATTCAAGTAGAAGTACTGTTACTTGATTGAAATTGTATTAAAGTACAAGTATGTCATACATAAAATACTCAAGTACAAGTAAAAAGTAGCTCAATTAAATAGTGTTCAAAGTAAAAGTTATTAGTTACTTTCATACCCACGTTTATTTTTGGTAATAAACTGAAAAGGAAGAAATGAAAGATTGCACAATCAAAACCTAATTTATTTTCCACAAAGGCATCTATAAAATAAAAGGTTTGTCAAAATGTACAATTTAAAAAATAATGACAATGATATCACCAATAACAGATGCTTTGTAGGGCTGGGATAAACGATTATTTTTTAAACGATTATTCAAGCAATAATTTCTTCAATGCATCGATTCATCCAACGATTCATTTTTCAAGTTCGATTTGATTCGACTCGATTCGATTATCGGTTATCTCCCCATTAATTGACTAAACGTAATTTATACAATAAAGTTCAAGTAAGAATATAAAAATACAAAATACTGCATTCAGAGTCAGAGGTAGCATTCAATAAAACATAAAAAGGCAGCAGCAACCTCCTTGTTCCGTTGACGCGCTACCAGAGCTAAAGGATGACTGTTACGGGGAACAGCTGCTTTCGACAAACGAGTGCGTGTCTTCACTGCCTTGCACTTTTGAAACTCGGAGGAGCCACTTGCGTTAGTTATTCTGCGGCGCTGCCATCTTTGCTTTGGTCAGACAACGCAGCGGTGCGCATATATTGCATCGACGTATTTTTAGCTTTGACGCTTGTCGTCATGGGTTACATAGTGTTTGTAGAATCTTCTGGCGATGCTCTGAGAAAATAACCTCCATTCAATGCCATGTTGGCACGGTGCATTACGTTTAATCTGATTGGTCGGCTATGATGTGATTGCATTTGATTGTTGTCTGATCATTTACATTTTTGTAGTTTCACAATGTCCGTTGATCATTTTAAAACAAAAAATACTCAGTGACTGGTGTAGAAATGTAGCAATTGACTTGATGAATTGATTACAGTAATGTGAGTAATCTCACCTCTGCCAGATAGAGAAGATGTGACATGTATGATATTTTTCTCTTGTTTTTGAAGCTCTAATTAGATGGTGCATAAATCCCTCAACAGCGCTGATTACATTCTCCTCTACACGTGAGCTCCATACCTTTTATTTACTATACTACCTGTTTATCTCATTGTCTACAGCTTCCTTCTCACACTGCTTAACTCCCTTAATGTTCATGAAACATGAAATCTGCCGGAGATGAAAGGTCATGAGTATTTCCTGTGGTGTATAGCTTCTTTCTTTTAAGCTGCATCAAAACAACTGCATGTCAACACATAGCTGGGATCGTATTAAGCAGCAGAGATGCAACCTGGACCTGTTCTCATCTTTTGTTTGATAAAATGACTCAATGTGAGGTTCAAAGCATCTATTCTAGAGTTAGCGCATATGGAAGCGTATAGAACAAAGAGAGCTAGTTAGTTAGGACATATTTGTGTTGCACACCAGCCATCACAGCTGCTCAGTTGAATAAACATCAGCCTTACTCGATATGGCTATTAGCTTTAACATTAGCCAATGCAGATGTTCTGTAAGTGAAATTAATGAGTCATACTCTGACCCAGCGTCTATATATGCGGCGATGCCAACGATGATTGAAAGGTTTGAAATTATGCTCAAAAATGCAGGAAATGATGTCATGTGTCAGAGATTATTTGAATTTTGTACAATGACATTTGGTTTCTGAATAGCTAAATATTGATGAGCAGTGGTGGCTATTGGGAGGATGTGAGGGGATGCGTGGAATATTGATCATCATTAATATTGTCAATGTTTTTATATGCTGGGTTATAACATATATATATATATATATATATATATATATATATATATATATATATAAAGTAAGGTAGTAAAGTAATGGAGCAAAAGTACAATTTCCCAAAAAAATACGCAAGTACATGTAACAAAATAAATGTGCATATATGTATATACTTTATTATGTTGATTCTGTTTTTTAGGCAGACTACAATTTTTTTTCTTTTCTATTTTTTTTAAAAATTAATATATCCAAGCCTCTCATTTAGGGAGTGATGGTTTGTTTCGGAAATAATAAATTAAATCTGAAGTTACTCACTACTTCAATAGTTCACAAGGTACTTTTTTAATCTTACTCAAGTACTTATTTTTTATGAGTACTTTTAGTTCTACTTGAGTAATTATATTATGAAGTAACAGTTTACTCTACCCACCACTATAACTGTTATTTTAAATAAAAGATACATGTAAAAGCATGTGTCCTTATAGAGCTACAACAAAATGATAATCACAATGGGGTGATAATGATATTGTAGTCCGGTAGTAATATTGTTGTTTCTCAATTAAAAAATAGAGCTAAAAATAAAAGAACTGAGCATATGTATGGAAAACAATAATGATTTAATTCTGTTTACAGATTTATAATCCTTCGGAAACTGCTCAGACACCAATCGGGTCCCTTTGTCTTGTTTAGATGGATCCTCACTGAAATGTGTAACAAAGTTAATATCGAGATTGTTGCACCGGGGAACTAGTGTTTGGGAAGTGAACATTTTAAAATAGCAGTTTGTTATTTGACAGACGTAAGGCATGGCTTGCTGAAGTGTAGTTTATAGCAATCAAAACAAAAGGCATTGAAAACAAGATATTTCATTTTACCTTCATTTACGCAAGTATTATTGTTGATCTCCTTATTCATTGCTGATTTTGTTATGGAAACTAATACACATCACATGTTTTAATGTTGACTTCAGAATGAATTGATTTTGTATCCCAAGGTTGTAGTTGTTAAAGTGTGCAGCTCGGTACATTACTCATTTTGCCAACACTGTAAAATACATTTATTGCAATACCTTTTAATTCATCAGACTCCATATATTTGACCATACTTCACAAAAGCAAATTCTTTCAGCTAGTAAATAACAAATAATGTATACAACCAACAGATTTTTCATAAAACATTTGTCTTATATTTGGTAAACCACTGGACCTGGTTTAATAGCTTCCCTGTATTTATATAAAGATGCAGGCTTGATTGCTACACAGTAAAATGGAGGAAGACTCTTCTGCTACTCGACGTAGGCGGTCGTATTTTTCTTTGCTCCCTCTCTTCCCACCCGTATCTGCCCTAGCTGCTGCTTTTGTTTTGTCTAATCTTGTGAATCTAATAGGAGCCTTTCTTTGCATCTCATCCAAAACCGGAATTATGGAATTGATCAGATGGTCTCTCAATGCAATCGATCACATTTTTTCAGCAAAAGATCGGGCAGTGGTGAGCCCACATGTCCAAGCGGGACATTTGCGGCTGGATATGCACTGGACCCTTGGAACAAGTTGTGTGTCTACATCTACATGATCGGAATCATAGTAGCAGGTATGCTGCTGATTGGAGCTGGCAGCTTTCTGACCTATCGCAAAGTCTGTATTACGCTGGCAAACTGTTTTTTGAAGGATGGGGCAGGGCTCTCAACACTCAGACTCATGTGATGAATGAACTCAAAAGAAAGCAGGAGCTGCTTTTGGATCGTTCACGTGGAATTTGAACCAACTTGAAGAAGTTGGGTTGCCGGCTTGCAAGTTAAGGCCACTTTATTGAATTAACGCAGATAGATCCAGGACAGAAAGCTATTTTAATTGACCTAGCCTGAATCAAAAAGACATTGCTTATCTTCCTTTTGGCTCTCATAGCCAGTTAGTCAAGGCTGTCCCAGGAAGTCTCTTCAGACCAAATGTATTATTTTCTTTTTATCTGTGAGCCATTTTTAAAGGAAAACAGATATTATTTATAAAGTATAAATTTTTCACACGTTGAATCTGGTAGAAAGTGAGAAGACCCAGCCATGATCATGGGCCTCATGTACAAAAGGTACATAAGCCCAAACATTGTGTGTACGTCAAAATATGGATATGGATCAAAACTGGAAAGGAAATGTGAAATGTCCTGAGGTGGCGTATGTACGATTCTACATAGTTGATACTTAATTAACGGCACACTACACCACATTTGTTGTGAGTTTTTTTGATCTGTCTTATCCGTGTAAGCCACATGCTTACACGGATAAGACAGGTAGTGTCAAGCCAGAGCTTTGATACTACCCGTCAAAGCTCTCTGCACTGTTATCACCATGCAGGTGGTACCAGCCGTTCTCTGAGTTACAGACACGTTTACGTTTGAACACTTTGTTAACGTCTATCCATCATTAACAGCCTCACACACACTCACACACACACTCCAACAGACTGTTCACCGCGACCGACCGGTATAAGTGTGTGCACAAACAACCTACACTTATAGAGTGCTTTATTCCAAAGCGTTTTACACTGAGTCACATTTACCTGTTACACATTCACACAGCAATTTTTATACTCAGATGAAGGACAGCGGGACAAATATTAAGCTTGATGTGTGCGATCAGAACATATCTGATTCTCTTCCAAAAAGAAGGGTTGACTGTTCTATTACTTAGTTGTTGCCAAATATTGTTGCTCAAGGACCCATTTTGCGATTAATTTTATCATTATTAGTAGTAGCAGACAGCATTTTATGTCTCTTTCCACTTCTTAACACACCCATATACAGTCAAGCATTCAGTAAACTGTGTGTGTCTATATTAATTCAGGTATCTTCACTGTTGAATCATCTCCATCATAAATGTGGCTGTCGGTCTAATCATTTCAAAAATCTCTTCTTTCCTTTGTTACTAAGCCGCAGCCTTTTCTGATCACACTGAAGGGAATTCTGATTCCAATCTCATGTAACTATGACTTACATATGTAAATGGGGGTGTGGACATATGCACGCTCCCATCCACGGTGATTCAGATAGCTGCGTGGATCTAGTCTAGAGCGTACGCCTGTCTCTGGATTGAGACATACACTTATTTTTCATGTACGTCTTTGTACATGATGCCTCAGGAAGATTTCATCTGGTATCTGCAAGACAAAAAAAATGTCCTCAGAAGTTTTCTGGGAGCCCGAAGCCAGAGTGTAGGACCGACAAAGATGAACTAAGACAACCAGCACAACCAGGCTCTAAGTTCATGTTCAAACACTTCTCATGTCTGGGTAACTAGGGCTGAACTCAACCCAAATTCAAGTTAAAAATAGAGAGAGGACAGCAGGCACATACAACAAAATCCATCATAGGAATTGTAATTACACAGATTAATTTTGATAAATACATCAAAGCTTTTTCTTTCAATCTCTGGTTAATAATTATCAATCAAAAATAGTGGTACCTATAACCTTTTAATCTATGCAATGAAAAAAACAATTTTCATTATATCTTAAAGTGTCTCATTTGGAAACAAATTATTACTCTTTAACGGAGAGAAAGGGCCAATTGCAAATAATGTGGTTGCGGTTTGAGCACTCAGTCATCCTGGGGAGATAAGTAACCCTGCCAGATGGAAGACAATGCATGGAGATGTAATTAATCACTGAGTTCCTGCTGGCTAAAAAAGGGAAGCAAAAAAAAAATAGCAGTTTAACTCATTACTGCTCAGAGAGGTTCAGTCAGTACAATCTCAGTTCCAGAGTAACACACTAGACGTGAGACTGTAAGGCATCTTCTACTCCAGGGCTATTCAACTGGTGGCCCGTGGGCCCAAACCAGCCCAGTCCTCAAACTCAACCGGCCCGTGGCCCATCTATCCATAGTTAGTTTACTGTTTTAATGTTTAATGTCCACTAAAAAGTGTAAACACGTGGCTTTGCGACACTTTGTGACACTTCACGGCACTCTGACAGTTTGAGGCACTTGTTTGATGTTTTCCGCCACTGTTGCTTACAGCGCCTATTATGAGAAGGGTCTGTTTCATATCATAAAAAGGTGCTTCAGATAAACAGAAGACATGGTACATTCAAAGGTAAAGCGACAATGTTCGACGGCACTTCAAGACAACCCACGTCAACTGTGACATTGATTATCCACCAGGTTCAGATGCTAAAAACTGAAAACACTTGCTTTAAACGACCAACGAGGCTCAGCAATCTTCTCCCGCACTTGCACGCTGCAGCAGAAGGCAACCGTAGCTCCTCTCTGAGCAGCATGGATACTCACCATAAAGAAACAGTCATTTACTGATGCGGAAAAGGTGAAAGAATGCATTATTGCCGTTGTCGATGAGGCGGTAACAGACAACAAAGTGAAACAACAGGTAATATCTTCTATTATGGGATACGACAACTGTGAGAAGGGTGGATGTTTTAGTCACAGACATTTTCAGTTTACTTATTTCTTGCACTTTTTAACCAGCAGGTGCTGTCATTATCATTTAATTAAACTTGAAGCTGCTTGTGTTTTTATCACTTGTACAATAAGGGGAGATACTAAAACCCGGAAACAACCAGAAACATTTCAGAGAGAGAGCAAATTCTCCCTCCTACTGCATGCACAGGCTGTAATATTACCAACTTTATCATTGTACTGCTTTTCTTTACCAGGGATCAAATATTTATTCCTTTTTGGAGTTTAATAGGGTTTTATTTACCGGTTATTAGTTCCTACTGCATATTTACAAGTTTATGCATATCAATTTATTATTCTGCATAGTTCCTGTTGTGGACATACTGTATACGTAGGCTACATCTGAATGAGGAAACCTTTAATAATAATAATAATAATATAAAAATGAATAAATTATAAAAAAATACAACTGGTTTCCATGTGTTTCCGAGCAATAGGAAGCAGTCGCCGGTAAATAAAGCCCAATAAAACTCTGGAAAACCATAACCAGGAATAATCATTTGCTCCCTGATAAAGATAGTATCTCTAACAACCGGTAGAAACTTGGTGATATTACAGCCTGTGCATACAGTACATAGTACATTTTTTTTTTTTTTTTTTTTTGTGACTGTGGCCTATTTAAAACAATTAAAGCTGAAGCTAATTATATATTTTTTTTAATTGTCTTGCACAAAAAGCCAACAGGTGTGACTATGCTTTGTTTTTTTGTTAAACCTGAAGCTAGTTATGTTGTTGTTGTTGTTGTTGTTGTTGTTGTTGTTGTTGTTGTTGTTTCAATGTCTTGCACAAAAAGCCAGAAGGTGCTGTTTCTTTTATGTAATGAAACCAGGATTTGGTTATTTCAGTTTATTTATTTCTTGCACGTTTTAACCAGCAGGTGCTGTGAATATTATTCAATTCAACTTGAAGCTGCTTGTGTTTTTTTATTGCTTGTACAAAAATCCAACTGGTGCTGTTTATAGAATTTAAAGAGTTCAATAAAAAATATTGAAAATGTGATGGTGCCTTGTGTGAGTTCACAACGAGAGCAGGAATGTCCGGCCCACAAACCATAGCCTTCAGACAATATGGCCCACAGCAAAGTGTAGTTAAATAGCCCTGTATCTCATCATTTCCTTCATGCTTTTACCATCTAAACTCTGTTATAGAATACACATTTATATTTAAATATAGACATTTCAGCCCCCGCGTTTTGAACTTTTCGTTTCTTATGCTGGCAAAGCATTGAGAAGTGAATGTGAAAAAATGGAAAACTAAGGACTCAGTTTATGACTTTTTAGTCATTAAGGGGCTTTTCTAAAAACCAAAACATTAATGATAAGCTACATTAAATGTGCTCTAGTCTTAACTTGCTTTTGTTGTTTGTCCATTACAGCTTTCAAATACAGAGGGTTAAAGAGGGTTTCAAGGCCAATTAGACTCTTTGGACTTAAATTATAACCGATATTATAAATGACATAATGCCTGCATTTCAGATACTGTATAGTCTGGTGCGGTGAGTCAGAAATATGACTACAATGAAAAGTTCTTGCCAAAATTGATTTTATTGTTTTTTTGGCTTGTTTAGGGGTAAAAGAAGCCTGAACTATAGGGGTTAAAAATTTTCCCGCCACTCAATCTTGTTTTAGGACATTATTTTCAAAATGGTTTAATATGCCACATAATGGCCCTTCTGTTGCATACAATCATAAACTTAGTGTCTAAACATATGCTTTTGAATATAAGTAATATAATGGTATACATTAAAATGATTATGGAGTGGCTGCCATCTTGAAAATACAATATGGCTACCAGAAAATATGAAATCTTCCATTGTTTTCATTTAACGAGAGCTGTGATGTATATATATTTGCCTAGATTTTAGTTTTTAACTGCACTTAATGACTTAGAGTGATGTCCAGGTTTATCTTTAAGGATCTTTATATTTACAAATTATTAGCTATTATATATTTTCCACATGGCTAAAAGTAATTTCTTCATATACCATGCATACAGCTCTTCAGAATTCCCTTCATGTCATCAGTTTTAAATGTGATTAATTGTAGTTGATTCAGCTGCTCAGTGGTGATATTTTCACATTTAGTTAATTCATTAATTTCATATAATTATGTTCATGATCTTTACTGCAATATTCAACAGGATATGATGGTTTTTCAACATTGAAAGTGGACATGCATATTTCTCATTTTTGACCCTTGATTTTTAATATAGCTGGTAAATATATAATAAATAAGAGTAAGAACATCTTAGGAGTGCATGTCACCATTTGAAAATGGTGATATAAAATGAGGTCGAGGGATGGGAAAAATTGAACCCCAATATTTCTGGCTTATTTAAACACCAACTTAGCCAAAAAAACCCCAATAAAATCAATTTTGGTAACAGAAATGGCCAAAGTGGCATACCGCATCATGACTAATAGGTCGCCAACCCATTTTTTTTTTTTTTTTTTTTTTTTTTTTGCAGGCCATTTGGTAGCGTAGCAATGATTTAGAAAAAGCCTTCCCCCCCCTCTCTTTCTTATTGGACATGCTCATGTTCTTAAGATGACTGTGGTAACTAATTGAGATTCAGTCCATCAATTAAGCAATGTAATCCATTAAGTAAAAATGTACAATTTTCCATTATTAACAGTTTCTTTTTTTATCTTTAACCGACTGTTGCTCTTTTCAATCAGTGCATCCAGAGCGCTGTGCGTAATGCTCTGGCCTTCCACAGGGGAAACCAAATTCAAGCTCATATTGAGTCCATTGGACTTTGGGAATCAATTACAAAAACTACCCAAGTCTATGGAACAAGTTGTGAGAAATTTCAGTGGACTATC
This sequence comes from Gouania willdenowi, assembly GCF_900634775.1. Lineage (NCBI taxonomy): Eukaryota > Metazoa > Chordata > Actinopteri > Blenniiformes > Gobiesocidae > Gouania > Gouania willdenowi. Next base: position 8,216,102 of record NC_041065.1, read on the forward strand.
TATTTTAAATGTGGTCCCTTAGTTTTAATATATTCCTATTTTGTTGTGATAATTATCATCCTTTAACAAGTTCATAGATGTTACGTTGGGTCAAAACAGTCACTAGAACTCTGTTTTGAGCTTAAAAGGTTTGGAAACCGCTGTCTTGAGACAAAAACAAATATCAATAGAAACACCAGGATCACATCTCTAGTTCATTAGAGCAGTGTTTCTCAAATGGGGGTACGTGCACCCCTAGGGATACCCAATGGCACTACTAGAGAGAGAGAAAGAGTGGAAAATTAACAAGTAAAGTGTCAGTCTTGGTTCCACCCCAGGCGTGATATGACCGGAAATGATACAACTATATAAATAAATCTATTCAGGAGCCACAAAATCAGTATTTCTAAACCTTGGGGTTGGTACCCCATGTGGGGTCACCTGGATTTTCAATTGGGTATCTTGAAATTTCTGGAAGATTTAAATAGATTTTTGAATTTTGTAATCTTTTAAAAACACAACAACACACAATCTTAAACAACTGTATTTCTATATTTTCACTTTATGAATCTAGTAAAACTAAAATAGAGTTAAAATCAAACTTGATCAAAAAGTAATTCTAGATTAAAAAACCCTTGATATCAAAATGGGGTCACAATCCAAAAAAGGTTTGGCACCACTGCGCTAAATATTGTTTCTTTCCACTTATTTACAAAATGAGATTCTTTAATATGTGTGTTCATTCCATCATTATGCTCTGTAGTTGTTTTTAAATTGTTTTTAAAGCAAAATATTGTAGTCGGACAAAGGGGGGTACTTATATTCACAAGTAAGAGAAAGGGGGTACTTGAGCCAGAAAAGTTTGAGAACACTGTATTAGAGGAAAATACATTATTTTACACTTTCTCCATTTAATCATAAGCAAGCTACAGACATAAAACGATGGAGCTAAGTCATTTATCCTTTTATGGTTTTAACATTTGAGTCAACTTTCAATCAGGCATGAATGCAAAGAATGTTTCTTATTGTTAGAATGCTTCATTCTTTCTGTTGTCCTTTACATTTTCTTCCATATCTCATAGCATAAGCCAATCAGTGTGCCATTTAAATTTATTTTTTTTAATTTCCTTTCGCTTGATAGCCCACATTTCCTTCTCCCTCATTAGTTTCACATGCACTCATCCTTTACCTACAAGTGTTCCTCGCATATCTTGACCCTCTGATCTATTCTTCACTGAGACATATTGATTGTTTTGTTGGTCTAGAGACGTTTCACCCCACCTCCCTGTCATGTAAATGAGATGGCTACCTTTGAACCGGGTTACTGTGTGGATCAATGCACAAATCTCAGATCTCTACCCAGCTGCACGTGTCAAACACTGTGTCCTGTGGAGATTACACAGCACTCACAACCCTGGTGTGTGGATGCACAAGTGTTTGTGAGGGCTTTTCTTTTCCCACTCCACCTGCCAAGTCAGAGGGACGTATCGTGGAAATTGATCATTGCACTGAGACTGGTGGAAGAAACCCCAAATGCCATGCTTTTGGCCACTAATTCGATGGAATCCAAAGTAATGGAGCAGATGGTAGGAAGCTGAAAGAGTGAGGATTGTGAATAAAAAAGGCAAGTCATCTTACAATGATTAATGTTGATGGGTTTGTCCTGAAAATATTAGCAAACCCGTAAGTATCGATGCATCAGTAATTATATTGATCACGTGATTATTTTAGAAATATATTCAATCTATACACGTACCCGTGCCTTTGTTCAGATAACTTTTTTTTTAATATTATAAAAATAGAATCAAACAAAGTGAAACAAAAAAGAAATATTTGATATTCAAAGAAAGCACAAAGAGATAATATGAATTTCTGAACATGCAGGTTAAAAAAAACATCACAATTGTGGTGATTCATGCACAAAATGAATAAGACCAACCCTGGATAGTAGACAGCACATTGAATATCTAAGTTCTTGAAAATGACTCGTAAAAAACAATAACAGAACAGAGTTGTTTGTAATATATATATTACACTCATTGAAACGTTCAAAGAATTTTAAGATATGTATTAACACTGACTTTGGTGTTTTCTTGTGTCTTGTATGTAATGTTTAACTTGGTGTATCTTTTATTGAGCCTCCGGCTAAACCACTGTAGGACATAAAGTCTACACACAAATGTAATGAAATGAAATGAAATAATAAATAAAATACCATATACAGCCCTGGCGTTATTATTTAATTTCATTACATTCGTGTGTCGATGGTTAATTAGTTTATCTTTATCTGCTTTTATTTTTGTCATCAATCATCTTTTTTTGTTCTAATTTATTTATTTCTTTAATTATTAATTCATGTATTTCGAATTTTTCTTCCTCTCCCACCCCATCCAGTTATTTTCTACACACACACACACACACACATAGGAATTATAAATATCGTGTCTTTTTGGCATCTTACACTGTTGCCTTTGTCATTGTATTATTGCAAAGTAAAATAAAAACACAAATAAAAAATAAAACACTTTAGTACATGAATGCTGTGCTTATATTAGCCACCTGAAGGTAATTCAGCAAGTGGCCACATTACACCTGGGGCAAAAGTAGGACAGAGTTCTTCTGGTTTCATTGGCAGGACAATGCTGCAACTCTACTACGCACCTTGTCATCTCGATCTGTAAAAGTGGGATGGAAAACAGATAAATGGATGGATGTTTTGCACCATAACTCTTCGCTGTGTATCTTTCTGTTCAGCCTAGTAAACTGGATCTGGCAAGTTAATTATTCTTGGGGGAGGATACAATAACATTGCTGTTGTATTCCTATAAGAATTGATACAAAGCTTAACAAGAACATTTGCAGATTTTTCAAGGCTTCCTCCCACTGGTTGGCCCTGGATTTTAATCAGTTTTTCCATTGGGTTTGCAATGGCTACTTTCCATGTTTTTATATTGCTCTAATAACTAACAGGCCTTTAATTCTTATCCAGATTAAGTCCAATTAGTAATAAAAATAGGCGCTGAGAGCAAGACGAGTCTCTCAAGGCGTATAAGGGTCGTAATTTGAGATTTACTTCAACACTTTACAAAGTATTAAACAGCAGAAATAGGAATTTAATTCTACACATAAAAGGAAAATGGGAAAAGGAGATTGGAATGTTAATTGTGGAAAATGAATCAGGTGATATGATGAGAAATCATCAAACAACCACCAGTTCACGGCACTGGAGTTTGCCTCAAAGAGTTTGGTTTGGTATTTCACAGCACCGCAGAAAAAGAAAAGGAATTAACTTAAAAAAACACATGTTGGAGAAACTGTGGATATATTGCTGTGCATTATACAGTATATGCATATTTTGGGAATGGCAGAATGTTTTATTCAAACATGTTGTCTGTATTGATGTATAAAACCATTAAGACGTGTGTTTCCCACATCCCAACCTGCTTGATCTTATTCAGGGTTGTGGGATTCATGTACCCTTCGTTCTTTGGTTATCCATTTTAAAACCAAATCAAAATAACACATAAACAGTATGGCTATTTGGTTTCACTGACGTAAAACCAAAACAGAAATACAGAAAAATCCAAAACCAGTGCGTTTTTTTTTGTTTTAAAATAAAATCTTCTGTTTGTGTGATATTTGGATATTTACAAGGAAACTAGGACAAAAGCTTCATGTTTTCAGCTCACCACACAGAGGGGACCCACAGACTACAGCACACTTTTACACCCAGACTAAAAAAGGAGCAACACGTAGGTTGCATTGCTGTAAAACTGGTGAATAGAATCATTATTAATACATATATTTAAAAAAATTATTATTAGAGTAAAGAAACTCGAGGTGGTGTAATGAACCTACAAGTGCTCCTCATTTCTTGTGATCAACTTCCGTCTGTGTTAACGGTTGCTGTGTGTGGTGGCTAGCAGTATTTTAACATGCAAAATAAATATTTTTACTGCCCTCAAAAAAAGCTGTAATTGTTTTTCCAAAGTGTCAAATGTGTCAAAAAAAAGTTCTAATATCTATTCCTCACACCAGCCTTACAGTCGATAGTCAGTCACCAGTTTATTTGGATACTATGTCATTAACACACAAATGACGCCTCTTTGCCATTGGTGTGAGAAGGACGACATGCAACAAGATCATTTTTATGAAACACAGCAGAGTAATAGTCCCCATCCCCCATCTGTGGGTACCCTCTGTGTGGTGAGCTTAAAACATAAAGCTCTCGTCCTAGTTTTCCTGTTAATATCCAATAAAAAACACTGCTTGTCTGGTTTTTGGTTTTTCTGTATTTTTGTTTTGGTAAAACAAATAAATACACCGTTTATTTGTTATAATTATAGTTTGATGTGGTTTTAAAACGGAATAACTAAAGAACGAAGGTTACACAGATTCAGTTGAAAAAGGGTGAAATTAGTGTTACTGTCTTCCTCATTTCTCTTATGCACTATGAGCAGTCAATGAAAAATGTTCCCAAGCTTTCTAAAAAGAGTAGAGACAATGGCCATGAAAAATGAATGCACTGACAGCTTTATGAACAAAGTGAAGTCTAAAGTGAGAACTAAATGAGAAAAGGAAAAAAAAATCAATGACAATGATCAGTTCACATTGTGGAGTTCATTATTTAATAATAGGAGGATTTTAAAAGCATTGATATGGTTTCTGTTTGACACATTGTTTGATGACACTTCAGAAAAACCATCTACACAACCTTGCTCATTTTACATAATGGATATAATAGATATGCTGGATATGATGGATATGATCCGAGACCTTTTGCTAGAAAGCAACAATGAAAATAAAATCTCTGGAAGTTTCAGTTAAACAAGCCTCAGTGTAATAGGAAACACAGTAAAACATTGCAGTTTCCACTTATGTTGTTGAGAAAGACTTGAAAATATTTTATCTTTTTATCTTCTGGGACCACTTTAGCAAAGCTAGCCTACGGAGACAAAGTTAAAAAAAATAAATAATTTCCCCAGCATTCAAGTCTTTTGATTGTCACAATAGACAGGGTTAGTTGCTCGTGAAGAGCTTCACTACATTCTTCATGGTTGGTGCCTTGGTCCTTTCGGAAATTGGGTTGTCATTCAAAAGGGAAGTAATCAGTACATTTCTATTTCTGAAAAAAAAAAATGGAAAACCCTTTTGACCATTAGGTTAGAAAAGCAAAGGGCATTAGCTGTGCCTTCTCAGATCATTGTTGTAGAGGCTTTTTGCCCTGGTTGTGTCCCCATGGCAGATTGGTTTGGGTAAAACGTCAGACAAAGAACCTTTACAAGTCGACAAGCTTAATGCCAAACCTAACATCAAGACTTTAAATACTTTGCCCAGAGGATTAATGGAGCCTATTCAGTCAAGCCTAAACAGCATTTGTGGTCTCCCACGGCACAATGAAGGATATCCATATATATATATATATATATATATATATATATATATATATATATATTGATTGATTGATTCTTTATTTTGGACATGTAAAATGATAAAAAGAAGAAAGTGTCCATTTGTACGGACAACCCTCAGTGTTATTGGTAAAGTTACCGAAGTACAAGTACGTAGGGTCTTAGGGTTAGGGTTAGGGTTAGGTTATAATTCAATATTGCAACATTTTTTAGGGTTAGGGTTAGGTTTAGGGTAAGGTCTTAGTCACGTGACCTAAACTGGCCAAATAGGGGTGCTGCGTATGGATAGAATGTCGGTATTTTGATACGGCAACCATACGGATAGCCACTGCCTAAAAAGAAGAAAAATGAAAAATTATGAATTCCAACAGCAGAAATAGACCATTGATATGATCCACCAACACTTAAACTTCTCAACTGTGCAAAAAGGAGTCGGAAGAAGTGTTAACTTATTTAATGTCATTTAGTTAACTAACACTAGACTGACGTGACATAGTCCTGATGACTGAACTATTTTAGTCAAGACTATGACTAAAACAAAATCAAAATTTGCTGTCAAAATAGGCACTGCTTCAACCTTTGCTAAAGATTTGAATGCCTATATTGTGTGTTTTATTAGGTGGGGGGAAGTGTTATAAACCAGGGGTTCTCAACTGGTCTCACCCTGGGATCCACATTTTTCCACGGTCATTAAATCGCGACCCACTTTTTTTTAGAATTCTACCAACCAAATATAGTTTTTCAAAAATAGCATAATCTTTTTTAAAACATACATTTATATAATTTCCTGTGCAACATGCCTAAGAAATATTTCTTTCAAAATAAAAGACAATTCCAACGTAAGAAACATAGTTCCGTAATTTCCGGACTATAAGCCGCTACTTTTTTCTCACGCTTTGATCCCTGCAGCTTAAACAATGATTTATAAGCTTCATGCCGTCACAAAAATGAGCTCCGTCACATTAGACCAGGTGGAACAAAGAATATGTTAACATATGACACAAGTTGTTAAATCACCACGTTAGGTTTGTTCAGGATTGATCGGTACTCTGGACTCTCAGACTGACAGAGACGCTTCCGTAAGGAGGAAGGACAGATGGAGCAGAGATCAGATACAGGCTGTATACAGGCTGTTCTGATCTCCACTACTTCTACAGTAAAAGTCAGCCAGTTTGTAATAGTAGCAGAACAGCATGAAGTTGCCAAATCACGTCCGTATTCTTCTGACTCAGAGTCTGACTCGCTGTGATCGCTCCGCGGTAGTTCACGATAAGAAGAGCAGACAAAGTGGTGTATCTGGTTCCAGTAAAGAGTGACCATAAAAAGCTGTAAATGAACTTATATGTAGACGTGGGGCAGTGAGGAGGAGACTTCATGTAACAAAGGAAACTAATCAGTTGAAACACGGACACATTGCTAAAAAATTGCTGAATAATTGTAATGCGGCCAGTATGCTCTATAGCCCGGAAATTGCTGTATTTATTTATTTTTGACCAGATGTCCACGACCCACCCAGTACAGGTCCACAACCCACTTTTGGGTTCCAACCCACCAGTTGAGAATTGCTGAATATAAACTATGTACCAAATACATAATATACTTTGTTCCCTGTGTGTTTAAAGTGCTTTATACATAAAGGTAAATTGAATTGGATGGATAATTTCAAGGCTTTATTACTACAAACCTGTTAGCCCTCACTAACAAGCCCTCTGCAGAAAAAAACTGCACCTCCTAACAATATCCATCCATTTTCCAACCTGCTTCCACCGTTCCAGGGTCATGGGGTATCCAAACAATAATGTCTCCTTATCTGTAACTAAAGTGTCAGGGGCAGAGGATAAAGTCTAAGAAACATCAGGTTATGAAGCTGTCAGCGCCACTTGCTGAGGAAAAACACTTTGCTGTTCCCCCTTCAGGTTATTAGCTTGAGATGCTCTCTCATCCCTGAAAAGGCCTTTCTTTCTAAATAGACCTGTGCCCTAACCACATAAGTGGAACTCTGGGACCATATCAAAGCCCCCCACCCTGCAGACCCACACAGATGGGACCAAGGCTGAGTCACAGACACCAATTGATTACGTAACTTGTCATTGCTGTGGTAAGGTAGGTCTAGTCACTTGTATCACTTTATGACCCCCAATGGTATTTAAGCTCAGGAAAAGATGGAGAAGACTCCACCAGGGCCTTTGAATAAAGCAGAATCTTGAGTTTCATTTTACTCTGATAATACATAGAGCCTTGAGCCTTGTCAAATTATGGTTGTCGAGGAAACCAGGAAGACAAAAAAGAAACAAAAAGGCCAATAGCCAAGTTCATTTTGTATCCATTTCAATAACCTGTCTTAAAGTCTGTCTCATTTTCACCCCCTTAAAGCAGCTACTTTTGTCATCTATTGATCATGCAGTGACCAAGTGTGTTTTTCATAACATGACTACAATGTGTCAGATAAGTTCTCAGTTATACTTGTCAGTCAGCAAGCCAGCACTGTGGAAACAATACAATATTTAAGATGTATATTCACTAACCCTGACACCCACTCACTACAAATATAATTAAACCTCACTACTTGGTACTAGCATTCTGTACAAGATAGAGGCTAAATTCTAGATGTTTTTTTCAACAATTTATTCATTTGTTCCAGACCATCATTTGTTCAAAACCATTACATGTAACACAATACAAACACATACAAAAGTATACATATACAGGGGTGAAGCAACAAATTTGAAAGTGAAGGTGTTCTAAGGGTTGGGCAATTGTCGACTCCCAATTTAGTTTATTACATGAATCTACTCAACATGTGGCTCTTTATGTCTTAATGTTAATTATTATTACCCCAGAAAACCTTAAAAGGGAAAACTTTTTAACCCTGTTTTATCTTTTTCTTTGGTCATTTTGCATTTTTGCCCTCTTTCCAAAACATTTGACACTTTTTTTTCAGATTTTAGCTCCTTTTGCCAATATCCCTTTTGCCTAATTTTTGTCAATTCTTTAACAATTTTTTTGCCACTTTACATCTAAATAAGCACTGTTTGCCCAATAAATAACACTTCTTTCCTTTCCCCCTTTTGGTTGCACATTTTTGCCTTTTTTGCTCATTTTGTTTGCCACATTTTGCTCATTTAAACTACCTTTTGCCATTACATACCACCTGTTTCCTCAATTTTTGTAAATGTATTTTGCCACTGCTTTTGGCCCATTTTAGCCACTTTTCACTGTTTTCTTGCCACTGGTTACTCATTTTTGTCTCTTTACTTACACTCTAGTCATTGCTAATAACTCTTTGTTGACAGCGGCTTCGTCAAATGGCTGCCTGTGATTGGCTGGATCGCCATTCAATCAATCTAACTGGACCAATATGATTTCAACAATGAATCCCTATGTAAAAAGTGAGGGGGATGAATTTGTGTTATTATAAATTGCCGGTGTCGCATCCCCCGCATCGCCCACGGGTGAGATGCGCCTGTATATACAGTTATATAGAGTAGTATATATACCACTGTGTCTGTATTCCCTGCACATCTCTACACAGCAGCTATTTCTGCATTAAGTGAAATGCAGAAATCTGTTTTATTACTGTACACTAACATGTGAAGTAGAGAGAGAAGTCTATAATATAATGATTTTCACAAACCTTTTCTTAAAACTAATCTATATTTATCAGTCAGAAAAAGCCCTTTGTGGTAAGACAGAAACTGCATCATAGTCCACAGAAATTCCATGCAGTTAAAAAGAAACCCCACATTTTGTTTTTCTCCCAACTGCTTTGTAGTTATTATTGACTTGGCATGACAGCAACAGCCAAGGTCAGGGTCACATAGTTGTATCGTTGTAATACACTGAAAAGATGTGTGTGAGCAAAAGGGATGCGTGTGTGTCAAAGTTGAAGAGTGCTGAGACCGCGGCTTGAATTCATAGAGTCTGTGCAAACGTGGCAAGGTCAACTGGATGTCATCCAGCTGGCAGAGAGCAAAAACAATCTATGGTCCTGATCTTTAGCTTTTTTTCTCCCCCCCGTGTTGCACTCTGGTTGTGTATCTAGCTTCAACTCTTTGTCCTTGCATGATCAGAGACTTAAGGAGGAAAGAAAAAGAAAGAGCGCAGTCATTCCTTATTACATGTGCACATGAACACACTCTCACACCTAATAATTGTAAAACACACAAAAAATGTGGTAAAAAGAAAAAGGTTATTCAATACTGTGAATATGAGGGGCTGCTTTTACATCAGACATTTCAACCTTTTTCACCTCACACAATAAAATAAGGCTAAAAAATCTCAGAGTGAACCAACAGCTTCTCCAAAGAAAGGCCCCCACAAAGCTGACTCTTCATGGTAATTCTAACAAGTGGGCCCCTCTTATGGTTAAAGAGTAACTAAACCCCTGCTTTCTCCTGACCTTCCACTAGGAGGGAAATTCAAAAAAATGTCCTGATTATGGGTGGGGCTCCTGGAGGAGTTAAGACACACCCAGGCTATACTATAAAATTTCCCAAGAACAATCTATGCTATGCTAACAAGCTACTCATTACTCAATATACCTCTCTATTTACTCTTCATGTGCTAGTTTTTATAAAGCTAACTGTGCTTGTTTGTGACACAAGATGGTCCCAAAACATCACATGATGTTGTTCTCAGCCAATAGCAAAAATCAACTGTAATAGCCGGGTTTCAACGCGTAGAGGGCAGTCACTGACGTTTTCGACAAAATATGCCAATTGGACCAGGATCAGGTTTTGGGGTTTAGTTATTCTTTAAAGGGCCCATGTTAAGCTAAATTGACTTTTCTGTGCTTTAAACATCATAAAGTGCTATTTGGGTTTCATACACATGCCCAAAGTGTTTTTTTATTTTTTTTTATTGATTTCCTCAATCGTTAGTTAGAGGGTGATTTGCTCTTTTCTTACTGCAGGGTGAGCCCAGACACCTCGCTCCAATTTGATGACATGTTCCCACTTTGATGACAAATTTGACACGGCACTGGAGAAGCCACGCCTCCAGGAAGATCTCTGCCGTGATTGACATGTAAACAGACACGCCCACGAAGGTGAGCATTTCAGTGTCCTTCACGCAGTGCTATGGATGTATTTTCTACAGTCTATGTATATATTGGTGAACGCTCCGCCCCCACGCTCTGTCTCGTGTTTATAAAGCAGGATGAGCTCGGCTCCCGTGCGAGGAGGAGGAAGTCAGTGTCCCGTCTATAGACACGCCCTCTCATGAATATGCATAAGTAGGCCGCAAATCAGCCTGTTTGTGTAGAGTTGTTCAGAAAGTGACTTTTCAGAGGCTAAAACTCTGGAATACAGGTGAGTTTGGGAAAATAAACCTCAAATACTATGTTTAGAACAAATGGAGATGGGTGAAAAATAGCATGATATGGGACCTTTAAGGAAATACTTGGTTTATTATGCTGGTTTTGCAATGAGGCTAAACAACTATGCACCTGTGCAACATGGCAGGAAGTCTAAAAGATAGAATGGATTTTGCTGAAGGTCAGAGCTCTAAGAGCAGAGTATTACAGATGTATAGAAGGTATAAATGAAAAGTAAAAGTGGATTCACTCTGTCAAAGGTCCTTTAGTTAGAGAACAGAGCCAGAAGCTACACAACTGAAATCCAGTAGATGATAATAAATCAGCCATACTGTAAAAATCACATGATTTTTGTGCATATGCATGATGATTCTGCTCTGCTACTTACACACTTACTATACATTTGAAAAACAAACAAGTAACCACGTCTAAGCCAAAACACTCAGTTTTTAAAATCTAACTTTTAGTTTTTGAGGTTTACATCAGGATTTAGTATTTTGAGTTCAGAAGCCTTCAGCTTTGGGTGAAATGTTATGCCCAAATGTACATTTTTAGGGATGGGATTAGCTTTCTGTATGTAAAGTCTCTGCACTGGTTCTACAGCACACAGTTATTTTTATTTTTATTTTTTTTTCACTTATTAAGGTGTGGGGACTCTTTCTCTCCCTGTGCTGTATAAATGGATGGATGGATGGACACAGAGTGCTCTAGGTGTAAAACTACTATATTCTGCACTGTGCTGCTTGTTTTCTGCTGTTCTACAGCAGTACTTTTTCAACATTACGGTACCTGAAAAAAACACATTTTGTTTGATGATTAAACCGATTATTTGACAAAAAACAATAAAAAAAAAAAATCATCAGGGTTGGGGTAAATCATAATTGTATTTGTGTAATTGACAAAATCATATGGCATAATTTTAATTGTAATTGTAACTGAAAATATATTTTACTGTCGCATCGGAATTCATTTGCAAATGAGTTTAGACAACTGACTTTGTAATTGTGATTGCCATGAAAATTCTATAAAATATGATCAATTATAATTTAACGCAAAACCATGTCACAGTTCTATGTACAGTTCTACGCATATGTAGTTAACAATTATTAAAATATGTTTCATATCAAGCTTTTTCACATTTTACCATTTAAAAGAAAATTAAATAGAGGGGTACACTGACATAAAAAAGGCTCAGACGCCCACACCAAAAATATTAAAACCTATATGCTCATTGATTAGGAAGCATAATAAGGTAACCAATAGATAGGAAATAAAAAAGATGATAGATATTTGTTTTTAGTGTATTTTACAGCTGATTTAGGACCAGTTATCATACGAGATGTTAACAGAAAGCTAACACAAGGGGATGGAACTTTTATTACCTTATTTATTTCAGGCTCATTAATTGCGATTAATTGTAATTGGAATAAAAATAATGGTCCCTGTAATCATAATTTAATTGTAATTGAACATAGGTAAGGAAAAATGTAATTCTAACTGAAAAATGTAATTAACCCCGACAGTCATGCAATCTTTTATTGAAGCCCTAGAATGAAAGGATAATGAAAAAAATTTAAAAAAATTTACTTTTAGTGACATCTTCAATCTCTACTTTTTGTATCTAAATTTGATCAACCAGAATGTCGACAATAACAGACTAAATTGATTTATTTAAAGTTTTAAGAGGAAAGTCAGGTCCAAAGGACAGCAGAGCAGAGGATAAAACTTCATCAAATGTTTCCACCCCGGCTTAGATGATAAGCTGTCTTGAGGCTCTGCTGAACTGAAAACATGGCTTTGCATTGTAGTTATTTTCTTTCCATTTTAGCTGTCCAACAACACGCACATTCATCCCTTGAGTCCATCCAAGCCACTGAGCATTCTAGAGCCCTCAGTAAGCTACAAACAGCATTTTTTTCCACCCCTTCATCTCCCTCCACCACCCTGTTAACACCCACATCCACACCACAGAGGGAATCTGGGTGGAGTGTGCCAGGCTCCAGCTGGGGTGTAAAGTCAGGGCGACATGGGTTTTAAGAGATGTGTGGGTTTAGTGGAGACAGAGTACAATCCTCTTAAAATACACTATTTTAATCTGCATACATCTTTTCCTTTGATTTCCTTCTCTGTCAGGTTACCAGCTATTTGAATATTTCCATACAAGAAGAAATACATGCTCTTTTACAATACATCAGGGACATTTATCACCATCATATTTCATACAAATTCTACACTCATCAAAGCTATAACAATCACTATTTGTTTAATATATTACATTACATTATCTAATGGGTTGCGTGTAGTGATGAACCTAGTGTGAACTGCCGCCCACCCCCATAGCTCCAGCTCTTTGGTGAAGATACTGAAGCTTTCAGCGTCTAAAGGGAAACTAAATGAATATAATGAAAAACAAAAAGAGGAACAGAGATTTTGAAAGTATATTAGTTCACCAACACCTATGTGTTAATCCTGCTTTTAGAATTGGCACAGTTTATAGGTTAAATCAGTCCGATGGAACTAGTCCCTAAAGTAGGTGGTGCATTTTTGTTTGTTTTGATTGTTTTCTACCTTTTTTTTTGTGTTTGCAAAGCAAACCTAAAGCCCAGTGGCATTAAAAAAAAACATCTTGGTGTATGTTTATTACAATGGTTAATGGCATGCTGCACTTCATTTTTTGTATGTTTAATTGGTTGAACAAACCTGTCTCTGATCACTGTCATAATGCAGCTGCCTTCCAGGACTACATTTGCACAGCTCTGGCTTTGTGTCTCAAGATGTTCTGGGTAATGTGTTTATATCGATAAAGCTGATTATTTCTGTCCTAGAACATGTTGAATGAACAACCAAAAGGCATTAGTTATAGATTTCTAACCTAATTGATACAACAGTGTTTCACCTGGCTAAAAGGACATTCATATTTTAAAGAGATTTCATTCTACAACCATCTCGGGCTGGGGGAAATGAATCAAATGTCATTTTTCAATATTGTTTTCTTAAAAAGATTCATGGATCGAGTTTCCCCCCGATTTGTATTTGATTTTTCTATTAATATATATGTATATTATTGGCACAACACCACCAGGCCCTGGAACATGGTACATGCTATAGAAGCTAAGTAAACCTAAAACACTGCTGCTATGCCTACCGTGAGTCTACGGTAACTGATACGCCCCGAGGCTTCCACAGAGCCGGGCGTTTAGACTTTGTTTGGGCTGTTTATACGGAAGCTTTGGCTTACGTCACCGAAGCCGGTGCATTGCCAAAGTTTGTGACCCGAAAAAATATTTGACTGCTGCGGTAGAGAAGAAGAGTGCTACAACAACTGCGTGAACCTCTTTGTGGCTGTTAAGGAGCTATTTACTCCCCCTTAAACATGAGGCTCCGGTGGGTGCAGTAAATGCAGACTGGAGAAGAATTACAAACGTGTTTGAGAGGGAGTAAATGTCCACCGAGAAGCCGCAGGGATTGGAACTGTCGCCACCTCTGGTCAAAAATCTCTTTGGGTCATAGATTTTGGCACAACAGTGGTCTTCTCCCGCTAACAAAGCCTCCGTCCCGTGCTGCTGATGTTTTCCAGATCTGCTTAATACACTAATAGGTTACTACTACAGCTAACTTTAGCACGTATATTAGCAGTAGTGTCTGCCTACCAGCTGCAGTTTGAGGAGAAACACTTGATATTGTGCTGCCTTGCCATGGAGGGGTACTAGGACCCTCGTTTGCTGGCAAAAGTCAGGTACTGCGACTAGTCGACGTCACATAGACAGAATCGCAAGACAACACTAAAGTCGACTTGTCTGTTCAACCCATATTAAACGCTACATCTAGACTTTTATTCAAAGCAATACTCTACACTCACATTATTGTACCTAACATACTCTAAAGCTGAATAGCAGATCTTTTTGCAATTGTTCAGCCTCTTTTCTTTACCAGGTTGTTGAAAACCAGTTCTCATACAGTGATGTCCTGGCCAAGAGGCAGCATCAGTACATAAAAGAAACAAAAATAACCAGGGTTAAAAATTGTAGACAGCAGTAGCACATCCAACGATATCAAAAAAAAAATCATAAAACAAAGTGTCTGAGCTGTACTTTGTATTATGTATTTGAATAAAGAAAGCGGAATGAATGAGCTGATTTTTAAGGTCTAAAAACTGAAAAGACAATCGACCAAAGGGACGTGCATGCTTTAGGGACAAGGAGGTTAATGAAGCTACTAGAACATAGGCTGTGATTACTGTTATGAATATTAAGCAGTGTCTGTATACATAAAGGGGTTTAAGATTACAATTTGTGTAAGAAATGCCTTTTGAGTCATTTATATCAACTAATATCTCTCAATATGTGGACTGCACGATACGTTTTCAGCCAATAGGCATTTGCATGTTATTTTCATGTCACTGCATAATCACTCCTCTGTATTTCCAGTCCAATATATCTTGATTTTGATACATTTGATTCTGTTTTTATGCTTCATTCAGTTGATTTCCATCATAATGTATTGCTAAGAAGAGCAGTAATGTAATGTCAATGGATTTTGACATTACACTTGACAGGAAACGAGAATTAGACTTTGACAATGCCAGTCCGTGCAGCATTACTTATGTATAGCCAAACTTCCTTGAGTAATTACTGTGTCACAGTTTGTCAAACATGTCGAGCTCCAAAAGTTAAAAAGTTAAAGTGCTTTTAAAGGCATATGTAGGTTGTAAATTGCCTCTCATTCCTGTTAGTTTTTAGTTGAGCCGTCTTTGTCATGTTGGTTGAGGCTCCCTTTAAAGACACAACATATATAAATGTGTGGATACACAGTAAGGTCTTTATAAAATGCAATAAACACATTACTTTACTGGTTTCATTACTGCCATTGGTGGAATTTCACAAAGACACGCTTAGTTTGTGTTGTCAGAGGATGTCACCACATTGGACTTTGTTTAGTGTTTCACACTGCACACAGAGGGGAAATGATATTAAACATCACCTTACAAAACAAAAGTTTGCTCATCTTGCTGACTAAGCCAAAGAACACTGAACTCGTGCTTGTATCCTGGCATTTATATTGGTTTACTCTTGCAAAACACCAACACATTCCAAGATGCACAAAGCAGGAACAGTCCAGATATAGTATTCATGCGTGGTATTCTGTTCCCTCATTACAGAAGCAGAGCATATAAATATGTGCGTTTTATATTCAGTGCTGGTAAGCTACATTATGTTTTCCTCTCAACACCTTGTTCTCAGCTAAACTCCTGCACCAAGCTCTCTTTTAAAAATATTCATTTATCAAACAGGCAGCATGAAGTTTTTCTTTTTTTTTTTTTTTTTGAGGAAATAGCATGCAGCATAAATAACTAAAACATCAGAGGAAAACAAGAGGGAAATAGACAGCTCTGAATAAATAGGGTGGAAGTAAATGAGTGAAAGTCACCTTGAAACTTGCTAATTTACAAACTAGTGACTGAGGAAACAACCCTGATAAGAGGGGGATAAAATCTAAATGAATTAGTATGTGGGTACATTGTCTCCTCATTTATATTGTAAAGCATTTCTGGCTACAGTGTGTCGTTTACAAAATAATAACATAGAGGCTTAAATACAACAAAAGGACTTGGGACCTTTGGAACCGAGTAGAAATATATATTATTATTATTATTATTATTATTATTATTATTATTATTATTATTATTATATTTTTGCTTTCTTGTTTCAAAAAGAACCAGGGATCTCATTATGCAGACAGAAGCTGTGTGAGCATCCTAAATGAATCAGGTTCAGGGGCCATCTCATTAAAATGCATTAATTTTACACAATTCACACTGGACGTGGTGACGCACAGAACTGCTTTTTTCTTAACTGTGAGTCATGAGAATAAAAAATGGGTACGACTATAAACCTCTGAGCTACTGAATCTACAATGTGTCCTTTCAAAAGTGATGGAATATGTTGACTTTTATTCAAAACAAAAATAGTTATAAAAAAATACAACCATATGCCCCTATAGTCATAATCTACCATCACAAAGAAAGATATACAGTAGTAGATCATTCTAATGTTAAACTTGAAACCTATCATAAAGATTGTTAATGTTATCCATGACCCTTTGAAGGGTGGTCGAGGGCAGAGCGCTCCCCTATATGAGGAGAATATGCAAACTCTGCACTGTGAGGGCCACTAACTTTATACTCTTAAGCGTACATGGATTATCTAAGACTTAATAAATAATAATAGATTTAAGACACCATAGCATTTAAAGGAGAATAGAGCAGGATGAAGAAATAAGACTCCATAGTGGCATGGCATCCGCTAGGGCATTGGTTCCCAAGGTGGGGTACGCAAATTGTCAAAGGGTGTACGTAAATAGAAATAAAAAAAACATTGTGACAATAAGAAGCCCTAATCTAAATAGAACAGCATTCAGGAGCCTCCTTGCATTGCCACAAATGACACATTAGCATCTGTAAGACTACCCTCTAGACCAGTGGTTCTCAGCCTTGGAGTCAGGATCCCATTTTGGGTCCCAAGAGACAAGGAAGGGGTCGCCAGATGCCCTCAAGAAACTAGAATACTTTTTTAGAATTTGAGCCCATTTTTGCTTATTTTAACCTTTTTCTACAACTACACCAAACATACCATATTTTAACCTATTTTTATCACTTTTTAATGCACTTTTGCTACATTACTCCCATTTCTGAAACGTCTCCATTAAATTTCAATGTCTTTTTTGCACATTTTTTCCCCTTTCATGTTATTTTCAGCACTTATAAACCCTTTCCACCACTTTTCCACCTGTCACATATGTTGACACATTATTGTCACTTTTAACCTCTTCTCACCATATTTAATGCGTATTAATGCCAATTTAACCACATTCACGATTTGTCATGCCCATTATTTGCCAGTTTAAACTAATTGTTCCTACTTTTTAAATTACATTACCCAATCTCTAATGTACCCTTTACATTAGAGAAATACCCATAAAGCTAAATATCTGATAATTCTAAATAAGAGTTTTTTTGTGTGCTTATATTATACCCCAACAGGATAGGTCAAATTCAGAGACAAATTTCACTGTAGGGCTACATTGTATATGACATTACATTATTATGTCTTTTAAGAGTGCAGGAGTAGGGGGTACATGGGTTTAGGTTAAATGTCTGAAGGGACTGGGAAACGTTTGGGAACCACTGCCCTAGGGTACCTGCAGTCATCAGCCAAGCCAGCGCAGGAGCACGCGTGAACTCCTCACAGCAGCACAGCTGATGCCGTGATTAGACGATGAATACCTGACCGAAGCCTGACGGGTCAGGTCGGGTTCAGACAGATAATTAGGACTGGTGGTCGGGTGCCTTTGCGTGTCTTTTCATTCCTGCTGTAGCAGTGAGCGCTGCAGGCAGGAGAATCGAGCAGAGGAGGACAGCATTGAACAGCATCCACTGTTGAACATTCTTGTTTCTGCACAAGAACATGGATTATCCTTAGCTTTTATACATGGATTATGGAAATAGATCCACTCGGTCTCTTTGCACACTGCGCACCTGTTTGTTTGACGTTTGCTTGTTACCCCATGTGCTGATCTGATGTTGACATCAGCATTTGTTTGTTAATAAATGCGGGCCTACCACTAAAACAAAAGTAGATATGTCATTTGTAGGTGGAAAAAATGAGGTTTTAACTGTTGGGTTTGGGTCGGGCTCCTATTGAGATAATGTGGCCTGATCCACACTCACGTTTTTTATATACTCGCCGTTCACGTGACTGTTTGCCGCATGCCTCCGCGGAACCAAATAGTAGTTTAGTCCGCTGTGCTTGTTTTCTTTCAGTATCCAAGCCGTCTTCTTCTTCTACCTCTTTATTTCAGGCAGAGTGGATGCCTCTTTCAGTCGTAGAGAACGTACATCATTTGAGATCACGTCCGGGAAATTCAGGCCCGTAACAACAGCACAAAATGCATCACACAATCTGTTTAAGGCAATAGGGAGATACAGTATGTGTGTGGGCTCATTCTCTTTGGTTTTGACTCAAAACGTCACTCACTTTGTTCTTCTTCTTCTTCTTGTTGTGTACACTAGTTACAATCACTATTCCTCTGTTATTCATGAACGGATTGGACAAAAATTTGGTAAGTAGAATCTATGGATGTGTACTCATCGACACTCAGAGCCCGATTTTCGATTTGGGGCCCCCCCCAAAAAAATAAAAAAATAAAAAATAAAATCAATTTCTCATTTATTTGCGAGTCAAATATTACAACGGTTGGTGATACCGAATCATTGGAACATACCAATATATAAATGGTGCCCATTACTCCTCCGTTAGTTCTCATTAGATCAGAATGCAGTTTGGTATGAATTCTCTATGAATGAATACGATGAGACGCTCGGAGCCCTTATTTTGAAATAGGGTAGGGGACCCGAGGGCCCACACCTAATTACTGGTAATTTCCAAATTTATGGGAACATAGTTGTGTGATATATCGTTTCAAAGGTAATTCAACGCAGTTATGGTTATGCCTCGCACAATTCGATTAAGGGCCCAGGGGCCCACCCTCCTTTTTTAGGCAATTTCCATTAAAGTTGTTTTCTCATTTATTTGTAAGTCAAATATTGCAACAGTTGGTGGTACCGAATCATTGACACATACCAATGGGGCCACAGGGGTACCAGGGGGCCCTCGGGGCCCCATTTTTTGAATGACTACTCCTCCATTAAAGCTTGTTGAATCGTAATTTGACATGGTTATTCTATGAGCAGAGACCTTTTTGAAAGGGGGCAGGGGGGACTTTTTGAGTAATTTCTAAATTTATCGGGACATAGTCGTGTGACATATCGTTTCAAAGGCAATTCAACTTAGATTATGATTTTATGTTGGACAATTTGATTTGTTTTACTTGGTGGAACCAAGTCATTTCACTAAATTCTTGGGAAAGTGGTACGTGCTATCAGTCCTCAGAAATGGATTTCATAAGATTACAGTGATCCCCAGGATTTGGGATACAGCCAATGTGAGTGTCTTCCCTGTTTGTTCGTGGATCAGGTGACTCATGTGACGCTTATTGTAAAAAAATATATAGTTTAACGTTTTGGATTCTATATAGACTGGTGATTTAATGTGTCTCATTATCATTCTTCTTCTCATTAACCTCTTCCTCATTGTGTCCAAACCTCTCTGTAAAGTAATAAGAGCTGGTTAAGCTTCACTAAAGCTTCAGACGTTTGATGCAGCGCGAGGTCACTAGCAGTATCGATCATGCTCTCTTGTGTCTGCTGGGAGTGATACCCACTGAGCTGCCACTCCTTGACTGAATTGATC
This sequence comes from Gouania willdenowi, assembly GCF_900634775.1. Lineage (NCBI taxonomy): Eukaryota > Metazoa > Chordata > Actinopteri > Blenniiformes > Gobiesocidae > Gouania > Gouania willdenowi. Next base: position 8,236,114 of record NC_041065.1, read on the forward strand.
ATACAAATGCATAAATAATAAAGTGGTGGGTCATGCTGAATCATCATTGATTTCTCCATTAGTAGCTGATTGATACAAGCTTTAAATGTCAAGAGGCTCATTGATTACCATGGAAGGCGTGCACTCCCTCATAAAGTCGTGTGGCTTTTCCAGTGCCTTCCCACAGGAAGGACTAAATTAAAGGTCAACGGGTGCAGCATGTCATCAAACTGTATTCAGTTGACGTTTTTTTGCACACACACTCGGTGGCTGACTGCTTTCAGTTCATTTGAAAACCAATCCACTCGCAGTTCACAGCAGTTTGTCAATACATTGACGTACATATTGGTGCTTGCCTTTGGTTTAAAAAAAAAAAAAAGAGGGTATCGAGAAACCTTAAAATTGATTACCACAGTACGTAAAGGAATTACTTACATTCTCAACACGCTTCCACAAACTGGGCTATCCATTATGTGGGTCTAATATGTCTTCATTACTGCTGATGGGTGTCAAAATGGATATTTTCTAGCTTTAGATTTAAGATGAATGGCTTGAATGTCAGTTATTTGTGATTGAAATCAAAAAAACTACTTTGTGAACAATGCCTCAATAATAATAATAATAATACATTATATTTTCTTTTCACAAACGTTTAATGTAGTATACTGGCTGCCACTGGAAAATAAAATCACTTACTGGCTGAACAGAATAAAAATGTGGAACAGATTTCAAATCAATCAAAGGGAATGCATTAATTTAATTGGAAACAATGTTGTTTTGTTAACTACTTGTAGATATGTCAGGTCAACAGATGGTTTTGGGCTTATTTAGGCATGAATTACATAGGTCAGGCGGGAGAATCAATCCAGCAACCTTTAGTTCACTGGTTTACACCTTTGAAGCTCTGCAAAAAAAATCTAATGGATCTTAAAGGGTACCTGTAGTGGAAATGTATTTAACAAAAAATGTGTTTAATGTACATTACTGGTGAAAAGTTTTAGAACAGCACACTTTTTCCAGTTTATATATATATATATATATATATATATATATATATATATATATATATATATATAT